>NC_061870.1:28176034-28776503 GCF_907164915.1 Impatiens glandulifera
TAAAGAGGAAAAAAAGTAATGATTGATGATGATTTTGAGGAGGTGATGATTATTTTTGGTATTGATATATATGAATAAAATAAAAAATAATAATTTAAAATATAAGGTATTTTAGTATTTTGTTTAATGAAATGAGTGATGTGATTAGTGAGACGTGATTGATTGAAAAATTAATTTTTGACGAACTTTTAAAAAAATCCCAAAGAGAACAAGGCTTAAGTTTATTTAATCCAGACACCTTCTTAATTCAAGTCAATTTATATATCTTTTATAACTATACATTTTTCATTTGTCATGTCATATTTCAATATATATTGATGTCGAGATCAATATGTTTATCAGTTTAAATCATTAATGCTTTTCATATATCGACTTCCGTTTTTTAAATAATATGTACTTCTCACTAAGACATGCCAAACTCAATTTTCGGTTCCATTTTCAAAAAGTGATATTTTTTCTAATTTTTTTTAGACCTTGACTATAAAACTTTCTAAAGATTGCGCATAATCTAATTTAGTCTCGATTTATACAAAATTCACTCGACACTCCTTATCTCAACAATATATTTAAGTTAAAGTAATTGAACTTCACAAGCAATACCCATCCTTGTGATCTTTTGGCCATCAAGAAACAAAATGTCCTTATTTCACAAAACATATCTAAGGATGAAAATTAATATTGTTAAATACAAGCTTAACACTACATCCCCAAAAATCCATAGCCTTTATAAAAGGGTTTCAATTCAACTTATTTAAACAAGTCATCATCTTATACATATATTTTAATAAAATCAATTAGTTTATCGTTTAAATAATCAAAATCCCAAAAATACAATATTTGTCTCGATAAATTAGTCTTTTAAAGGAATCTTTCTTAGAAGTTTGACTATATTTTAAAATTATACACATAAAGCCAACTTAAAGAGAGATGCATTATATTTAGACACGTAGGTATTGATGTGAAGTATCTAACAAATGAATTTAAATTTGAAATTGGTGTTTGAATGATATAATTAAATTTAATTGAGATTTGATATGATATGATATGATTTTAAGTCTACCATATGTCTTTTTCTTTTGTTTCTTTAACCACCATCCATATATAGTTGATTGCACTCTTTTCATTTTCTTAAGAGATAGGCTATAATCTATTTATAGTAGGGCAGGGCATAATCAAGAGATTAATGCCAAAATAACACTCATTATTGCGCACGAGTAGACCCCGACGACCAAGGAAATACGTGTCCAGATCCTCTTCTCTCTATTTTATAAATTAATTATATTTTATTTTTTAAGATCAACCAGATTTATATATATTTTTTAAAACAATAACAATCTTTTACAAGATTATGTAAACAAAAAATATAACTATACAAATATTTAAAAGTTTTAAGCATAATACAAACAATTATGAACATACCATCATCATATATATTATGGACGCAATTTCCGGGGTTACATGACTTCTATATTGTCGTAATATGTTAATTTTTTAATAATTTAATGAATAATGATTGCATTAAGTTACACTCCACTGCAACTGTTTCCTCTATAAATTTTATTTATTTTTAAATGTAATATAAATAATATTACTCACAACTAAACTTTTGTAAAATTTAATATATATTGCATGATAGGAACGAAATGATAATTTATTAGGGATGTTAATTGTGTTTATTGTGCCTATACAAAGGTGATGGAGTTTGATTCTCATTTATAACGAGTTGGTTAAAGTAAGAGTCAACATCGTGAGATCGCGTTAGCTATTGACAAATCTAGGAAATAGAGTTGGGCTGGATTTTTAAAAAATTAGGTGGGTTTGAAATAAAAGAAAAGAAAAATTATTGATAAAACGAGTGGATAAATGTGAATTTTGTCATTTCGAAAATTAGAATTTTTTCAAGGGGTCTCAAAAGCGCAGCCTAGGAACAATGCAATTAACTCAATTTCGGTGCAAAGTGTATGAGAATATCGAAAATCAATATAAAAATGATTTCATAAATTTGAATCACATTTCAACAAAACAACAAATCGCGGACATGTCAAATGTAATTTCATTCAACCCTGAATAGGGTTTGTATAAAGTATATATATACATGAGTATTCTATAACCTAATTGGTCATATCTCCGGCCCATTTAATCATATATAATAATAGAATATCAACTAATTATATAACATAGTCTAACACCCCTCCTCAAGTTGGAGTATGCAAATCACAGATGTCCAACTTGGATCTAAAATGGTCGAATAATTGTTTCCCAAGAGGCTTAGTGAGAATATCAGCCGATTGAGAAGTCGTGGGAACATGGGAAGCAACAATAGTCCCATCCTGGATATGATCCCGTAAGAAATGTAAATCCATTTCAATGTGCTTGCTACGCTCTGATACCATATCAAATGTAATTTCATTCTTAACCCTGAATAAGGTTTGTATAGAGTATATATATACATGAGCATTCTATAACCTAATGGGTTGTATCTTCGGCCCATTTAATCATATATAATAATATTAATATAATATCAACTAATATAACATAGTCTAACCGGATATCTTCACCAAAGCAGTCGAAGGAAGCCACTTAGCAGAGCTAAAAATATGATTAAATCTGCAAGACTTTCATCTTGAGGAAAGGATATGAGAATATCGAATTAGTTTAATTTGATTTAAGCTGATTTGTTTAATTGTAATTAGTTTTAGGTTATTATGTAAATATTTTAAGAGTTTAAGGAGTCATGTGACATTATACCTAAACTAGTTATATAATAAAATCAAACTGAACAAAATAAAAGTATTATGTTCTTTCCCTAATTCAAACCTAGTATCTTCTCTCTCGCTCTCCAATTCTAGATTCTTCGTTCAAAGTGTTGTCCATGATTGTGAGCCTACGATTTCAAACAGGATTGTGCAATTTTATAAAGATTCATTCAATGAACCACACATAGGGTTAGACCGAAGTTGGATGGTGTGAATTTTGCTAATATTAGTGTGGACTGTGGAGCAAAAAACACATTGAAAACTCGTTTAACGGAAAAAACAAAAAAAGTGGAGGCAGCTGTAATGGGTTGTAGGAATGATAAGACAGCGAGAAACGATGAATTTAATCTAGCCTTTTTTTTAAATGTGATTTTTTTCTCAAAAATAATATCATGGAAACGATCAAGCATTTTTATAAATTCTCATCATTTGACAAGAGTTGGAACTCTTCGCTAATATGTCTGATTCGCAAAGCACCCAAGACTATTGATATGAAAAATTTTAGACCTAATAGTCTTGTTTCATCTTTCTACAAGATTGTGTATAAATGTTGGGCGAATAGACTACGCGGAATTTTTTATTTAGTGATATCGACATATCAAATGGCTTTTATTAAAGATCGCCAAATTTTTTATGCGTCCCTTATTGCAAATTAATGTATTGATTCAACAAATTTCAGAGGAGATAAGTGTATCTTGGTGAAATTTGATATTGAAAAAGTTTATAATCATGTTAATTGAGAATTTTTATTTGATGTGATGGGTAGAATGTGTATGGGAGAGAAGTGGACAGATTGGATCAAATTATACGGGTCAACAACTAAGTTCTCTGTAATAATGAATGGAAGCTCTAAAAGTTTTTTCAAAAGCTCCAGGGGAATCTGACAGGGTGATCCTCTTTTTTCATTCATGTTCGTCATTGTCATGGAAGCTTTTTCAAAAATGTTGACTTTCGTTGAGCATTCTAGCCTAATTAAAGGAGTGACTTGTGAGATGAGGAGGCCTCCATTTGTCATTTCAATTGATTTTTGCGGACGATACCTTATTCATGATTCAAGTCACTCACAGAAATTTCAAACATCTTTGAGATATTCTCTATTTGTTTTAAGCCTATTTAAGTCTAAGATCTTTTTCTCAAACTCCGTATCCAATAGAAGTAAGATGACACTTTCAAACATCTTGGCTTCAAGATGGGATCATTTCCGTCTACTTATCTTGTGATGCCTTTAGGTGCTAATCCCGTTTTAAAAACTTTTGGGATAAAAGCTATCAATATATAAGAGCAAGATGATTTCAAAAGGTTGGTGTTTGGTTCTCATCAAAAGTGGTTTAGAATCTATGTCTTTTATATGATGTATCTATTTCTTATACCTAAAAGTGTGGTTGTGAAGATGAAAAAAAATATTTGTAAATTTCTTTGGAGGTTCTCTTAGTCATCCTTCTGTCATTTGTAAGTTGAGATAAAATGAGAAATTTAAGGACCAAGGGGGCTTGGGTATACAAGATTTGACTTCGTTTATCAAAGATCTTTTTATCAAAATGGTGTAGTAGATACTTCTCGAAGCCTACTTCTTTGTGGCTACTATGATCAGATACAAGTATGGGCAGAATTGGTCTGGTTAATTCACCAAACCTATTAATCGGGCAGTAGGATGTAATATTTGGAGTGACATCTCATTAATGTGGAAGTCTTTTCGCGGACAATGCAGATTTTTGGTTAGCGATGATTCTTCAATTAGTTTTTGGGATGACGTATGGTGTAGTGTCAGAAATCTTTCCTTGATTATTATAGTCTATATGTAGAGATGCTACAGTCAAAAACATGTTTGACGCGAGTTCTAATGGTTTTGCAATGAGAATCAGGTATAGAAGAAGACAAAATATTGAAGAGTTAGCTTCATATTATAGAGTGATGAACTTGGTGGATGTAAAGAAGTGAATCATTCTTTGTGTGATATTTTGTATTGTTAAAATATTAATAATTTTAATTTTAGTGATTGTTAGCGGAAAATATTTCTTACGGTCTCATATGGGAGAAGTTGTGGGACTATAAGTTCCTATCGAATATCTCGTTCTTTGGATGGAGTGTCATGCATGGATGAATTTTGACAAATGATAAATGCGTGAAAAATTAGTGTATTATGGCAAGTCGTTGCAGAATGTGTCACTGTTGTCCTGTGATGGAGTGATTGTGATTTGGAATTGATTATAGAACATGACTGGTGTTTAGTGGGTTATGTCATAATCCATCGTTTATCGTTTGTTGTTAGAAAGTGTGGATAGAGACAGTGAGTTTAGTTGGTCTGAGTCGTTGGGTCCTTATCTCGCTTATATTCTAGTGGACCATTTGACTTGAAAGAAACCTTAGAACGTTCAGTTATCGTTATTCACCAATGCGTTTAATTCATAATTCTATTATTATGACAATCAAGGAGATTTTATTAGGTAAACCAGTTGAGTCAGTTGCAAAATTTATTGATATTTTTGAAGATCTCCGTGCTCGTTAAATTTTATTCTTTTTGTTTGATCATTAGTGAACTATTTGTGTTGTGCTTTTTTTAAATGTTTTTCTTTCAATTTTTGTAATATTTTTGTCGTTGAGTTTAAACGACTCTCATTTGTATTATTTTGTTTGAACTATTTAAAAAAGAAAAAAAAATAGAGGTTTATGTCATTTTCCAATTTTTTATAAAATAAAAATGGGTTTGTTGTAGTCCACCCTAACCCTAACCTAAATCCGTACTTGGAGTGCTAGCTTTTTCAAATAAAAAAATTTAATATAAATTTTTACTTTTTATTAAGGGTTGGTTGGTTGACACCTTTACTTCATGTGATGCTTGATCAATTAATTATTATGTCATTTTTTTTTCTACCATGAATGATGCTTGGGTCATTTTATTTTTTCTTATTTCTACAAATATAATGCACGACCAGAGGTTTGCCTTTCCCGACCCACATGCACCAAATAAACTTTTTTGAATGGTCAAATTTGTCTGTCAATTACATTACCATCAGCAGCAATGTCACTTGCAACTAAAGTAGGGCTAATCATGTTTACAGCAATCATTAAAAAGCTTATAATCAGATAGTTTTGTGCTATATCATCATTAGCCTAACATGACCATCAAACAATGCTAGTTAGTCCTAGTATTTTAGTACAACATATATGATTAATCTAATCATAGTGGCCTTGTCTAATCATACATGAGTGGGTAACAACTAGTTCTATCTGTAACTAATTATTAGTAAATAACAATCATTGTTTTCTACTTTAATAGGATATAATGTACTCTTTCTAGATAAATTAAAGTAATATCTATATAGTATATACATCAAATAATTGAGAGATGGTTATTTCTTGAAAGACAAGTTTTCACATCATATAAATTCCAGGCTTTCACCCGGGAGACCCGGGTTTGAAACTTTTTTTTGGTTCTTGACACTTATTTTTTCTATTTCAAATCTCCCATAAAATGAAACAAAATTTATAAATTCTGAATCAAAGTTTTAAATAACACAAGCAGAAGAATGGAATGGAGCCAAGAGCTTAGTTTTCAATTAATAAGCATACAAACATTGTTTCCTATTTCAAGCATGTCAAAAAAATAGGAATAGAAAAAGGAATTTTTCTAGCAAACAGAAAAGAAACCAAAAAGGCATAATAGGTCTAATTATGCAGCAAAGACATTGAAATGCCTTGGTAATAAGTAGAAACTTAGTTGTTAATTGCAGAGAGCATTCCACTGCCAGAAATTGGCACAACCACCTCCCATCCTGGTCCTTTGATTGGAAGCACAGAAACGCCACCCGCGGTCTGTTCTTCACTGGACAGATCCGTAGGAGGAGGAGCAGGACAAACCACGAGATCACTCCGGTCCATCACCTTTTCCAAATCTTCATCACTTATAGATGTCTGAACCCACTTGTCCTCTATATCTTCTTCATCCTTTAGTAAAGCCAGCAATTCTTGTTCCTGATTAAAACAAGTAACCAATAAATACTATATATGCTTACACTTCTATTGAATATGACAATAGTGTACAAACAAACCTCCATCACATCATTTGTACTCTTATGGTTAACCTCATGAAATTGTCCTTTCCCGATAACCACACGTTCAAGCTTTAATTTACTGAAAGCCCTTTTCAGGATTCGAGTCTCTACAGATTGGGCGGTTGCTAGCCTGTAAACATGAACTGGTTTCGTCTGACCAATTCTGTGGCAGCGATCCATTGCCTGTAAATCCATTTGGGGATTCTGAACCACAACCCAATTCATTATACACACAAAGTAGACAGTAAGTTGAGAAACACATTTATAAAGAAAAAATTAACAGATCAAGCCACAATATATATTACCCAATCGCTGTCATACAAGATACAGGTATCAGCTGAAGTGAGATTGATACCCAACCCTCCAGCTCTAGTGCTAAGAAGAAATACCCTTAAAGTACTGTTCTCATCATTGAACTCCTTGATCTGTAGTAAAACAGAGAAATAATCAGGACCTTATGCCAAATATCAACAATCCAAATTCCAAAATACCCTCTATGAATTCATTATAACTTTTGGAAATAACCCTAGATAAAATAAAACAAGGTCCAAGTTTTATGCCAATCTTAATGGTGTTAAAAGTGAAGATAGTACAGATGAGCATAAATTGATGTCATACATTCAAGGGACACTATATACCTGTCTTCTTCTCTCATCCAATTTAACAGATCCATCAATTCTACAGATTTCAAATCCCTTTTCACTGAAATAGTAATCTATTATATCCAGAATCTTAGTCCACTGGGAAAATATCAAAACCTGCAAGTGAAGTTGACACAATATGTCAATGATAAAGAACACAGCATGTGAAACTAATAACCTAATAACAGTCTACCCGGAAATCACATATTCATATGCCAGGTAAAAATGAGGAATAGATACATACTTTGTGGTTGTGTGCAAATAGCTTTTCCAGCAATCTCTCTAACAACTGAAACTTTCCACATTGTTCAACTATCTGCTCTACAGGAGGATAATCAACTGTGAAGAAATAGATGGAAAATGAACTAATAAGCTGAAGCATAAAATAAAATTCCACAGTTATCAGAAAAATAATATAATAATACTCACAGGAGCCATTAAAAGCAGACTCTAAAAGATCAGGATGATTGCAGTTTTTCCGAAGTTGAATCATCAAATTGTTAAGCCTTCCCTTCATTCCACACCCTGCATGCAAACATATTAAATAGTGCTTTTACCTATAAAATAATAAGAAATTATACGAAGTAATCGATAGACTGAACTAAAGAAATTTCATATAAAAAATTGAGATTTTTGGATCTGAAGATGGCTTTTAGAATCGCATAAATGGTGCCCTAAAATCAGAGTGACGGTTTTTAGAATCACATAAATGGTGCCCTAAAATCAAAGTTTTGTGCACTCCAAATTATTCACACTATGATTTGGAGTTCTAACATGCTGCATTTAGTTAAGGTTATTCAGAAAATCTTCCTAATGCATGCCATCTTAATAGCATTTCACAATCATACTCTGAACAATGTATAAAAGTTCCCCATTTAACAATCATGCCAGTTAGAGAGATTCACAAAATGATCTCAAATCTTGTACAATACAAATAGGCAGAACAAAGTTGAACAAGCAAACATGCTTGTCAGCATTCATAGTTCAATTATTTAGGAGACAAAATAAAAAGTTTTCACCATTTCATTTCTCCTTTTATTTTTATAACAATTGTATACCTTAGAGAGAATATATGATTCAAGCAAGTGATATAATTACCTATTTCCACCTTATCGCTCAAATAGTTCTCTAATGTCTTATTAACTAGATGATCTTGAAAGTTCTTTTGATGCTCAGTCATGTTAGCATAAATAATTATCTCCTTTTTCCTAGGAAGCATCTTTTCAACTTCTGATTTCATCCTACGAAGAAGAAAAGGACGTAGAATTGCATGAAGTTTTGCCACTACCTGCAGAAAAATGCAATAATGTTTATATCAAGTACATAGTAGATTGTATGAAAACTTGTATATTTCACTCTATGGCACAAACAGATAACATACTTGAGCCTTCCTCTTCTCTTCAATGTCTTCGCTTCCTTCTTCATTGTTGTATTTACCAGACAGATCAAACCTGATTTAATTACATGCAATCCAAGTGGAAATGGATTACAACCATGTTCAGGAAAGAACAACAAGCTAACAAAAGCTTGAGAAAATTCATGACCAGTTAAAAAGATGCTAAAAAACTTTTTTGGTGAACAAGAATGGTCTAGTTATTAAATTTTCCACACAAAAAATGTTCCTTGGCTATTTATTTACATGGAAATTTAATATTCTTACTAACTGCTAAATGGAAAATTATCATTCTATCAGAAAAAGTTGCATGATGATCCAAGTAATCCTCAGGTTCAATTTAATGATAATGGCTATTGTGAGTAGAGGAAAATGGCTTTTTATGGTGCCCTAAAATCTACCCTTATCTCAGACTGAGACAGTACTGGATACAAAATGGCAGAGAAACGTAACCAGACATTGCTCAAGATTGGCCTAAGGTTTTATTTCTTGTAACTTTCACAGAAAAGATAATATATACTGACCATGACTCAAATTCTTCATGAGATTCAAATACTTCAGGTAAGATAAAATTCAGCAAGGACCAAAGCTCTGCTAAGTTGTTCTGCAGTGGTGTCCCAGTTAGTAGAAGCTTGTTTTCAACTTGCAAAACTTTCAATTGCTTCACTAGCAAGCACTTCGAATTTTTTAGCCTGTGACCCTTCAGGACAAAATCTAAGTTAGTTGAAGGAAATCAAACGCAAACAACAAAGCAAATTAACATTCAAGATATGTGAGTAAAAGGGAAGTCTCTATTTTACCTCATCAACCACGAGATATTTCCATTTGTAGTGCTTCAAAACCTTCTTTGCATCAAGAGATGCCATTTCATATGATGTAATAACAATAGGAAAATTGGGGCCAACTTCCTTCGGCATGTGTTTCCTCCTTATCTCATTCCTTTCCTTCTTATTTCCATGATAAATAATTACTTTTATGGAGGGCACAAACCTAGTAATGTATAAATTGCAAGCAAATAAGTAAACGGTTTGTTATTGTATTTGCAGGTCAACAATAGCAATTGGCCATAATCAAATAGGGAAGTACCTTTCTATCTCATTTACCCAATTTGAAAGTGTTGAAAGAGGAGCAATAACCAAATAAGGGCCATCCAATCCATTCCCTTTCAGGTGGGCAAGGAATCCTATAGTTTGAATTGTTTTTCCCAATCCCATTTGATCTGCAAGGATTCCATTCAATCCATTTTGCCATAGGGCAATCAACCATTTCACGCCTTTAATCTGATAAGGCTTCAGTTTTCCACCAGTCAACAAAGGCACAAGTTCAGCTTGTTCTTTTTCAAGTCTCTCCTCTTCAGTTAGATTCGTATCTTCAACAGAATCACCTTCCTTGGATCTCGTAAGCATTGCTTCAACAGCACGTTTGGCCTTCTTCTAAAAAATATGCAACATATTATTAGAGACCAAAAAAATATCTAATGAACAAAGGAACAAATTCAGGGTTAGAGAAACAATGAAATGATGAAATCTAATATATACTAACTGTAAATGAATGTAAACACAAAACAAACTGGTTAAACACACAAAAGGAACCATAATGTAAGGTGATTGAACAAGTTGGAAGAACTACAGCAGTCAAGATATATCTCCAAATAAAATCCAACACTTTATTATGTTATATTTGGTACACAAAAACTTTGGGAAGCAAAATGATTAGTGAATAGATAAACATGCAAAAACATGGAGTTACATTGTTGATAACAGTAGTGGCTTTTCTTTTACGTCCTCGGCCTTTAGTTTTCTCTTTAACGTTTCCATCAGCTTCATGAGCATAATCCTAACAACAATTGAAGATTCAATTTATTAGTAACATTAAAAATTACCATAAATTAATAATCAGGCATGAAGACATACTGTTGTTATTTGATCCATCTTTTCCAATAGAAACTCTGAAAAAAGTTGGGTTTGATTTAAAAGTTCGTCTAATTTTGAGAACTGTGAATCATTTAGTGTTGGTGCCTCAAGCTCTTTTGCTTTTTCCTCCTCTACCTTCATACGGATCTCCATTAGCTTTTCTTCTTCTTTGATCATGGAAGTAGAAATGAGAGAAGAATCTCCATTTTTTGAATCAAGAACAATCTCTTCCTCCAGCTTTACTCCTACCACCTCCTAATGAAAAAAATAGAACAAAATGCATATTAGAACACTGATAGATTTTCTCAATACAACCGCGCTGCCTTAGTAAGCTTGTATCTAATGATCTCATAACTCAAGGAACATCATTACTTCAAGGTAGATGCAAGTGATTAGCATACATTAATCCTGATCGGCATAGAGTTGGTACAAGAAACGCATACATAAATCTCCAATATCGTAAATGATAAACAAACATGCATAAAGTAAATAAGAAACGACAAACCTCTTCCTCGAGTACGGAGGTCGGAGATTCCGTACAAGACTCAGGTATTGCTTCGTTATCATCTGCCATTTCGATGTAGATGTCCTGTGACAAAACATTCATTGTAAGAAAAAAATCAAAAAATGAGATATCGATTTCAAAGACAGTATTACAGGAACCCTAGAACTAGAATGCTACAAACATAGATAACATCTTCAAACAAAAGAAGAGAAATGACGCAGTGACAAACCTCGCCGAGTTACAGAGAGAGAGAGAGAGAGAGAGATCTGGAGAGATTACAGCGCTTAGTGTAGTGAAGGAACTCTAAAAAGCGGGAGAAATGGACCGACTGCTTCACGCCGAAGTGCCTTTCTAGACAAATTCTGATTATAGGGTTTGGGCGGGAATTTGAGAGATGACAGATCTTTATTCACCCCCCGATTCTCCATTATTTACTAAACATACCCCTGCAATGCAATTTGTTGATTCTTACTTTGAGTCATTTGGGTTATTTAATCTTCATATGAAATTAATCACTATCCTAGTTTATTATTTAGAAGATATGATCACCTATTTTTTAATTAGTTTCTCTGCATTATCAGATGGGAATGTTGAAAAAAAAACACAAATAAATAAATAAATATATATATATTAATAATAAAACTATATATATATATATATTAATAATAAATCGCAATTAGAATTAAGATGTATATACAGTTGAAAATAGATACGATAACCTTTCAACGGTAAGAGTTAGTTATTAACGGTCATATTTTTTATATCGCACCTTAAAAATAGTTCAACGGCTATAGTTAGTTATTAACGGTCTTATTTTTTATTTCTCCGTGTTAATGTCACCTTTAAAATAGGACGCGTATCATTTTATTTGTTTTTATTTTTAAATATTACGTATCATTATAAAAGTATTTAATGATTTCTCTATTCAACTTTTTATTATTAAAAAATATATTTAATAATTTCTCTAATATTTTTTATTAAAAATATTTTTTAATTATTAATATGTTTTTTAAAATTATATATATTTATTTGCTACATATATAAATTTATTATTATTATATATTAAGTTTGTTATTTATATATGAATATATAACTTTTTAAAATTATTTTTAATAATGAAAATGATTCAAATTATAATAAATAATGATTAATTGAACTATATTTAATTAAAAACATTCACACACTAATTTAGTGTTTAATTATATGAATAGTTCAATCTAATTGTAAATAAAATATATGTATCAAAAACAAATTATTCAAATGTTGTTTAAAGTGTATCATCTAAATATATATTTTTACAAAATCAAACTACATAGTATAATCTCAAATTTTATTAAATCATCAATCAATGCTCAATAGCAGTATTATTTAAAATATATATAAATAAATATTAATTATATATTTGCAAATTAATAAATACTCAATAGTAGTATTATTTAAAATATATATATAAAAATAAATATTAATTATATATTTAATAATTAATAGGCAGATAGAGATAATTTATTAATAGAAAAATAAAAAAAATATTAATCACCATCCTATTTTATTATTTAATATTAATTAAATTATCAAAATATGATCCTTTATGTTTAACTATTTTATAATTTAATTAAATTATCAAAATAATCATCTATTTTCTAATTATTATAAAAAAAAAAGACTTGTCTGCATTATCAAATTTAGAATATTAAAAAATCTCAAATATATGTATATATATAAATTAATAATAAATCTCATTTAGAATAAAATTTGAGATACGGTTGAAATTTATCTTTTAACTGCGATAGTTAGTTGAAATTTACTTTTTAACCGCAAGATAGTTACTTAATAACGGTATTATATATAGTTCAACAACTATAGTTAGTTATTAACGGTCTTATTTTTTATTTGTCCGTGTTAATGTCACCTTTAAAATAGAACGCGTATTTTATTTATTTTTATTTTTAAACATTACGTATCATTATAAAAGTATTTAATGATTTCTCTATTCAATTTTTTATTATTAAAAAATATATTTAATAATTTTTTTAATATTTTTAATTATTAATATGTTTTTTAAATTGTATATATTTATTTGCTATATATATTTATTATTATTTTTATTATATATATATATATTAAGTTTGTTATTTATATATAAATATATAACTTTTTTATAATTAATATAATAGGGAGAGAAAGTGAAAAAAAAATATTCTTTTAATTATTTATTTATTGTTAGACTTAATAATTTATGTTCTTATATTTATTTAAAAAATTTGTAAATTATTTTTAATAATGAAAATGATTCAAATTATGATAAATAACGATTAATTGAACTATATTTAATTAAAAACATTCACGCACTAATTTAGTGTTTAATTATATGGATAGTTCAATCCAATTGTAAATAAAATATATGTATCAAAAATAAATTATTCAATGTTGTTTAAAGTCTATCATCTAAATATATATTTTTACATAATCAAACTACATAGTGTAATCTCAAATTTTATTAAATTATCACTCAATACTCAATAGCAGTATTATTTAATATATATATATATATATAAATAAATATTAATTATATATTTGCAAATTAATAAATACTCAATAGTAGTATTATTTAAAATATATATATAAATAAATATTAATTATATATTTACAAATTAATAGGCAAATAGAGATAATTTATTAATAGAAAAAAAATATTAATCACCATCCTATTTCATTATTTAATATTAATTAAATTATCAAAATATGATATTTATGTTTAACTATTTTATAATTTAATTAAATTATCAAAATATGATCATCTATTTTTAACTATTTTTTAATTATAAAAAAAAAAAAAAAAAGTTGTTTTGCATTATCAGATTTAGAATGTTAAAAACTACAAAAATATATATATATATATATATATATATTAATAATAAATCTCATTTAGAATAGAATTGAGATACAGTTGAAATTTATTTTTAACCGCGATAATTAGTTAATAACGGTATTATTGCAGTCTCTTTATTTTTAGATGTGACGTGTCTTTTTAAACGTATTTAATGGTTTCTCTCTTTAATTTTTTATTTTTAAAAAAATACTTAATAATTTCTCTCTCTGAAAATTTATTATTAATATGTTTTCAAAATTATATATATCAATTTGTTACATGTATATAAAATTATTATTATATATGAATTTTTTATTAATATATCTATATATAAATTTTTTATAATTAAAAAAATAATTAATTTAATATATATACATAAAGAAAGTGAAAAATAATATTTTTTTAATTACTTATTTCTTAGGCTTAATAATTTATTTTCTTATATTTATTAAAAAAATATGAAAATTAATTTTAATAATAAAAATTATTCAAATTTTAATATATAATGATTAATTGTATTATGTTAATTAAAAATATTTATCCACTAATTTACTATCTTAATCATATGGATGACACAATCCAATTAAATGATATAATGAAATATATTTACAAATAAATATATATTTAAATGTTGTTTTAAAGTATATGCCTTAAACATTCATTTTGCAAACTCAAACAGCATAATATCATTTAAAAATAATATTTGATTTAAAACATAATGATAATGTTTAATAACTTGTTTCGTTTTATTTTACTTATTTGTAATTTTTAATATAATCAAAATTTTAGAATGTATAATTCTTATACTAAAAAATAAAGAGAAATGAAAAATTAATTATGAAATTTATTTTATTAGTTCATTTTTAATTAATTATATTTTTATTAGTTCATTGTTCAATTATATAAATTATTTAAATTTATAATTATATATAAATGATAAATATACCTATATTATCTAATATATTTAAATTTGTGATATATTATATTATAAATAATTGAAATAATTAATTTGAGAAAGAATTAATAAATTTTCTTTCTCATCAGTTTTTATTTTTTCCAAAACTAATGAGATAAATATATATATATATAATTATAAATTTAAATAATTTATAAATTAATTAAAAGTTAATTAATAAAATATTAATTTAAATTTAATAATTAATGCGTCAATTATTGTAATTTTTATAGTGAAGTGTAATAATAAGTTTTTACTTATCTCTTAAAAAAAATTACATAGATAATACAATTTTAATTGTATTATAAATAAATGATAAATTTAATTTAAATAATTAACATAATAGATAATATAGGTAAGAGAGGAGAGACTCCTAAAAGATGACAACATCATTCATAACTTTAACATATGAGAGTCTAACTACATATTCTCTCTATGTATACGATTTGAATGATATATATATATATATATATATATATATATATATTCTTTTAAATTAAGTTCTTATTTTGAATTATTTAAATAATTAAAAAAAATGTCATTTCACTCTATTTCATTCATATTATATCACTTTATTAATTAATTAAAATACTTAAAATATATTGTATTTTAAATTAATTTAATTTATATTTTAATCTTATATATTAAATCTCTTAAGTATTTTTATCAAAAATATTCTATAATTTCTCAAAATTACGGTCAATCATTATTTTAAAATAACACATGTTATAATTTTAACTAAGTTCAAACTAACCCTATATAAATTTTGAATCTTCCCAAACTAAAACGCTCTTTATTTTTTTAAAAGATTTATTGTCATTTCATTAAAAAAAAATTAAAGTAGATAATGAGTTTCAAATTAGACAAGTGTCACAAGTCATATCTTTGTTGAAAACAACAAATAAGTTTCAAGCAACCAAACTGAATTACAAAAACAAACACACAAACAAACCGAAGTACACTGAATTTTGGATTTATTTTTCTTTGTAACAATTTTGAAAAGAATTTTCTTTCTTCGACTTAGCTTTAAATTGTTTTCATTTTCCAAAATTCATCTCAAAGTGTAAATTAATGCATTTTCATATGTGATTATATCTTTCTATACATTTTCTTCTGATATTTGATTTATACTATGAATTATTGTATTTCGCTCTCTCTAGGTATTGTAGACCAGGGCTCTAAAATAAAATTTGAATACATTTACAAAGAAGTTGTCGCCCTTAGCATTCTCATTACTAGCTCTTTGATTTCATTCCATGTACCTAGAAAGTTTGAAATATTCATATCTTTACAAATTTACACCAAAGTTGAGATTATGGATGACAACGGGTATCTTACCCGTCGGGTAGTGAAGTACCCATCCCCGAACCCAATTTTTATTTTATTACTCATCCCCGACCCTGAACCCGACATATATATCTATTTGTATCATCATCCCCGATTCGCCGAGTACCCGATACCCGACGGGTACCCCAATTACCCGATTAAAATATAAATTTTTATTTATTATTTTCTAAATATACTGAATATTAAATATTAAAAGTACATATGAAAATATTACTTACTTATATAGTTATATGGTAGAAGTTGAACAATATACATACATGAACTTCAACAAAAATTAGAGAAAAAATTGAAACAAGAGAGAAATAAGAGATGTTAATCTTAAAAATAAAAAATGAATAGAGAGAGAAAATATTTGTTATTAAATAAAGGAAAATTAAGAGTCATGGGGAATATAAATTAAATTAATTATTGCGTGGGGAGTGGGTGGTTGAGTATTGGTATAACTAATTAATTAATATATTTAATGTAAATTTATAAGGATGGTATTGATTTGAAATTTGAAAAGTCAATTTAATTTTTAATATATATATATTTAATATTAATATTTCTATTTCGGGTATCGGGTATCGGGTTTGCGTTTTGTACACTCCCCATCTCCGAACCTGATCGGGTAATCATTTTCATTCCTCATCTTCGACCCCGACCCCGATTTAAAATATTCAAACCCGAATCCGATCATCGGGTATCCACGGGTATCGGGTATATGGGTACCCATTGCTAACCCTAGTTGAGATACAAACGACCATTCCTCAAACAAGTGATTAATGTTTTCCTCATATATTGTACAGATTGGACAATTAACGTCTGGAATACTCATGTATTTCCTGATTCTGTCTCTTGTCGACAATATTTTCTTATATGTCATCCAAAAGATGAATTGAATTTGAGGGATAATCTCTGTAGACTAAACGATTTTATGCCAATCGACTACCTTTTCCTTTGTTCTAAAAATTTTCCAAGTTTTTTGCGCTACAAATTTTCCATTTGTTTCAGTTTCTCCAGCATTTAGTATCAACCTTTTCATTGAACTACGTGTTGTTGATTAAGCTTAATATTATTCTTCCATCTAGTATGCTTCTCAGGATTGAGTTGTATCTTCCATGTTTTACGTCTCTGATCGAGATTCGAGGATAAAAGATTGTTCTCTTATTGTTCTTGTTTATAATTCTTCTATAAAAATTAAGAGATTATTTTATAGCCCTAGATAATGCGAGAATAATACTCCATTCCATTGTCTATGCTGAATTTCATTATCTTATGCGCCTCCTTTCTGTATATTATGACTTTTTTAATGACCATGTCATTTCCTCCTTAATTCCGCATGTCCAAATGCTAGTTTATCTTTTCATTAATCTTGTGTGGATTCATTTAACGCATAGGTAGTTGGATTTCTTTTTAAGGGCCCATATATGACGGATAGTGATGTCTCTATTCTATTCCACGCTCTCTTGATTCCTAGCCCTCCTTCCTCTTTTAGGGTGCAAAAATTTTCCACTTAATTTTTTTCCTCCTCTATCTTGTGTGCCCAAATGTAATCCCTTCTTTGATTAGACTAATAGATTCAAAATCTGCATTAACCACTAAAAACTCACTTTTTATTTTCAACTTCAACCATCTTTTAACTTTCTCTAATTTCTCTATAGTTTTTGTAAACTTTTTCCACTTTTTCTTTAGTTTTGTTGAACTCTAATATATAATAACAATATAGTTGTTATAATTTTCAACTTCAATAACATAATTATGCAATGTAAGTAAAGAATATTTTATTTTTGTTTTTAATATTTAGAAAATAATAAATATAAAATCATATTTTAATAGGGTAATGGGGTACCCGACGAATTGGGGATGGGATACAAATAGAGATACCCATCGGGTTTGAGTTGGGGTCGGATAATAAAATAAAATTCGGGTTCGGAGAAGAGTACCCAATAAGTAGGATAACCATTGTCATCCATATCCCAGAGTAAAATAGATTGAGAGTAAAATAATCTTGAAAAGAAATATGTTCCATTGTTATTACTAGTAATGGTCATTTACTTTAATTAAAACATTGTTAATAAAAATGGAACTCATAACCATGGTTAGGTTATGGGCTTGTTTGAGGAAAGAAATTTTTAGATTTTACCTGAGTTTTATTAAAAAAAAAAATTGTTTGATAAAAAATAGAAAAAAAATAGATTTTAAAATTTGAAGACTAATTTGCCTTTTGAATTTTTAGAATATGGTGTAGGTGAGAAAATGGTGGTTTAGAGATAAAGGATAAAGTTAGAAGGTAATTTTGATATTTAAATGATAAAATTATTTGATTTGATTTGATAATTGATAAGATATTTGAGTTTTAGAATAAAAACTGAGTTTTATCCCAAAAACTCTTTCATCAAATCAAACGAGACTAGGTCTAACCATTTTTGAAAAATAAATAAATTCTTTATCTCCATAATGCAAACAAAAATAAAATTAAGGTGAATCGTACTTTTGTACCCTTATTTTGGTTGAGCTTTGACCTTTTGTTTTTTTATTGCTTTATTTTTCTTCAATAACAAATTTGAAACTTTGGCACATTTCATGAAAAGTGATGTCAGACTTTTAACTAGCCGTACGTTCACTCATACCTCGTGGTCCATAATAAATCGGCATCTTTGTACCTTTTCACAAAATATTATTAGAATATTTTTAATTTACCTCTTTTTTCTCTAATCAAAAAATTTAAACACAATTAGTCATGAATTAGTCGTGAATACTAATTAATGTTGTAAAAAATTTCAATACATATATCTCATCCTCATCATTGTTATCCTTTTATTTATTAGTATTATAACGTAATCTTTTTAAATTCTCGGTTTTCCCATAGATCGCATCTCCATCGATGAATCACTCGAACTTTCAGAATGATTGAGTCTATATTCACTTGTATCACCATATTCACTGCTATTGAAATCTTGATTAGACATAACCATCTGCCTAAACTTGGTCATGTCGGCATTGTATGCGCCCGTATCATACGCCGACGAATTACCCTGACCGGACTTAGAATCATTAAGAGCGTCGAGAGGTAAGTCCCCTTCTAAGCTGCGAACAATTTGGCTCATTTTTGGGCGTCTTTTAGCAGAATGACGAACACTAGCGCTAGCGCAAGCAACCATATGTGACATCTCAGTATGGTCATAGTTCCCCTCCATCAATGGATCCGCTACCTCATTGAAATTCCCATCTTCTAGGGCTTTAACAAGAAGTGGCCTAGCCTGATAAACAATTCTTAGATTAATTATTTTATTTGGTTGATCAAATTAAAATACATTTGAATATTGAATATACTTACCCAATCTACCAAGGTATCCTCCATGATTTGGCCCGTCGGATCTAGTGGTCTTCTTCCGGTTATAAGCTCGAGAAGCATAACACCGAAGGAGAAGACATCGGATTTCTCGCTAAGCTTCCCACTCGATGCATACTCGGGAGCTAGATACCTAGATTAGTAATCACCATTTTATTAGTATTGCTCATTATAGGAATTAAGTATTGGTAAAATATTTACCCAAAAGTTCCCATAACTCGGGTGGAGACATGAGTATCGTTGTCAACTGTTAGCTTGGCTAGCCCAAAATCAGCCACCTGGATTGGTAAGCAAAATAAATGAATTATAATCAAGAAAAAATGAAAGTAAAAACTTATTAATTACCATGGCTTCAAAGTTGTAGTCTATTAGGATGTTGGCAGTTTTAATGTCCCGATGTATAATTCGTGGATGACCTGTGATGCGTAAAAAAAATCGAAAAAATAAAGTCAAATCGATGAAAAATCAACTAAAATAATTATAAACCGATTTATCAAAACCGAGTTCTGACCGATTCATAATTTTTTTTTGACAAGTTAGATAATACAATACTGACGGATCAAGAATTAAAGTTAGGGTGAACTGGAAAAAAAAAAGTTTGAATAGAAGTTAGAATTTTTTTTGGAAATTTAAACGAATAGATTAACTTAGATTTTTGCCTATTTTTAAGAATTAAAAAAATAAATAATAATATAAATTAAAAAATTAAAAAGTTAGGGTTATGATACATTTTTAGGTTGGACTTAGCCCTTCCAACTCAACTTTAATGTAGATCCGGCCCATTTACACATATGTGATTTTTTTTTTTGTCTTTCTAGCATAACATATTTTGTTTTTTAAGGGTTAAATCTTGACACTTTTCTTTATTATTTGTATATTTGACTTTTTTTTTTCTCCTAAAACTCATTTTAATTTATTATTTTTTAAATTAAATATTTGTTTTATAATGTATTTGACAGTGGATGAAGATTATATGATCATGACTATTAATTTATATGTTTTTTGAATTTTGTAGACTTACAATCCTCGTGAAGGTAAGCAAGTCCTTTGGCTGATCCAAGGGCAATCTTCAACCTAGTTCCCCAACTCATGGGAGCCTGACCTGATTTACCTGTAATTGTAAAAAAAACAGCATTTTGTTTCACAATATGGTTAAACAAACCTTAAAATCAAGGAAACCATTGATTAATATTACCATGAAGATGGTATTCCAATGTTTGATTAGGAACAAATTCATAAACCAAAATGCGTTGACCATCGGCTATGGAATACCCAACAAGCGAAACAAGATGACGATGATGAACACGGCTAATGATATCAACCTCTGCTTGAAACTCTCTATCTCCTTGCCCACTACCGGACTTAAGACTCTTAACTGCCACCTCCTTTCCATTTGGCAATATCCCTTTGTGAACGAACCCAAACCCACCTTGACCTATTACGTTCGCCTGAGAGAAACCACCGGTGGCGGCTGCCAGTTCTTCGTAAGTGAATAGGATGTTGTTCCCGCTTAGGTTCATGCTCGGAGACATTGACACAGGCGTGTAATGTGGCCCACCTGAGAAACCAGAGCTATTTAGTTGAGAAGACGAACCCATCATTCCCGGTGGTGGTTGAAGCTTTACTATGTGATCACCCCCCGCCGTGTTCTTCCCATATAAATTGCCACCTGATCTTTAAAATTATTATCATGTTTGTTAAAAAGTTGGATTTTTTTTGTTAATTTGATATTAAAGGTTGCTTTTTTACCCGCGGGTGGTGGAGGGTACGGCGTTCTTCTCTTCTTTCTCCTCATACAACAAATTACCCCGATGATTGCCATCGCGAAAATGATGATACAGGTTATTGCTAATGCGATAATCAATCCCGTATTCTCTGAAGATGACCCATTTCCCGATGACCCACCTGGGTGAGATGTTCGTGACGAACCCGAAGAAGGGGACTTGTCCTTTGACGACGAATGCGAAGACTTAACAGCCGGCGGAGGTGGCCGTGTTTGTTCTGAAAATGGAGGAGAATTCGTCTGCTGAGGTGGCGATGGAACTGTTGAAGATGATGGCGGGGAAGCTTCATGATCATGATTTTTGGAAGGAGGTGGTGAAGATTCATCTTTTGACTTTTCAGGCGATGGGGGAGGAGTTGTTGACGATTCAGACGGTGGTGGTGGAGATTCTGACGACGGTTCAGGCGGTGGAGGAGATTCTGATGATTCAGGTGGGGGAGGAGGAGGAGGAGATTCTGACGGTTCAGATGGAGGTGGAGGCGATTCTGACGGTTCAGGTGGAGGTGGTGTCGATGATTCATCGGGAGGAGATGATTCAGGTGGCGGAGGAGATGAATCAGTGTTGGTCGGTGAAGAAGAAAAATCTGACATTAATGAAGTGTCTAATGCTGTTTTGTCCGGTGGAGATGAATTTGATTCAGGC
Source organism: Impatiens glandulifera (assembly GCF_907164915.1). NCBI lineage: Eukaryota > Viridiplantae > Streptophyta > Magnoliopsida > Ericales > Balsaminaceae > Impatiens > Impatiens glandulifera. Next base: position 28,198,226 of record NC_061870.1, read on the forward strand.
GCCGGAGCAGTCACGTTGGCCATCTTTCACCGGAAAACGTAACTGCTCACAGAAATCCTTAAACCTTATTATTATTATTATTAAAGATTGAACAATGATTCTCAATATTACTTTCTGGGTTTCTCCATTTCGAAACGGAGAGGAGATCTCTTCTCTCTCTCTCTCCCCTCTGTTTCTCTCTGTTTTTACCCCCTCTCTCTCTCTAAAAAGAATCTAACATGTTCAGTTATTTGCTCCTAAACATATCCATACTAATAATAGAATAGCAAATTAATATGATCCATTTTCAAAAAAAACATCAAACTTTTATTCAACATTCAAAACACACATTGATTCAAAACAGAGGAATCTCTAACAAAACAAAGAAAACAAACATAAAAGTGATTAGATTTAAGGATCAACAGTAACAAGACTGTTGACATAAGTAAGGTACTTAGCTTCCCATTTGTTACCCACGTTTTTATTCATCAAAACGATTTCTTTTTCCTTCAAATGGTAACCATAAACCCTGTCTTCACATAATAGAATCAATATTTCACCTTCAACAGATTGTAGAAGACGGCAACAATCATCCCTATCAATAATCCCCGCAGTCATCGCATTACGAGCAATCGGCAACTTCAATGTTTTCATCACCCCAAAATCCCATCCTTGGTAGATATTAATCACGATTGCATCGGATGATCGACGTGACTCTATCTGAACATAGCTAAACTCGCCCTGCAATTCAGTTAACACCCCTTTCTTTAACCCAACAGCCATAGGAAGTGACATAACACCACAATGTTCTGTTTTCAAATCGAAAGCCAGAATTGAACGAGAGGTTGTTTGCCAATATACATGTCCCTTCATGTAAAAACATTCAACGAATTCAACATTCTCTTCAAGTTCCAAACAAATAGTCTCTGAGCATCTCCATGTATTGTCTTTAGATGAATAGATTTCGAAAAGGACAAAGGGTTGGTCCATCATGGAATGGGCAGCGACCACTTGATATTCAGCTGCGAAATTGAGCACTGATGGCTCGAAAACCAGAATTGCAGATTCCTGACAGTGAAGATAATTGCTTTTAGGAAGCTCACGATATTGTTTGGTCAAAGGATTGCAGACATAGTAAGCCCCTTCATTTTCCCAACCATTGCCTCTGCATAAAAGCAGGCCATGGTTGGATGTTATCAACGAGATAGATTCAGGCAGGAATTCAAGTGGTTTGGGAATGCCAGAACATGAAGATTTGTCGTCAAACGCAATGAAAGTTATAGAAGTAGGATTATCATCTTCATCTTGGCCTGATTGACGAAAGAATCCCGATAAATCTCTGTGAAGATAGCTTTGCTGATGAGCCAGGAAGGGTGAGGAGATCCATCTATCCCAATCTTTAGAAACAGACCGGAATTTGAGAAGCAGTTTTGCAGGAAGTAATGGAAGAACTTCAAATTTGACAATGTCTTTCAGTTCTCTGTTTTTCTCATCAACTTCATAAGGACAGCTAAGATTATCAGGTTCTTGCAGACAGATATTGGTTTCAAATGGACATAATTGCTGGGAAGAAGAAACCCATATCAAAATCATCAAGTTTTATAAAAAAATAAAAAAAAAAGGAGAAAACATTCAACATACATACATACATACCTCTTCTTCCACATCGTTGTTGAATTCCCAACAACCATTGCTCGTGTCTGTGTCTGTGTCCGATGACGGCTCTGTTACTTGTACCTCGCCGGAGGAGTTGTCGGATGCATATGATATCTTGTCGGAATCACTAAAGATTTTAGGGAAATTCTCGAAATCAACTATGACATATGAATTATCATCATCATCATCATCTTCAGACAGCTGCCGTTCCATTTTGCTGTATGAATCAAGGGTTTGATCGAATCATAAAAATATAACCAGTGAAGAAGAACAGATTAGAGAGAAGATGATTATTGTGGGTCAAATGAATTACAGTCTTTCTTTCAATTCTCCAATCTTAATTTCTTCGACTTTAGCAATGTGGAAGAAATTGTTTGTTTATGTGATAAACGTGTCAAATATCTATTGGCTTGACTAGTATCAAGTCTTAAAATATAATAGTACTACATTTCTTCATTACAAAGTAAAAAAGCATATGTCATTTGGATAACTAGTAACAAAATGGTTCATTTAATTATCCATTTCAATGAAAACTGAAACCATCATAATCACTGTTAACTAGATCAACATAATTTAACCCTAATCAATCATCATAAATCACCATTCACTATCATGAATTTTCAAGCATTTTGTTTTTGTTTCGAAACTAAAAGAAAAAAAAAAAAAAAAGCAAACCCAAATGAATTTCCAACATGAAATAAGAAAAACATAAAGGCAAATTGAAAAAAGTAAGTCATGTAAAGAAAAGCAAAGAGTTTGTAATGAAGCAAAAAGACATAGCTTTATCTATACTTTTATAAGAGTCATAGGATCATTGATTTAATGGGTTTATTCAGATTAAACATTAAACAAGTAAGCCTAAAATTATGAACTGACATTAAACATTAATATATGTTGAGATTAGTAGAAAGTTGAAAAAATCAAGTAAAATTGAGCTAGACTTAAGGTGTTATATGCACCAATGTATTATTTAACATATTTATTATAGATTAGGTGAGAGTTTTTTGTCCCTATATTGAATTTTGTGTCACTGTAAAATGAAATATGGATATTAGGTTTTCTTTTTCTTTTCTGAAATTGCATCTTTCCTCGAAGAACACTCATAACCGCAAGCATGTTCATCAAAACGCATAGATGTTAGAGATTTGTTATGCCTAATAAAATAAGAACCGGATATTGAAATTCTTCAATCTTGAATCCACAATTTATAAAACCCTAAATGTATAATAATGGGATCTTAAGATTAACTATATAATAAAGTGATTGTGTTTCCCATAAATAAAATTAACCCTAATTAGTGATTTTGGTAGAAAGACAAAGCATAAGAATCGATTTCCTCTGAATAATATGATTTAACGATTAATAATGTACGAAGATTTAATTGATCAATATTAATCATGATGATATATAGAAGGATGAATATACCTGGGAAGATATGACTTCGTCTTCAAACTCTGTACGTGTTCTTAAATTCCCTATAGTGGGTGGGATCGCTTATTAGAAGAAGAAGAATTAACTATTTATACGAGGTAAGGTAGCCTAAATATACTCTTTTCCTTCATTTTTATTTTGGGTCTTTTCTTCCTTAAATAAATAATAATAATTCAAATGTTTATTATAAAAAAAAAATGAAAATACAAATGAGCCACCTGTCAAATTCAATCCGTCTATTTGTTTGAATTTTTTTTTTAAGAAATAAAACCCTTATTTCAATACTTTCAATTTTACTGGTTTTCAATCCTTTTATATTAATCTTTTCACCTATACAGGGATGACAACGGTTGGGTAGCGAAGATTTCCAAAATCGATTTTTATTTTATTACTTATTCCCGAGTATATCTATTTGTATCTTCATTCCCGATTCATTGGGTACCCGATACTCGACGGGTACCAATTGCCCGATTAAAAATGAATTTTTATTTATTATTTTCTAAATATACTAAATACTAAATATTAAAAACACATATAAAAAAATATTACTTACTTGTATAATTATATTATCGAAGTTGAACAATATATATGAACTTAAAAAAAATTAAAGAGAAGTTTAGCAAAAATTAAAAAAAATGTTGAAAAAAACGAATAGATAGATATTAATCTTGAAAGTAATAAATAATTAGAGAAAGAAAATATATTTTGTTATTAAAGAAATGAAAGATTAAAAGTAATAGAAAATATGAATTAAATTAATGATGGCATGCAGGAATGAATCTTAGAGTGTTGGTATAATTAATTGAATAATATATTTAATATAAATTTCTAATGATGGTATTAATATGAAATTTGAAAATTTATTTAATTTTTTAATAAATATATATATAATATTTCGGGTATGAAGTATCGGGTTTAGGTTTTGTACACTCTCCATTCCCGACCTTGAACCCGACCAAGTAATCATTTTCACGCCCCATACCCGACCTCGACCTCGACCTCGATTTAAAATACTCAAACCTAAACCCGACCATTGGGTACCATAAGTATCGGATATAAGGGTACCCATTATCATCCCTACACCTACCTCCTTTTAATTAAAAAAAATACATCACTAAAAAGTTAGAATTGAAAAAATTGTATATACTTATATTGTGATCAATGCAAACGTATATTTGCATTTGCAAGAGAGAGAAAATTGATGAAAACCCATTTTTAGTTTGAGAATAGGTGTCCACTGTTGGAGTTGCTCTAAGAGTGTATTAATTCTCTCAAAGTTAATAAATTTATTTCATTTTCTAAACAGGTATAGACAGTCAATCTTCTTAGTATGATTTTAAAAGTTAGGTATATCATGCAAACTCCCTCCTATTAAGAGCTTGTTTGATTGAGTTATTTAGAGATTTTATTAAGCTTATTGTTTGATAAAATAATATGTTATTATTGGTGTTTTTAAATGATTAAATTACTAAAAATATATTTTCATATCTTGTAAAAGTTTAAACATGAAAGCAACCAGATAGATCAAGCTGTGGGTGAACTTTCTTATATGAAAATGTAAATAAATAAAAGAATCCCGCAATGTTCTTACATACCCAAGCCCACCATTCAATTCCAACAGTTGAGTTTCGCAAGCCCATAGATAACACAATATACAAATGTTTCAAGGCCCATTAAGAAGAAGAAGAAGAATTAAATGGTAAGAGAGAGAGAAAAGAAATATATTAGTGTCTCAAGTGTCTACTACAAAACGCCACGTCAACCATCGAAAAAACAAAGATTCATTTAGCAAAATCCACGCGTCAAATGAGAAAAAAGCACAATTACTGACAAGTTCAGTAGGAGGGAGGAGGGGATGATTCAATGTTGCAGGAATCACCCAAAGTAATCTACAACCGTTCTTTACAAACAATAATAACAACTTCAATACCACCACCATCATCCAAGAGTTTCCTTTTTCCTTTTTTTATAAAAAAAAAAGAGAGAGAGAGAGAGAGATTACATATATCCGGAGTTTTTTTTCCTTCTTCTTACCAGTTACCTCTTTGCCAATGCCCGACCCGTGAAGAGTAACCGCCAAAATAAACTACCATTTGAAATCACAAAAGTTAACGTTACTACATAGGTAGGAAGGCAAAGAAGGGGACCAACTAACTTTTGAATTATGATGATGATGATTGATGGCATGCATTACCATCATTCCCATCTTAAAAATTGGCGCCATTTTTTCACTACTGCTGCTCATAGCAAATAAAAGCTATCCATCCATCCATCCACTAATATTAATACTAATAGTTTTATGTTACCAACCTCTTCTTCTTTCTTCTTCTTCATGAAATCAACCACCACCATGGATGTTCATGATCATCATCACACACTACTATCTTTTCTTTGACGAAGATCTACTGTTCTCCACATCATCATCATCATCATCGTCGCCATCATCGTCGTCATCATCATCATCATCGTCTCTCTTCCTCTTTGGATGAGAGGATGAAGGTGCTACAGCCTGAACTTCGCCATCATCGTCTTCCTCTCCTTCTTCATCTTCCACATCTTCTTCCAAGCCATCTTCATCGTCGTCATCATCGTCATCTTCTTTACCAGGTTCCATATCACTGGCATCAACTTCATCTCCAACTTGACTAACTGGTTGAACCAAGTAACCTTCCCCATAATCTTCATCCTGCAAACAATCAATATTATTATATCCAAGAGGAAGATGTCAGAAACTTAACCAAAAATCGTTATTCTGCCATTTTAAAGACATTTACAGATGTCAGATCATTAAAAAATCATGAAATTAACAAAATATCTTGAGATGGGAGATTCTAATCTGAAAGTGTGTTGGTGAGGTGACATCATTGTCCAAAAATTAAACTTCACAAAACAAGAACAAAAATAGTATTCCCTTCAAAAATATCAAAAGAAAATGAGGGTCTGAAGCAGTGAATGTTGCTTAAAGAATCTAAAAGGGAACAGAAAGAGGATCATGTGAGCAAGAACTAGATCATTCTAAATACTAAGAACGAAGCAGACAACCAACAATTGAAGACAGAGGGAAGTTCTTATAAAACTCAGGTAAAGAGCAATTCAATCACTAGCTATGGCTAGCAAACTGACTATTCCGTTGAACCAAAAAATGATCAAAATGACCATTGAAGGAGCATAATTGTCATCTTTCTCAGTAACTTTGTTAACAGAAATGAACCATGTAACTTTTTTGCAAGCAATCAAGCATTTACTCGAAAAACAGCCAACTTAAGCTTGAAAGCAAATTTTAAAGAAAAACAGGTCAATCATTGGGTATTTTAACAAGGAAACTGAAAATTATTCTACCAGTACTATTAAGTGAAAAAAGCAAAAAATAAGCAAGAATGAACCCGAATAATAAGATCGATGTTACCTGCAAAGTTAGTTAAAAAAGGATGCAGGACAGTGGAAATGATGTCAAATTAATAGTAAAGAGGAAAATTGTATACCTCTTCTTCATCATCCTCAAAATCAACACCATCAACAGCAAGATGCTCTTCCTCTCCAGTTTCCCCATCATCATCCTCGTCAGGACCTTCCTCACCCTGCTCATGCCCATCTATCTCTCCCTCAGTACTAGTCAATCTACCAGTACTCTCCGGCAACCCCAAATCCCCTTCATCGTTATCAACCTCTTCTTCATCATCATCCTCCTCATCATCTTCATCATCATCCTCAACCCCATCTTCATCGTCACTATCATCAACATCATGAACCTCCACAACATCTTCATCCTCGCCATCATCTTCATCAATCTCTTCCATTGAATAAGTATCATCTTCTTCATCATCCCCATCATCCTCATCTTCCTCTGCATTCCCAGAAGCTACCACTCCAAATCCGTTTGAAACATTATTAGTAAGAGCCTGATTTGAACGCCCAGCTCCCCTAACAGTCTCAGTTTCTTCTTCATCTGCATCACTCTCTTCATCTTCATCAACATCAACAATCCCATCAGCCCCAGAACTATGCCCATTATTCAAAGTTAAAGGATGTTCCTCTCCATCTACTTCACCACTTCCCGGATCATCATCTTCTTCATCATCATCCTCTTCCTCATCATCAGATTCAGGTCTCTCATTCTCATCAGCATCCATTTTATCCAAATACTTTAAAGACTTAATCAAACCAAAAACCCTTGATCTATAGTCCTTTACACGAGTAACTGGACACTCATATAGGTCAAGAGAAACAACCTTAAGCTCAGCAAGAGGCTGCAGATCATTTATATCCTGGATTCTATTATTTGACAAATCAAGATCTCTCAATGACTGTAGTCCAGCTTCAACAAGAAGCTCTAGCCCGCCAGCGATTCTATTATCAGATAGGATTAGTTTTTGAAGATTTTGAAGGCGGGGAAATTGTTCGAGAGATGCTAAACCGATGTTTGCAAGGGAAAGATGTTGTAAACCATGAAATTTCTCTAGAATCGAAGGAGGAGGAAGACGGCCGTGAACGCACTTTACAGCCCCGTCCAACGTTAAGGTACGAACAGAAGCAACATCCGTTTGTCCATCGAGCGCCGTCTCCACAGCCCTTTCCCAGATCTCGTCCATAACCTATATCAATCCTGTGCTCTTATCTCATGCAACAATTTTCAGACAACAAAATCAACTCACAATACGGAAATCAGTAGATTTTTTATAATATTTTCTGAATGGGTTCCAAAAACTGGCAAAGAAGATGATGGGTAATTGAGAAATCAAAACCTAATATATATCTATCTATCTAATCCCCTTTCACGGCTCAAAACCCTACCCTTTAAAGATTCCTTCTCTGCAACTTCGAACGGCTTATAGGACCCGTCTCTCTCTCTATATATCTCTATTGCTCTCCCTCCTTTCTATGTATCTCTCTCACACACACACATACACATACAATACTGGGTTAACTTGACCCAACCCTAGGGTTTGGGCAAATTTGACTATTTTGTCCGCTCATCTTTTGGGGCACTACAGCCGTTGGATGAAGAAGACGCGGATCGATGAGTTGGAGAAAATAAACGGTGGAGATGTATTATAAGTGTGTTTGTTTTCTGGAAGGCTGTCAATATTATTATTGGGATGGGGACGAGATAATACAAGGAGAGAATTTGATCAAATTATCGCGCTGCCCGAGTTGGACACGTCATTGCATTTTGTAAATATCTGCTAATTACGGATTTACCCCGTTCTATCCAATTATTTACTGGAATACCACACCCATATAGAATGAAGGAATTCAGCTATTTACGTCCGACTTTTTTTTTAGTTCCAAAGAAAGATGCCTAAATATTTAATATTAAATAAAAAAAATTAATAAAAAAAACATAAATAAATATATATATATATATATATATACTTTGCATTTAATGTGTTAAAGTTTATTAGTTAGCTCAAATGTCAACATTCTCCATTTTGATTGTGTTATTTTTTTATAATTAATAGAAAAACTAAAATTAATACATATATATTTTGAACAGTAATTAAATAATTAATCATTAATTTTGTTTTCACTTTGACATAAGAAAGTAAAAATAAGGGTTAGTTGATCTAAGTTTATTTTAAAATAAATTGTTTTTAATATGATTTGATGAAAAGTGGATTAATTAATAGGTTATTTTGTTAGAAAAAATATTAATTAGGTTATTTAGGTCACATAATAAAAAATATAAGAAATTAGATAATTATAATGATTTGATAAAAGGGTTAATTAATTAATTCAGAAATGTTGATGGGTTACTATTATACCACACTATATTTCACATATTGAAGATTGTTTATGATATGTTTCACCAACCTAATTGTGTGTTCAAATAAATTGATTAAATATGGTAATGTTTCCAAATGATTCATGATACAATCATGCAACTTCTCAGGTGAAAAAATATCAATACAAATCAAATTATTATAAAATTTGTCATAAATCTCAAAAGGCAATCATGGGATCATCAAACATTTGTGATCATAAAAGAAGAAAACAAAATTAAACTCAAAAACATTACAAGAATCATACAAAAGTCTCAAAAACTCCCATTAACTAAGATAGTCATCATCATATTGATAAAAAATTCTCAAAGTTTCTTGAATCCTAACTCAAAGTCCTCTCGTAAAAAGTTTGATTCGACTATAAGGTGAGATCGAATGCCTCTGCTGAAATTTTCTGCGAAAATTAATAATTCAACTCAAAGTTATCTCGTAAAATCTTTGATCTGACTATAACCAGAACATGTTGTTGAACATAGATCTTGCAATCTTCAATTCATTCTTTCTATAACTCAGATAATGCATGTCAAAAGTTTCTTCAAATTTTCCAAATGTCTCATGAACACTAACTTTGCATAACTGTTTTCCCATTGAATAAGCAATAAGTTATTCTCCAATTAGTGTAGAAAATCCAATGTGGAACTATTTGGTCTCAAACTTTGATCTTATTCATAAGAAAAAGAAGAATAAGTGGTGTTAGTAAATACATGTCAATGGCAGAGAAACACTGAGAAACTTGTGCATTGCAAATTCATAGACTGCTGCGTTCTTCCTTAGAACTCATCTTCTCATTCTTCCCCATTCCTGTTTCCTGCTGCACTGCCTTACCTTCTTCTTTACTCTGTACAAACAACATATGAATTCATCACTCAAATAACAACCATGTCACAGAATTATGGTTCAATAACCAAACCCTTTGTAAAACAAAGTCTTTTAACCATAACCCATCTACTGAAATTTTCTTTACTGAAATTTTCTTAAGCTACTAACCGGCAGTTGTTGGATAGTTGAAGAAGGAGGAAGATCGAGACTGAGTGAACGCAAGGACATCTTAGCGATCTCTGATACAGCAGCCTCACGAACGCCAGAATCATCACTGGTTAAATATTCATAGGCAGACACAAAAGCCTCTTGCCAGAACCGAGGCAATCTGATCCGACGGCTATTCGTGTACACGTCCCACATATGATTAACTACCACCGCCCTCTCCTCCAATTCCTGCAGACAAACAAATTAAGACCCTGATTAAGATATGCATAAAGATTGAATTTTTCTTTTCAGGAATTGAGTTTGTGGAATTCTTCCTACAAGGGCATCTAAATCGTCGGAATTGAGTTTGTCGAATTCGTCGGAGAAACGATTGAGATTGCCGAGAGACCAGCGGAGAGTGACGGTGCCGGTGAGGATGGAGCAGAAAGCGAGGAGCAAAAGTGCGGTTAGAGCCCAGAATTTATACCTACCCCTACCAAATGGGTGGTACGTAGAATCGGAGATCTCTTTCCTTGAAAATGACATTGATACAGGAAGAGTATCGTCATCCTTCATGCTGCTGCGATCACAATAGATAGATAGATGGGTACGATTCGATTCTATGTGGATGGATGGATGATCTTTAATTTTATCACATTTGAGCTATTACTTACATACGTTACGTACAGTCCTCCAAGAACAAACAGGTTTGGTAGAAAGACGATCGATCGATCTGATCACCCACATAGAGGGAAGTGTTTTTTCAGGTGAAAAGAAAACTTTTTTTTTTTCTATATAGATAAATATACATAATTGTGATTATCAAACCAATTTTAAGTAAATCAAAATTATAGTATAAATCCGGTCTCAGTACCTGAGTTCAGGTACGTCAGACCACAAACTCTATGCGTTTGTGGGCTTATGTGTTTAACTCGCAAAGATTAGTCTACTTAAAAAAGAATCAAAATAAGCATTTAAAAAAAACTTATGAGTTAAATTTTTAAAAGATAGTCTAAGTTAAAAACATAGTTTTGAAACTCGGTCGGTCATCAATACGGTGAAGGGATTGAGTCACTAGATTACTGATTCAACTGGTCACTATTTCATATAATAATAAAATAATATAAAATAAGCCAGCAAATTTTGACAATAAAATGATGACAATTGTTGGAATATCAGAAGATGGAGTATTTTTTAATGCATAATTGTTGAAACGAAATAAAACAACTAAATACGCAACCACAAGATTTATAGTGGTTCGGTCAAAATATATTTATATATTCACTTTCGAAGAACAAAAGACTCTCAACTTTATTATCAAGATTGTTATAGGAGTATTACAATTATTCTCTCGTAGTGAAAACTCACACACAATTAATAAGAAAGTGATGCTCTTTAGGCAAAGACTTGGTTTTCTAAAGCGACCAACTATATATTTAAATAAACTCTTAATTAGGTCAATATCAATATCTTGTTCAAATCTCTCCTATAGCTTCCAAAATATTCTTACCACATTTTCTAACTATATTTTCATAGAAAAATATCTATTTTTTTGTGTTAATCTTATTTCCAAATATCAAAATGATACACCAAAATATATAGTTTTTTTTGGGTTGAATATACTCCTTTTTTTGTACCAAAATTGTGTACCATTAATATACCTCCACCTTGATTTACAAGTCATCTCCTTTTTGTCTTCCATCATTTGATTTGTCAACAATTAAAGTCTTGATAACAACTTCTCTTGCCTCGATTATTCTCATCTCGATGTACAACCACACATCGAACTTTAGCATGGAAAACCATTCGACAAGAGTAAAACCATGAGACCCTTAGACCACTTAAATCATCCATTATATCACATATAATAAGGTACATAATGTTTTTGCAAATTAAGATTTACAACATAACGGATTACATAAACCTTCAAAAACATCATAATCATCAAAGATGGCACATATATATAAAATGTATCTTCACCAATGACGGAAATATATAATTAAACCTAGGTATATAGAGAGTGAAGAGAAAGTAGTCGAAGAAACATAGATTTTATTCTTAACGACTGTCTTCATCTTGATTTGCCTCTCTATTTATGTCTTATTCCTTTTCAGAATTATATATCTATCGAAAATTGATGACATCCAAAATGAACTTCCATCGCCTTATTTCCTCAAAATAATATACTAATCGAAAGTCGAGAAGACTCAAGACAAACTTACATTGTCTACTTCTTCAAAATCAGATATATATCAAAATCGAGGACACTCAAGACCTTATAAGTGATATGTTTGGCTCAACAGAGTTTTGATTTTTAGTTCAAACTAAAAAACATTATCATTCATATGTATAATGCAGAAGCACTTAGCCATTTCGTTAGTCTCTTGAGAAAATTATTGTATATATGGACCAAATAACGGAGGAAAACAAATACATCACATAAAAAATGAAGTGCATCATAGAAGCAATTTACTAGAAAATATGATAGTAATTGACATAAGAGGCAAACCCACATGCATGGATATTACGTATGATTGAAGGCCAAACAAATGTGTGTTAAATAATATTTTTGAACATTCCAGTAATAAATGTGAAAAAGCAATTGAAAAATAGCTAGTAGGAAAAGTTAAAAATTCAGGAGCAGAATGAGAATACTGAAACTGAATAATCGAGAAATCAAAATGAGAAAGCTGAAGATGGAGATGCAAAGAATGTGAATGATGAAGAATCAAAGGACGAAGAATTAGAGAATGAAAAAAAAGAATTGAAGGATGAAAAATGAGAAGAATCAGATGATGAAAAATGGGAAGAATCAAGAATGAAAGTAAAGGAAAATTATATTAAGAAAGTGATAAAAATGCAATGGAGAAAAGTGAAAAGAAAACTTTGAAAGTAGACTGAATAAAATCAAACAAAAATGAAGTAAAAGAATGTACAAGTAAAGGTAATTCATAAAATATTGAAACAGAATTCCTTTTATCATATTAGTGATGACTCTTCTAAAAAGAAACTAATCAAAAGGAATGAGGTCAATGCTTACAAGCAATTATCATCAAATATAACAGTTCAATCACTAATAATGAAGCATAGAGTAACAAATGATTATGCAAAGTGGTTGGGCTGCGAGTCTGCGAGAGCATCAGATTGGGATCCGAAAGCAGATGAAATAATGTTGGCTAAATTGAAAGTAATAGGATTTGTATGATTTAGTTGTCTGCTTCTATGTAATTTATGTTTTTTTTCTAATTAGATACTCTTAGATAGTTTAATTTTTTTAATCAAAATTTAGCCTTGATAATTGGTCATTTCTCTTACTTTTGAGTTGTTAAACTAAAAACAAAAAGAAAAGTTTTGATTTTGAAATTCAAACTTTTTCCAAGAAAATATAGATTTAATAGAGCCCAAATTAATATAGAGAATTAATCTTTTAACACATCTTACAAATTTTGGGCCCTCTTGAGAGCTATATTCCCATACAGTAATAATATTTTTATCTTGCTCCAAGGGTCGCCCACGGCCCATATCAAAGTCCAAGAAGCTTAACAGAATTACTGAATCAGGCTAAATATAAGGTCATATTTTACTCTTAAGGCTCAATAATGCCCATTTCAAAGTCCAAGAAGCTAAATCTATAAATGATTACTCTTAGGCCCAAGCATGCCCTAACAACTTTACCAACAAAAAAAAAATATTTAAGGCCGAATTCTTTATTTTTTATTTTAGGTAACTCAATTATTTAACACAATTTATAACGTTTTTTTAATAGAAATTGAACTAAATCCCTAATTTGTTTTATTTTAAATAAAAAGACAGTTCTAAAGTTAGACTACATCTTAATAACTTTAACTATTATAACGAAATTAAAATAAAAGACCAAAAATTACGAGTTCGATTATTACTTAAAATGTCTTGAACTGAAAAAAGATTACTCACTATCGTGCAAAATTTTTATATTAAAAAACTTAATACTTATTATGATGTAGTAAAACGAAATAGTAATCGATATTTTCTATACAACAATCATGTCGAATTACATGCTTTTTTTTACTAAATATTTTTAGTTTATTTTTTCTTGTACATTTTAATGTTATTTATTATCACAAAATAACCCTTTAATTAAAATTAATAATAGACTAGTAATTAATATATATTTTTTTTATAGTTTTCATGATAATCAAAATATGATAATTGGTCGGTTAAGAAAAGTACTACTTTTATTTACTATACAAGTATTAGCATTAAATTAATCTCACGTCCCACAATAAATAATTATTTTATGCAGGACTGGGGATGTGAAGTCCACCCAATCTTTTTTTTCTTTTACAGTTTAAATTTGACTATACATGCTAATTTTTTTAAAAAATTAATATACTTCAAAAGCTTACAATGAGTCAGTGACCTAGGTTTTTCTTGCTATATTTGAAAATTGAAATATTATTGAATTGATCATTCAAAATTTGGAAATTTGTTAGAAAGTGAGCTTGTTTCCTCTTGTTTTTTATTGTTTTACTTGAGTTTTATCCTAAAAACTCTTATTTGATAAAAATTAGGAAAAAATTAATTTTTAAAATTAAAATACTAATTTACATTTTGACTTTAAAAAATATGGTGTAGGTGAGAAAATGATAGTTTATTGAGATGAGATAAAATTAGAGAGTAATTTTAATATTTATATAATAAAATTATTTGATTTAATGGTTGATAAGATGTTTGAATTTTGGGATAAAATCTGAGTTTTATCCCAAAAACTCTTTAATCAAACGAGGCCATAGAAGATGTTAGATAGAAGGATAGGAATAACCTAGAAGCTTGTGGAAATTTCTAGAAAACTCAAGGATGATAGAATATTTGGTGAAAGAGTAACTTAGTGCGATGGATTGGGCTAAATGTAAAAGTTATTAAATGACTTGCTAGAATTGTGATATTTTAAGCATACATAATAAGCAACATTAATTTTGTGGCCTAACTATTAACATTAGCAAGAAAAAAAGGTGAAATACCAAATAATCTGGCGGCCATCTAATTAGCGGAAAAAAAAGTAAAAAAAAAATCGGGGCATTTTTTTTTACTATAACATGACAATATTAGTTTTGTTTAGAGCATTAATATTATTTTTCTTAAAAGAACTAATGACACTTTATAGTCATGACTCTCACTACAAATCAAAACATTTTTAAGAGTGTTTTCAGTAAAAATTTAGAAATATTATTTTATTAATTATGTTTTTAACGGTTATTTCTATTATACAAACAATCCCTTTATATTTATAAACAAAATTAACTAAAATAAAAAAATATGACAAATCATGTCAAACAAATATACAAATACATATTTATCTATGCAATAAATATATATAAAAAATGATTGTTTCAACTAATAAGGATAGTGAGGGGTGAGTAGGGATCATGTGAAATTAATGGGATGATTGAAGATTATATTCGATTGTTTCTTTGATTTTTATAATTTTATAATATTCTAATATGTGAGTTATATTCTATCAATATCATATCTTATATTGAGCCAGTTTAATAAATTTGTTTGGATATTTCACCATACATGTACATCCAATAATTTATAGTCTGACAACTTGTAAACTAATTTTAACCAAGTAAAACAAAATGAACTACAAAATGTCAAGAAAATAATAATTTCAAATATTTTTTTATTAAATAAAAACAAAAATCAAGTTGATATATCCATAAAATTTATTCCTAACATCATAATTTTAACTAATATATTTCTAGAGTGATTTATTTGGTTCGGGTGTTTGAATAAACCTTATATTAGACCGTGTTATATCGATTTTTATTTCAATTGATCAAATGTTTTAGTTTGAATTGAATAAGATCGGTTCATACCGTTTTAAATGATTATGTTCGAGGAGTTCACATATATGTTGATTGACTCTTTATTCTTTATTTTACTTTTTTTTCCCATTATTCCTAGGATGACAAATATATATATAGAAATAGCAAATACATTTCTTTACCCTAAACCATTCAATATTTGAAGTATTATAAAAATAATTTGTATTTAAGATAAATATATATATATATATAGATGTATTTGATATAAATAAGATACAAAATTGATTTTCTTTTATTGATTTTAAAGGAACTCTTTAAATTTTCACATTTCAAAAATCACTTATTCAGATAGAATTGAATGCATGGTCTTCATTTTACTCATATTGGGAGTTGGGAATGACCCTCTCATAACTCATTCATATGCAACTCTCGCTTTCTCCATTATATATTGTCATATTGTTTTTGAGTTTCTTTAATTTGTTATCATAATTTATTTGTGTTCTATTAAATTTTTCTATAAAAGTTAAATTCAACAAAAATTACAAACATTACAAGAGTGGAAAAACACGAAAACAAATCTTAATGTCCAAGTTTATAAGTCACAAAAAGTAATTACAACTAAATCAAGTCATAAAAAAAAATTGAAAGTTTTTTTTGCTTTATCAATTACCAAAACTTTCGGTATAAATTGGATCGAATATATGGCTTATGGGGTAGTGGGTCTTGTCAGATAATGACCAAACAACATTAATAGCAACATCAGAATGTAAATAAATATGAAATAGACTTTCCTATTATTTAAACTTAATTTTATATAATTAATTGATTCATTATATAACAAAAAAAAATAATAAATTTGTTTTCCAAATTAATGTAAGAGAAAGTTGTCTTGACTTGCTTTGCATTGGAGTAAAGATGTGTAAACACAAATTTATACTATTTAATATTATAATATATATTGACTTTTATTTTTGTGGTTTATTATATATATATTTTATACACGTTTTACATTGTGGGTTAAAAATATTAATAAAAAAACGAAAAAGAGTCGGGATGATTAGGTATATGTATTTGTCAATTATGATTATATGTATTAGTATTCTACTTATTAGAGTTTCTTGATGGTGGTTATTTAGGATTTTTATTGCATTTTTTTAAAAAACAATGTTTATTGATAAATTATGTTTCAGTTTTTAATTAGTTGAATTATTATAATGTTTTGTATTTAAAATTTAAATTTGTAAATAAAAAAAGTAAGAACATTTTATTATATTGAATGATGAGTTAGTTTTAAAATATAATAAAAAAAAATTCAACATCATATTAGCTCTAGGAGTATTAATGTTAGTACTAAATTAATAGATTGAGCATTAATATTTACGTGTTCCATTGCATCACATTACACCATGGAAATTGCAAACCAAATCCAATTCAAAAACCATGAAAAAGAAGACAATTGTCCCATTGAAATTTATTTGATAAAAAAAGATTAATTGACTACTAAACACTTTTCCTATTTTTGTGATATTGGCTACTTTGTCATAACTCATAACAACCCACTAGCTAAATTATATCATTTAATATTATTATTGATTTTATTCATAAGAAGCTGACCAAATTTTTTATTATGTTAGTGCAAATTAGTCACATTTCTATGTTCACATAATTGTATGAGATCTCATAGGTGGACCATGGCCATCTTGGACTTACTGAAAAACAAGTTTGTGTTTTTTTTTTGTTTTAGTGTAACATTTATCTATGAATATTTCTTTTTTATCATTTTCTAATTTTTTTTTAAAAAAAAATCTATAAATTATTATGTATTATGAATTAGTTAACACAATTTGTTTTTTTAAGTGATATGAATGTTGAAACCCATTAAAATGTAAATTTAACAAAATCAAAATTGCAATTATCTTCGTGTATATATATATATATATATATATATATATATATATATATATAATCTCAAAACTTTTTTCTAATTAAACTAGTTGTATGGCATATATAAATTGAATCTAATACCATTTTAAATTTTCTGTGTTTTTGCTCTTTAATTGAAACATGATTTGATTGGATTTGTGAACAATAGTGAAAAACAAAATGAATGATGAGAAATAGGATTAAACTGTGAACTTAGCTCGACAAAAATTTATATTAAATATCTCAAATTAGATTCCTATTAAACATATTTTAAATAAAATTGAGATAACTATTATTACTAGACACGGTTACTTAACACAAACTGATTTGGAATCTTAACCCAATATAGTCATTCTATTATAAAGCAACCAATTTAATAAAATTATGTACATTTAATTTTATCACATTCTGTTTGGAGGGTCAGGAACACACCAACACAACACACATTAATGAGATAGATAATAATGCACATAGGATATGTATAGATAAAATGAAAAATAAAATGAAATATTGAATAATTTAATGCACATAGGATATGTATAAATAAAATAAAATATTGAATAATTTGTTACTTTTTACCCTTTCCAAATTTAAATAATTAGATAATTAGAATGAAAGTGATATAACAATTTTATTTTATTTAACTTAAAAAAAAAATATATTTAATTAAAACCTAAGATCAGTCTAGCTCTTATTTTTTTTTTTTTAAATATTTTATTATTATTTTTGTTTCTATTTTTATCCATGATTGTTATTGTTTAAGCCAAAAATTAATTTAATTATTATAAACATAAATAAATATTTTATCTAAACATTAATAATTTAATAAAGTATTTAAAAAAAAACAATAAGAGCTAGAATGATCTTAGGTTTTAATTAAATATTTTTTTTTAAAGTTAAAAATAATAAAATTGTTATCTTATATAACTTCAAATTAATTCAATTGAAGCAACAAAATAGGAATAATATAGGATTTTAAGTATGTGGACATAAAATGGAGAGTACATGGATATTTCAAAATAAAATAGTTATAACAAAATTTATTTTTATATACATTTATATATAAATAATGTGAAATTCATTGTATCTAAATATTTGACTTTTAATATACATACAATGTTAATATTATCAAACTAATAAAAATAAATATAAAGGTATCTTTCCAAATTTCACAAAAAATGAGTGAGTCACGTAATTAGAGTTGAATATTTAATCATGCGCGAGAGCACGAATTATGTTGTTTCTAAATAACTCGACAATGACACACAGTTACACAATTAAAAAATCGTTTGATATAGTATGTATATTATATAGAGAGAGAATTTTTCAAAATATTTAAAATATCAAAGTTTAATTTGAGATTGGTTACACTTTATAGTATATTTTATGATGTAATAAACAATTATATTAAAAAGAATGTTTTCAGGCAATTGTGGTAAAAAAAATTGTAAGATAAAATATACAAGAGACAAAGAAAATATGAATGTCTCAACTCTGATATCTAATAATGAATTGATGGTATCATTATATTTTTCTAAATTTTAATATATAATTGTCCAACTCTAATAACGGGTGGGGGTGTTGGTATGTTTTAATTTTCTTATTATTTTAATATATATATATATATATATATATTATATTTATTACTATACTGTCGATATTTGATAATTAGTCTGAACTCTGAACTGACCCCTCTTGATGGAAAAGCAGTGGCATGCACTGGATTTATATTTAATGACGGACCTTTTTATGTTTTGTTAAGTCAACAGGCAATGCCAACTTGTGACCTTTTTTTTTTTTTGTTCATATTGCATGGGAGACGTTTATTGCCCTCTTAATAAGACAACACACTAAAAATGATTTAAATAATGCTAGCTACCACACACTCAAATTTCAAAATTTATAAAAAACAGGCTATCATTGTATTACTGAATAGTCACTTAAATTAGAATTTAGAGATAGAAAAATGAAAACACAATTAACTTAGGTTTTTCTTGAAATCATTAGAGTTAGATAATTTATTCTGTGATTGTTTATATTTTGGATAACCCGATTTGTTTCGATTTGGTTAGTTTTCTGATTGTGTGGGTTGTTATAATTTTTTTTTTTTATTATTTGTATAATTTTAAATTTTATCAATAAAGTAAACTTTGTTAGGAAACTAAAATATGAAAAAACATAAATAATTTAGAAATTAAAATATTAATTAAACAATATTATAGCGATAATTATGATTGATCAACAAAACTAATAAAAAAAAACTCGTATAATAGATCACATAAAAAAAACCAACATTGTACCAATAAAGGCATTATTTTAAGGATTTCAAGTAATTGTAATATAACATCAAATATTCAATCAATTTAAATTTAATGCTTGAAATTTTGTTTATTTTGAATATCTTATATATAAAGGTGGAAAAGTCAAACTTTATAGCTGTTAATGACGTGTCTATACTTAATTTTTTAACATTCAATATATTGGAACAACTAGACATACAAGGTTTTCAAAACAAATAATAAAAACAAACTATTTTCGAACTTTTCTTTTAATTTTAATTTTTTAAGTAAAAAATGTTTTTCCATGTATTGTTTCTTCTTGTTATTTTGAACTGTATGATAAATATATTGAAAAAAAATCAATTTTTAATAATAATAATAATAATTAATTATCCCACACATTGATTTAAGAAGAGCTGACTTATAGTCAGCGTATCATTTAATTAATTGTAATGTTGACAGCCTAATTTACAATAAATATTTATTTATTTAAAAAAAAAATCTCAATCGACGTGGATTGCCTTAATAGTAGGAGAGTCAAAATATATATCCAAATCCTATATCACTTTTCTTCGATCTTATCCATTTAAGATTATATGGATCATAAGTAATTAATTCATAAACGCCTTAATTTATAAGATAATTATTTATTAACCCTCCAATTTAAGATTTGTTTGTATGGTAAATTAATTAACAAATTAATAAGGCCTTTGATTTTTAAGGATATACCCAGAAAATTTATTTACTTCATAACTTGCCATTTGTTGAATGAATTTTTTTTAAAATATGTCATTATTTATCTAATAAAGATATTAAAAACATTTTTACTTTCATGGATAAGTCTAGGAATACTTACATTCCTTTTTATCATCACAATTTTGGATATTTTTCCATGTCAATCCAAAAAGATAATATTATTGATTTTTTTTCAAATGGGTATTATTTTTTTTTACCATAAATGGGCTGCAACTTGCAAATGAAAAAAAAAGAAAAAAAAAAGACAGGTGGCCAACTTGAAGCGTTTACTTTGGCTTACGGATTCGCACGCTCATAATGAAAATCTAGCACCTGAGTTTGTATATATATGCATATCATCTCCCCTCTGAAGTTACTTGTAAGCTTTGTAGAGATTAGAAATACACATCAAGTTAAATCTTCATTTTAGTTTGTTTTTCTTCATAGGATTACCATTTTCCGGTCATTCCTAGGTTTGATTAACTCGAGGTTTATAGATCTATTGATTAATGGTTTCAATGGAAGAAGATAACCATGAAAGCCCCACTAAGCTTAATAAGTATGCAACTGCCTGTGCTTTGATTGCTTCTATGATCTCCATCATCTTTGGTTATGGTAAGATTTATTTGGTCTTGTTGTTTTTTGAACATCTGATGTCGTGTGTTAGCCACACCCAAATTAGTTAATGTTCATGTGACATTGATTTTGGGTTTAGGTTTGGGTTTGGTCACAAATCTTGTCCAAATCCACAAATCTGAAAAACCAATCTTTGTTTGATCTAATCTGGATGAAACTTCATTAAACAAGAACACATGCATTACATCATCAAATCCCAATTCACAATCTAAGTTGTGGGTATTGAATCTAATGATTTTAATGTTGTAGATACTGGTGTGATGAGTGGTGCTTTACCACTAATCCAAGAGGATCTCCAAATCAACGACACCAAGCAAGAAATGGCTGCCGGAGTCCTCAATCTCTGCGCACTTGTCGGTTCTCTCCTCGCCGGTCGGACATCAGACTATATGGGTCGCCGCTATACAATCGTACTAGCGGCCTCCTTATTCTTCATCGGCTCAATCGTGATGGGTTATAGTCCATCTTATGCTGTACTCATGACAGGACGCTGCATCGCCGGTGTCGGCGTCGGATTCGCACTCATGATCGCTCCGGTTTACTCTGCAGAGATCTCTGCCGCCTCTTCAAGAGGACTCCTCTCGTCCCTCCCCGAACTCGGGATCGCCATCGGCATCCTTTTCGGCTACCTCTCTAACTACACTCTAGCAAAATTACCCCTTCACCTAAGCTGGCGCATTATGCTCGGGATTGCAGCGATTCCATCCTCTGTTCTTGCGTTCGTCGTTTTAAAGATGCCTGAATCCCCACGTTGGCTGATTATGCAAGGAAGAATCGGTGATGCCAAGAGGATATTACAATTGGTTTCAAATACTAAAGAAGAAGCCGAAAACAGACTCAGAGATATCAAAGCCGCGGCCGGGATTGACAATAGCGTTGAAGATGAAATCGTAAAGGTAGAAAAACAGAGCCACGGTGAAGGCGTTTTGAAGGAATTAATCTTCCACCCAACCCCTACCGTGCGTTGGATGCTAATCGCAGCGATTGGAATACATTTCTTTGAACATGCGACTGGTATCGAAGCTGTTATTCTCTACAGTCCAAAAATTTTCAAAAAAGCAGGGGTTCATAACAAGTCAAAGCTCCGGTTAGTAACAGTAGGCGTTGGTGTGACGAAAGCAGCTTGCGTTCTAATCGCGACGATGATCCTTGACAAGATCGGAAGACGAAAGCTGGTTCTAATAAGCGTTACAGGAATGATCGCTGCGTTGGCATGTCTTGGATCGTTCTTGACGTTTATAAACAATAGAGCTGAGAGTCCTTTATGGGCCCTGGTTTGTAGCATTGCGTCCACGTATTCATACGTGGCATTCTTTAACATAGGACTTGCTCCGGTGACATGGGTTTACAGTTCGGAGATATTCCCGTCGCGATTGAGGGCTCAGGGACATAGTATTGGAGTTGCGGTGAACAGGTTGATGAACGCGGCGGTTTCGATGAGCTTTTTGTCGATTGTAAACGCGATTACGATTGGGGGAGCGTTCTTCATGTTTTGTGGGATGTCGGTGTTGGCTTTGATCTTCTTTTACTTCTTCTTGCCGGAGACGAAAGGGAAGACTCTTGAAGAAATGGAGGATGTTTTTAGCAGGAAGAAGAAGATGAAGAACAGAGCAGAAGTTGATTTGAAAAACATGGGTGACGTGTAATAATAACTTAGTAGTAATATTAATTCTCTTTTTTATTATTGTATAAGAAAATAACTTAATATAATCTAAAGCTTTTTAGAAAGAAAAATTAGTTAATGTTGAAATTAAAATATATATTAGAAATTAAAATAATTTAATAAAAGACAATGTAAGGCCTAAAGTGTGTTGAGATATTCTATATTGGAACACAATTCTATATAGCAACCTTTTTGGAGAAAATAAAAACATAACTTATTAGTGGATTCTCGAAATATTCAAAATTGACCAAATTTAGTCGAGATAGATAACAATGTTACTTACCTTTAAATGCTTATGTATGAAATTAACTATAAATATCTATAGTTCTAATAGATTTGTTTATATTATCTTTAGTAATAATAACTCTATTTCAATGACTTTTAACCATGGTCTATATAGATAGGGTGAATACTAAACGAATGACAGGTTTGGACTTCCTAGTATTTATAGGGGTGAATATTAAGGATTTTTTAGGATTTAATGTAAAATAATATAAAAAAATTAAAGAAATTGTTCTTGTTCGGATTGGATAGTAATGATTTAAAAGAAGTGAATATTTTTGATTATTTATAAGACATTGATATGTAATAATAAAATATTAAATAATAATTTAAAATAAAAAATATTTTAGTATTTTATGTAATAAATTGAGTGATATAATTAGAATAGAATGAGTGAAATGATATTTGAGGGAGTTGAATTATTTAAATAACTCAAATCAACCAAGTTTTAACTTGAATTAATATGTAAGAATAAAATAAAAAATATTAATTTAAAATATAGCATATTTTGTATTTTGTTTAATTAATTGAATAATTTGATAAAGTATAAAAAATAAAATAAAAAAATGTTTTTTTAATTTGGGTTATTTAATAAGTCAAAATGAAATAGGCTTTAATAATAAAAAATAATTAATTTTTGTAGATAATGAGATTTTTTTTTTTAACTTTATAAAATGATGATTTACAATTATTATTTAAGAAATCTTAAAAACAAAATCAAGAGTTTTTTTTTTTTTGTTACAAATTTCAAAAATTTACAAAATTCAAGAAGTATAATTTCTTAAAATGAAATAATAAAACTTGTTAATAAAGGCTCATTTATATCCAAATTTATTTACTTTTAATAGAGTTCTTAATGACTCATTTCCTTGTATCCATTTCCTAGTTCTTATCCACTTAAGATATATCATATAAGGCATAATTAATATTTTTTAACACTTAAATTAATATTGTTTTTATGAATTAAAAATATAGTTTTCATTCCATTAACAAAATCAAATTCAAATAATGATTTGTATGGTCATTAATTATCGAATTAAAAGGATCTTGTTTTAAATAAATTTCCCAAAGAAAAAGTCAAATTTGTTGTTAACATTTTTTTTAAGTAACAACATATAAATATTTTTTTTGGAAGAGACTACCTAGTTTAATTCACATCTCATTACCCATGACAACGAGGTGTTCTTAATTGTAATTTTCAAGATTTTATCCTCTTTTAACTTAATTAACTACGTGTCATCATTTATTTAAATATTTTTTCTCATTAAGAAAAAAAAAATGAACTGACTTTGTAGTATATAGATCCTTTCCAGTCGGAGAAGTTATGAACTCAAATATTAGAGAGAGATATAAACATGAAAATCTTCATTTGAGTTTTTCTTATTACAAGTTTTAATAACTTCATTTGCATACATAAATTATAAAATCTCTAGGTTGAGATATCAAATTAATTGATTATGGTTTCAATAGAGGTATTAGGTGACAAAGAGAAACCCATGTCGCTGAATAAGTATGCGGCTGCCTGTGCCTTGATAGCCTCTACGATCTCCATCATCTTTGGTTATGGTAAGAAATTTTTGTAAATTTTTGATGGGTGTGTTTGTGTTTGTGTTTGTGTTTGACACACGCATAATCTTAATCTGGTTTTGATCGATCGATCGATGATCTTGTTGTAGATACCGGCGTGATGAGTGGTGCTCTGCCACTAATCCAAGAGGAGCTCAAGATCAACGATACCCAACAAGAAATTGTCGCCGGAATTCTCAACCTCTGCGCACTCGTCGGTTCTCTCCTCGCCGGCCGGACATCAGACTATATCGGCCGCCGATATACAATCGTCCTTGCGTCCTCCCTGTTCTTCATCGGTTCAATCGTCATGGGTTTTAGTCCATCTTATGCTGTCCTCATGATAGGACGCTGCATCGCCGGTGTTGGAGTAGGATTCGCCCTCATGATCGCGCCGGTTTACACGGCAGAGATCTCCGCCGCCAACACACGCGGTCTCCTGTCATCCCTCCCCGAAGTCGGGATCGCTATCGGCATTCTTTTCGGTTACCTCTCTAATTACTCTCTAGCCAAATTACCCCTTAACCTAAGCTGGCGCGTTATGCTCGGTATTGCAGCAATTCCATCCTGTGTTCTTGCGTTCGGCATTTTGAAGATGCCTGAATCGCCGCGTTGGCTGATTATGCAGGGTAGAATCGGCGATGCCAAGAGGGTTTTGATAATGGTTTCAAATACTAAAGAAGAAGCTGAAATTAGACTAACGGATATGAAACTCGCGTCGGGTATAGCCGATAGCGTTGAAGATGACGTTATAAAGATGGTAAAACAAACGCACGGTGAAGGTGTTTATAAGGAATTGATCATCCACCCAACACCTACCGTCCTCTGGATGCTAATCGCAACGATTGGAATTCACTTCTTTGAACACGCGACGGGAATCGAAGCCGTCATTCTTTACAGTCATAAAATATTTAAAAAAGCAGGGATCCATGACAAGTCAAAGCTCCGACTTGCAACGGTTGGTGTTGGTGTGACGAAAGCAACTTTTGTGGTGATCGCAACCTTAATCCTCGACAAGGTCGGTCGGCGACGGCTGGTTCTAATAAGCGTTACCGGAATGATCGTTGCGTTGGCATGCCTTGGATCGTTCTTGACGTATATAAGTCATTTGGAGGAGAGTCCGTTATGGGCCCTGGTTTGCAGCATTGTGTCGACTTATACTTACGTGGCATTCTTTAACATAGGACTTGCTCCTGTGTCGTGGGTATACAGTTCGGAGATATTCCCGTCGC
The DNA here is from genome assembly GCF_907164915.1 of Impatiens glandulifera. Lineage (NCBI taxonomy): Eukaryota > Viridiplantae > Streptophyta > Magnoliopsida > Ericales > Balsaminaceae > Impatiens > Impatiens glandulifera. The sequence continues at coordinate 28,224,161 of NC_061870.1, forward strand.
GGTTGAGGGCGCAGGGACATAGTATTGGAGTTGCGGTTAACAGGTTGATGAACGCGGCGGTTTCGATGAGCTTTTTGACAATATCGAACGCGATTACTATTGGGGGAACGTTTTTCATGTTCTGTGGGATCTCTGTTTTGGCCTTAATCTTCTTTTACTTCTTCTTGCCGGAGACAAGAGGGAAGACTCTTGAAGAAATGGAGGATGTATTTAGGAGGAAGAAGAAATGATAATGTCAATTTTAATTATGATGTTATTTAGTAAACTACTCTCTTTTTTTTATATTTCAAAAAAAAAAATGATGTTTGGTTTTTATATTTCAAAACTTCATTTTATTATGTTTCAGAATTGATCTGTTTTGAATTAGGGGAGATATATTTTAATTGATAAGTAATAATAGAATGAAAAATATTTATACAAAATCCCAAAAACCAAATATAAGCTTTAATGTTCATTACCTCATTGAGTCATTGTTAATGGCACTTTTTTTTTTTTACATATATCTATTGTTTTCTTTCTTTAAATTAAAGACAAAAAAAAAAACATATATTCTGAATAACGGTGTTGAGCTTTTATTTTAACAGTATGGTCTCTTTTTTTTATTATAAAATGTTCAGAAACAATATTTAATTTACGGGTAGGGCCCAAACTTATTGAAATGTCTAATTAAATCAGTAGTAAATATTATAGTATTAACAAATCAATGACAGAATTGTTTTGATAAAGAAGCTTATATAGACAGAGTTGTTAAAATGAAGCTATATATATATATATTCAAATAGACCATAAACATTTATTTATTTTATTTTGATTCACAACCTTTCACTATCAAGATACAATCACTATATACTATAAAAGTATTGTTTATCTAACGTTTGAGTGACTAAATGTGTGAGCTTTCTATTTACATTAGAAACAGTAATTGGAACTCGAGGTTATTTCATTTTTAACAACCATTTCTTGTTACTCATTATTTAAACAATTTTTTCCAAACTATTCACATTTCAATTCTCTTTTTTAAATTATACATCTTTCTCTTTCTAAAATATTAATTAACCCTTTAATTAACTCTTCTCTCTTAATTCATTAATTAACTCTCTCTTAATTAACTAATTAAATATATTATATAAATATTAAAATAAAATAACATATATTTTAATTTTACTTAAATTTATAAATATAATATATATACTATTTTTTTACATTATAAATTTTATTTAAATTTATAAATTTTTATTATACATTAATTATCTTTTTTTTTTATATTATTATCTTTATATGGTGTATTTTGATTTTTTTTTAAATGTTGTGTTTGAGAGTTTATAAACCAAACTTACCTAACCTAACAAATTAGCCCAGTGTTAAGAGTTGGTTTAAAAGAAGAAAAAAAAATCATAGATTTAATTTTCATCTAAAACTCTTGGAGTTGAAGCGGAGGCAATATCTGTTTAATTTTAAAATGTAGAATTCCAACTGTAATAAAGTTGTGTGAAAACTAAATGTTATGTTAATTTATCAGGGTATTTAAAATAAAAATAATAATACCATATTATTTATATTTGATTAATTTGTGTATCTTTATTTTAAATTTATCAACTTATAAAAAATTAAAATATGATATATAAGTATAATATGTTATTTAAAAATAAATAAGTAAACTAAAATTTTAAATAATTTTCTTGAACTTTATAAACATATATAGTCTTTTGATGAGATGTTATTTGAAAAATTAAGGTTTGAACAAATTTATTATTTGGGAGTATAAGTTAAATTATTAAATAATTTTTATATTTAATATTGATTTTATTTGATGATAAAACCAACTAAAATGATTTAAATTAACATTCTATTAAATAAATTCATAACAATAATAATAAATTTGAAAATAAATAAATAATATTTTAATATCTTGAAAAGATAAGTTAAATTATTGATCAATAATATTATAAATGATTTAATTGAAATTAAATTCAAATAATTTAAATAATGTTAAAGAAAAGAGAATATTAATGTGTAATAAAGATTTATAAATTTAAGTAAAATTTATAATGTAAAGAAAAGAGAGTATATATATTATATTTATAAATTTAAATAAAATTAAATTATGTCTTTTATTTTATTTTAATATTTATATAATATATTTAATTAGTTAATTTAGAGAGAAGTAATTAATAATTAAGAGAAAGGGTAATTAAATGGTTGAAAGAAAATGAATAATTTTGAAAAAAATGTTTAAAATATGGGTAAAACAAAAAATGCTTCCAAATCTAAAAAAAGAGAAAAGGTAACCGATTAAGTATTTCAACTATGTTTATTTAGCTGAATTGTTTGAAGTAATTTACTAAAATAATTATTTAAAAAAGACTAAATCGCATTGACTGCGTATGTAGGAGAGTCAAAAGAATCAAACATATATTAAAGTCAACAACTACCACGATAATTCAGGTTATCATCATGTATAATCTATGCTTATCATATTTTTTTTCTCCTCTTTTTTCTTCTTTTTTTTTTTAATTAAATTTTATTTTTTCTTTATATATATATATATATATATATATCATCTAAAAAATTCAAGATATAACCAATTTTTTATTATTATTTTTATAAATGTACACACCTTCATAAATTTTTATATTTATTTTATTTAATAATTTTTTTATATAAATATATCTATTTTCATAATTTTATATTTATTTTATTTATATATATATATAAACAATTTTTTGTTAGGCATATATCTTCATAATTTAATATTTATTTTATTTATATATATAAATATTAATAAGTTTTAAGAATATGTTTATCTCTATACAAATATGTTTATTGATATAAAACTTTTAATAATAATATATTTATAGGATAAATATTCTGATAATAAAAGCTAAATAATTATTGGTGAGCCCAATTATAAACCCAATAAATTTTAATTAACTTCTTAGACTTTATTTTAAGTGTTTGTTTCATAACTCAATATTGATATTCAAAAACTACTATTAAATTGAAAATAATAAGTAATATTGAAAATGAACGTGCTTAAAATTTTGGATATCAATATGAATGGAATTTCAAGTTCAAGTTGTGCTCAGTTTTCAAAATCTCCTCACTAGGGTCATAAGAAAATCGGATGATTTAATAAAGTTTTGAATCTATGAATGGAAATGTAAAGAAATATAGTGTACTTTGATAGTGACAAAAAATACTTAAATTAATGATCTATTTGCTTGATTATTACAATTTTTACAACATAAAGAATTCTAACAAATGGAAACATGGCAGAGATGGATGATGGGTTGGTCGAAGGGCCTCCCCTCACGAACGATGGGCCTGCCCCCTCACGGATGGATCTTTGTTGGGCTTCTAATGAATTATATGGGCAGGTTCATTTGACTTGTTAGATTAACAATTTCCTGGAAAGACAACAAGATGATAAATCCATTAATGAATCCGTTGAAAACTCATTTCTTGGTGTGTATAAATCGTGTAACTCTAAATCGAAAATGATGATTTTTTTATAGAATAAGTTAGTTTAACCTGAGAATGGAGAATAGCTTGTTGTATTTATAACTATAGGGTGATTTGAGAGAACATCGAATGCAACGCGAAGATATCAAGCAAAGAACTACCACATCCAATAAGAGTTTCACCATTGTCAACGAGGTTTAAAGGTTTGTTCCAAGGCGGTCTCTTATAAAGGAGGTGATCCAAGGAATGCTTGCAGCCACCATGACAATAAGCACTTAGAGGAACAAACTTCTGGATGATTTTGTTGGATTCTCGATAAATTATTTGAAATAGAGAAATAATTTTATATATAACCTCAAATAATATTTTTCATCAGGAATTCATCAAAATCATTCAAAAATTGATTCCTCTAAAATGGTTACTCTCTTGGCGGCTCCACCCATAACCTTCCACCATCTCCTCCAAAAATTTCCTCATAAATATGTTCTGCACACCCTCATATACATATATTGTTAATATTATTGAATAGGCCAAATGATAATGAAGGATGAGTATATATTATTAAAGAGTGAGTTTAAAAATGTTTATCTTAAAACCTGGGGTGTTTTTTTCATAAAGGTTATTTTCACAAGAACATTGGATACACATATAAAAAAATGGAGAGAAGATGTAAAGAATAATATTTTATTAACTTAAATAATCTCTCTAAATAATAGGTAAACGAACCAATACAAATTTAAATTTGGTTGCCCTCTAAAATAATAAATAATATATTTTTATTATTTTTTAAAATTTTAATAATATAAAATAGATTTAAATGATTAATATATTATAATACTGAAAACAAAATAAGAAAAAGATAATAAAAGTTATATATATATATATTTAATATAAAAAAAAATAATACTAATAATATAATATATATATATAATTAATAATCCTATTATATATTATATCGAATTTATTTTTTTTCTTCTATTATGGTTAAGTCTTTAATTTTTTACTTTGAAATATGTGTTAAACGATATATATATATATGTATAAAAATTTAAGAGTTTTGAAAAAAAAAAAAAAAAAAGAGATAAGAGATTGAAGCTCACAGATGTAATTGAAGACTCTTTCATACGAGAATAAAGAATATATATTGAAGGTGGAAGGCTTTTTCATTCAAGAATAAAGATGAAAGAGAGATGAAACTATGAAAATAAAGAGAGAAGTGCAGAGAAATTATGTTGTATGAGAATAAAGAATATATATTGAAGGTGGAAGGCTTTTTCATTCGAGAATAAAGATGAAAAAGAGATGAAACTATGAAAATAAAGAGAGAAGTGCAGAGAAATTATGTTTGAGGAATAAAAAGAGATTAAGTTTAAAATATATATGGGAGGTGCTTTTCTCATCTTGACCCACTCCTAATTCACCTCCAAAATTATTTATTTATTTTTATCACTTTTATATATTTATCTTTCTTATTTTATTTATTATACTTATTTTATTTAATTATTAAATTATTTTTTATCATTAAATATAATTATTTAATTAAATTTTAATATGTTTTTTATTTTATTTATTTAATTAAAAATACAAAATATTTTTTTTTTATATTATAATTGTTTAAAATATATTAAATATTGAAGTGTGTACTAATTTAATAAAATATAAATATTTAATATTTTATTATATTAATTATACATGTATATATTTTAAAATACTTATAAAAATAATTCATTTTTTTTATAAATAAAATTATCTATCAAATAAATAAGATAAAGTCTTTGATATATTATATATTAATAATTAGTCAAATTAAATATAATATTTTATTATATTAATTATATATGTATATATTTTAAAATACTTATAAAAATAATAATTGAATGATTCAATTTTTTTTTATAAATAAAATTATCTATCAAATAAATAAGCTAAAATCTTTAATATATTATATATTAAAATTAAAAGTATATTTGATTCTTACGTGAGTTATCTGAAAATGAACCGAATTTGTTATTTAGATTTGATTTTGTTAATTCGACGTATGGAAAGAAAATCTATTATTAAAAATATTAGGCTAATTTTAAAATATATAAATATATAATTAATATAATAAAATATTAAATATTTATATTTTATTAAATTAGTACACACTTCAATATTTAATATATTTAAAACAATTATAATATAAAAATAATAATATTTTGTATTTTTAATTAAATAAATAAAGTAAAAAAAACATATTAAAAATTAATTAATTAATTATATTTAATAATAAAATAAAATAAAATAAAATAAATAAATAAAAATGTAAATATATAAAAGTGATAGGGATAAATAAGTAATTTTAAAGGTGAGGGATGAGAAAAATAATTTGATATATATATATTTAATTTGATAGGGGTCAGAAAATGAGGTTGGAGAATAAGGTTGGAGAATATAGATGAGGTTAATTTAGAGAATGAATGAATAATTATTATATATAATAAAATAAATATATTATTATATATTATATATAATAAATAATCATATATTATAATAAATTGTAAATTATATATATATATAATAAATAAATAAAATGAATTCTTTTTTTTAATTTGGTTTTCGAGTTAAAATTTTAACTCAAAAACAAATTTGAAAACTGTATTTGAGTTCAAATTAATTTGAAATTCGAAAATGAAATTTGAATTCAGTTTATTTGAATTTAATGAATTAAATATTCAGGCCATAATAAACATATGTTCAAATAAAATTAATATTTCAAATAATTCATATAAAACCACAAAAATTAATTAATATAACCTAATTGATATGAATGGGTTATTTATAATAATATAACTAGTAAGATTAGTAATTTTAATTTATATATATATAAATAATTATAATTCTAGTATTAATATTTAATGTTGATATAGATTTTAACATTAATATGAATTTAATAAAACTTGTATTTATATGTCATTTGGTTTTTTAGGTATTTGTTATTGTCATTTAAGGTTTAAAATATATAATTTTTTTTAAAGTACGACATTTCATTACAAATAACTCAAAATGAAAAAAAAAAAAATTATTTTTTGAAATTAAGACAAAACAACTATTTACTATAATTTAAACAGAATCAAATACAACCATATGAAAAAATACAATTCAAAACATATTGAATCAAACAAATCTAACCATCAATCAACTAGAAATTTATCGCGCCTTAAACAAAGAAGTTTGAATAACTTTCCAATACGGGATATTCCACATTTGATATAACCACATATTCTTTCATTCATGAGAATTTACTTTCATGTGCGCAAGTGCGTTGCCAACAAAAATAATCTTTCTCCAAACTTGCTACTCATTATTTTGAATTTTGTAAAAATTATTGAGTTTCGTTCCACCCATAAGTAATTGTAGTAAATAAACATTTGAAAATGTTTGAAGATAAGTGATTACCTTTTGTTTTAGTGAGAGTTAATTCTTTACTTCCTTTTATTCGTCCAGAAAATTAATAAACCCCATGAATTTTAAAAAACGCTCCCAAATCACAAATCACAAAGCACAAAGACATTTTCCAAAAAGATGATTAATGATTTTTTTTCTCCAACCCACAAAAGACATTTTGGATTTAATATTCATGTATTGCTTATTCAATCTTTTTTAATCTTTCACGAAAGTCTAACCAAATGATAAATTGATGCGGAAAAACGACAGGAATCCACCAAATAAACAATTATATTAAAAAATTAATAAAACTAGCCACACTTTTTTCTTGATTTGTTAAAAATGATAAACAAAAAGGATAATTGTCCAGAACCAGATAGTTATTTTTCACACTTTTAGACATGTAAGAATATGTAGTTTTTGGGCCGGATTTGAAGCCAATAACTAACTGGGCAATTAAAGATGGATTATATGACCCAGCCCATCAATTTCCCTATATACCCAACAAAGTATACCACTACATAACCCGACCCAATTATCACACCCTTATATGAGTTAAGGGATTCAGATATGAATGATGGCTCTAATAATTAGTGGGTCAAAATTAGATCCGAATTTCAAACCTTATAAGTATTTATTGAGTTTGTGTAGTAGCCATGATGATGAAGAGGCGGGTGGTCCTAGTTCGCCCTGTGTCAAACTAAACCCGATTGTAGTCAATCGAACTATGCATATATATATATAGTTGCTAATATCACAGTTCTCCCAATTTAGGCCTTGTTCGGATTAGAATATTTTTTAAAATTTAAATTGAAAAAAAATTAACGATAGTTTATGATTTTGAGTAGTTAATAATTAATTTCAATAAAAAGACTTAAAATATATTGATATATATAAATAAAATAAAATTTAAAATATATTAAAAAAATAATTTTATATGACTGGTCATGCAGTTTTGTACATTTGCCTCACTTTTCCCTGTTTTGCCGCTAAGTTTGTTTAATGCCCTCATCCGTACGTGTTCTAGTACGTGTTCTATTCAATATATTAATACACTTGTACTTTTAGGGTTAGTTTACACTATTCTTTTAATTGTTGAAAAATAAAATATAAATTTAGTAGAAATAATAATAATAATAATAATAATAATAGGACTTTAATCCAAAATTATATAGCCAACTAACTTTTGACCCGGAGTATTTTTTTTTTTTTTTTATAGAATTTGAATATTATAATAATTTAAGTAATTAAAAACTCAACCAATGTATTTTATTTTTTTAACTAATAAAGGGCCAAATAACCCAATGTCAAACAAATTTTATTAGAGCTGGTTTGATGGTTTAGGGCTCTTTTGATATATATATTTTTTATTTTATCAAATTTTTTGAATTTTTTTTATGATGTTTCTATTATTTTACATTATTTAAAAAAAATATATATATATAAAATGATATTTGAGTAATTAAACTAATTAAAAATTCAAATAATTACTCTTTATTATTATTATTTTTTGTTGACAAATCTCTAAACAAAACCACCCTAAAACAAACTATAAGCTTGTTCTTGTTTTTTTTTTAAATAAACTTAAAAAATGTTGATGGATTGATTTTGAGGAGTTTAGAGAATATTTTAATATTTAGTAGGTGATTAATTAAACTAATTGTATTTTTTTAATAAACAAAACAAAATCTTAATAGGTTAAGAATAGAGAGAAATGAGATAAAAAAAAAAAAAGCATGTTATTTGAGATGATTTTGTTCCCTTGGATCCCATCCTTTGGCTTCTAGTTTTGCTGTATAGAGCCTAGAGGTGGGTCGGTTTCTTTTTCTTTACACTATTTCTTACCTTTACGCCAATATTTTTTTACCCTCTCTTTTCCAGATATTTTACCCTCTTTACCAAATATTTTATTTACCCCATCATTTTTTTTTTTTACTTTTTTTAATTAAATGTTAAACCAAACAAGCCCTTCCCCCCTTGCGTGTATAAATAGCATTGTTCTTTTAACAACATTATAGTAAGAAAAATGGGTAAAGGTTTCAAAATCCGACTCTCTAGACTAATCCCCTACTTCAAATCCTGCCGTTCAAAACATCCATCTAATCTCCCAAAAGATCCTGTCCCTACATCCTCCCTTCAATCTCAACCCAATCATCCCCGCCGTTCATCTTTCAAACACAACATCCCCTCCACCTTCTTTTCCACCACCCCCAAAACCCGTCTCCCTTCAAAACCCAACCCGACCCGCTATTCATCGTCTTCATCTGAATTTCACGGTTTCAAGTGGCAGAAATTCGTCGCCGCCGCTGCCGACGACGATGACACGCCTCCCCGGAGGAAAATTTACAACTCTGCCGCCTCCGGCTGTTCCGATTACTCCGACGACGATGATCATGATCATGATCATGATGATGATGATGATGATAACATCTTCCATTCAATCACCCCACCCGAGAAGAAGAAGAAGAAACAGAGAAGCCGAAGACATAGTCGTAGTAATCGACTGTCATTCAGAATCAGCACTTCTTCTTCGATGGAATGCGGATTGTTTATGGGCAAGAGAGAAGATGACGAACTATTCACCGTGAAAGAGAGGAGGAAGTTGGAGTTTGATCGGGAAACAGCGCCGGCGAGGTTATCGGTTTTTATTAAGAGGAGTTTAATCCGGTGTGGAGGAGCGAAGGCGGAGGGGAAGGTGAGAGAGAGTTTTGCGGTGATGAAGAGGTCTGAAGAACCGTACGAGGATTTCAAGAGGTCGATGATAGAGATGATATTGGATAAGGAAATGTTTGATAAGATAGAATTGGAACAACTTCTTGCTTGCTTTCTATCACTTAATTCCACTAAATATCATGGAATTATCGTTCAGGCTTTTGCAGACATTTGGGTTTCTCTTTTTAATCTTTAAATTATTAATGTTTATGTTTTCTCATGTTATATGTTATGTTTTTTAATTTGAACAAGCTGGTTGATTATTAATTAATTATTATGTGTACTTTATTTAACTATTTATTTGTCTTTTTCGAATATTAATTACCACTATTGAAAATATTGTCATAAATAAATAAATAAATAAAATCAAAGATATGTGGAAGAAGCCAGGAGTGTCAGCGATATCACTTGGCGCGCCCAGTTGAACTGTTTTGAGTCAGGTTTGTAGAAAAAATTGTAGATAAAATTTTATAAAACATTTTTTTTAATTAAGAAAAGTTTAAAAACAAAATAGACATAATTAGACGATTATGCATGCTTGAACTTATATACATTTTGGCCTTGATATTCAGATTGAGGTTTTTTTTAAACTTAAGAGTGAGAAAATATTATTAATTGTTGATAATTTGATAAGTCAATAATTATATTTAATAAGAAACTTAAAGTGTACTTATATATATATATAAATAAAATAAAAAATAATAATTTAAAAATATTTTAATATTTTAGTTAATGTAATAAATTACAATAATTTTTAAAAATTAATTAATTAAAAAATTATTTTTGTTTAGATTTTTTTACAAACTCAAAAAGAAAACAAGGGCTTCGGCAAATATGTCTGTCTGTCTTGTCCCTTCCATTTTCAATTTTTCAGAATGAAGGAAACTTGATCCGTACATCAATGGCAAATCTCTCTCTCCATCACCAGTCAGATTTCATGGAATTGTCTTTTCTCCAATAACTAGAAATGGGGTGTTTTTTTAATATAATAAATCAATCAATAATATTTTGTATTCAATTAACATACATAAAATCATAACTGTAATACCCTTTTTATAACTTTTTTTTAGAAAATAGTCTAACTTCTTATATATAATGTAGTAAATGACATTAATTAGTTATGGTTAGAGATAGAATCATGAATTATACAACTATATTGTAAAAGTTAACATGATTTTGTTTTGTTTGTTTACTTTTCTAATCCTCTTCCAAGTTTCTCTCTCTATATATATTTATATTGGATTTGCATATGTCTAGCTAACTAGTGTGCTTATGAAGAAACACATACATGCATTTAATTAAGTAAAAAATTAGATTTGACAAAACGAGAGACAGGCAATAGAGTTGTAATCTTTAAAGTTGATTTTCTGTTAAAGTAAAGAAACAATATATTCTCTATAATAAATTAATCTCTCGATCCATCTAATCTGATCAACACGTGAACTTCAGTAAGTCAGAATTAGTTCCATGCAATGCAATTCAGCTCATATATATATATATATATATATAATTATATTTTATAATACTTTCTTTCTTGAGAATAAGACAAATTCAGAAAACTATATAGGCACCTGATCTGATCATCATCATCATGAGATTTGAGAAGTATAAATTAATTAATTAAAGTAGCACGCTCACTGAGAAGATATAGAAAGAGAGAAAAGTAAGTTGATATATATGGTAATAGAGATTGAGGAAATGTAATTGAATGAATAAATATTGGATAATAATATATAATAAGTAATGCCTGCCGTTTTGTTGCATGTTTCGAGCACACTTACACTTACACACGCTATCAGAGATTCTCTCTCTTTTCTTATGAAAACTCCTTCTCTTTGCAATCGATCAGAGATTCATCAACTGCTCCTCTCTACTCTCTCTCTCTCTCTCTGCATATTATCCTCCGCGCACCTTCCAACAAATTTAAAGATAATGACAGCCTTTCTCTTAATCTTATTCCATATCTACACACATATAGGGTTTCCTCTCTTTTTTATTTTATTTTTTCTTATGTTTATAAGCATCAAGCACTTGTGATTGTTTGTTTAATAAATTTGTATAGTATTTTTTATTAATATAAGTAAGCGTTTAACAAATAAGTGGTATTTAGTATCATTTGTTGTTCATTTCCGTCAATTGTATTAATGATGCATTCTATGTAAATTCATTCTCATAAGCAAAAGAAATGAAATTTTCGAGTTGCTTCTTTTTATTAAAAAAACAGGTATTAGAATTGATATTTTATTTGAAAACTTTCTTATAAATACAAATACAAATACAAATAAATAAACTAACTGATGTAAATATTATCTTGTCCATTGCGTTTTTGGCTATAGTTTCTATAGAATTAAAGTTAGGGACGACAATATATACTCCGTGGGTATCCAAAGATTGAGTTTAGATATTTTAAATCGGGTTCGGGTTTGGATCGGCATGAGGGGAAGAAGGTATATATTGAGTCGGGTACGAAATCGGGGATGAGGGTGTCAAACCCAAACCCGATACTTGATTATATTAATATTAAAAGTACTTTTTTTAATTGTTTAATGTGTGAGTTTTCAAATTCTTAATCATTACAACTATTATCATGACACATAATTTAATTTGGTTTTATCCACACTCCACTCTAAATATCATCTTAAATACATTACACTTTAACTTTAAATTTTTTATATACTCAAAAAATATATATTAAAATGAAAATCAGGTTTAAGAAAGAATCTTGACTTTTATCAGTTTTATTGCTTTACTTATAATTAATAATAAATTTAATAAATTTTCTCATTTAATAAAAATTATTTTATAATAATTGTGAATGTTATTGATATTAAATTCGGAATGCTTACTTCAAAAATAATGTATATTTATCATTTAATTATTTTAGTAAATTATAATAAATTAAGGTTATATATTTGCTCGATATTTTTAATGACATACATAATTAAAATATTAAACTAATTATATATTATGAGATTTTAAAATGTAAATTTATTAAACCAGTTTAATAATTTTTTTTAGTTTTTATAATAAATTAAACATATTATTTGAGATTATAATAAATATATTTAGTTTATTAAAATTATATAACAAAAACATAGTTATCTCAAAATAAAGATTGAAGGAGATTACGAAAAAAGAGAACACGCAGACAAGAGAGAGAGAAATTACTGGAATTGTTTGATTAAAGGTCAATTAGTTAAAACTATTGTTCAAGTTTATTTGCTCAATCAAACGAGCACTAATAATCTTTTCTTTATTCTCATAATTATTTTTTACAATTCAAACAATATTTCTATAATAATAATTTTTTTTACCAAGGATGGACTTTTATCATTAATTTACATTTATATGAATATTAAATATATTTTTTATTAATCATAATTTTTTTTGTTTACTTTTCCAATCGAGAGCCTTTTTGAATTTAATTTAGTGTAATAAACTCAATTTATTTGAATAATCTTGAGTAATGTTGATTTTGTGGATGAAAATATTTGTTGATAAAAGAATTTATGATATTAATATATAATTATAAAAGAATTTATTGAAATTTTAATTTTTAATTTTTAAATATTATAATTAATGAATTTAGTAATGTATTTAATGAGAATGGATGAATAATATTTGATTAAGATTGATTTTTTTTTAAAACCTAATCCAATCAAGCCTAAGTTAGAGCATCAAACCTAAAGTTAAAAATATAAAAAAATACATTGAAATATATTGTATTTTAGCCTGCGGATAAAAACATATAATTTATAAAAATATATATTGATACACAAAAACATAAGTATTTATAATTATGTAAAATAATAAAATTATAATTAATTTATATATATATATATATATATATATATATATATATATATATATATAATATAAGTCTATAATTAACTAAGATTTTAACTATTTTGAATATGAGCCACAACTAAAAATAAATATTATAAGCTTAAGCCTTATGGTCCAGACTCCAATTCAATGCAATTCAAATTTCATTACACAATTTTTTAAAACTATTTTCTTATCTCCTTTTCATCTATTCTTATCTTACATTGTTCTAAGACTGAACATTCACTCCTAGTAAATTTAATTTCTCTAAAGATGAAAAAGTATATACATAATTTTTTAGTAAAAAATATCTACAAAATTTCTAAACTTAGTTAGAAATCAAACCCTTCAGTTAGAAAAAAAAAAACTAAAAAGGCCGAAAATCTCAAATTAGTTTTCCACTAAAAAGTGGAGCCATAACTATACACAAGTCATATTAGATTCATAAAATTTAAATAAATAAAAAAAACTAGTTTAAAAATGACTAAGGGCTTTCTCCACCCTACGAGCAAAATGGGGTTGGAGTTGCCCATTTATCCTACGGCATTCCCAGCGGCATTTTGTAGATCCGGCAAATATGGAGAGAGAAGCCGACAAATTTAGCGTAGTTCATCACTGCAATTAGGCATAAAATGTAATCATGTCCTCCAACTTTTGTGTTTCTTTTAATTAAGGATTTCTTTATTTATTTTTATATTAAACATTTCTCTAATTTTATATATTTATAATCTTTTTATATTTATATATAATTTATTTAAATATTTAATAATTTATTTATCTATATTATAAATTTATAATTATAAATAATATTAATATAGAAAAATTAACAACTTTCAGAAAACATAAAATAATAATAATTCGTTACATATTATTAATTATTAATTTATAATTAAATTTTGTTTCATAAACAAATAAGAAAAGATTGAAGTTAAATTTATAAAGTTTTATAAATATACAGATAATATTAGTAAAGTTAAAAAGTTGGTATAAAAAAGAATATTCTAAAAATATTCTTTTGAGTTTGGAAATGAGTTTTTAGGTTGGAGATAGATTACTGTTTGATGTGATGTTTACTGCATTTTGGAGTTGAAAATGGTGGTGAGGGTTAGAGATGGCCTAATAAAATGAATATAAGGCCTAATTCCTCAATAATAATTCTGAATCAAGACTCATCTACTATTTCATATATTCTGCTCAGACAGTCCCCTCTTTAAGAAAGACACATTATATTTATATGCACATGAACAAATTGTCAGTAAATAGGAAGATCATATAAGAAAGTAAACATTTGACAATCATACTGCGTGAAGATCATAATAACACAACATAAATAGTATACAACAAACAATATTATTATTCTGTATTCTCCAACCACCGCTAAGCAGATTCGTCCTACACATTTGTGCCATGACAGTCAGTTGGGACGATATATTCATTCTTTTCTTCACATTGATGCATCCAGAACTTCACCATCTTCATTGTCGTCAACCACCTCTGTAACCAGGTTTCTAGATGAAGGCAACCCTGCAACTGCATCTTCTTCAATCCCACATTCGTTTAATCCTCTTTTTATCTTGAATAATCCCTCCTGTCATTTTTTAAATAAGATAAATACCATAATCAGGAACATTCTTAGGCTTTCAACTACAACCAAGTAACCAACAAACAGAACTCACATCTCCCCAGCCTGTGTTCCATTGATTTGCTAGAAGCTGCAAATTATTAAGAAAAAGTTCAATTATTGCAATGAAAATCTAGGAATCGGAAAATTAGCATAAATTTAGGCTCATTCTTCAAAATTTTGTGATTTTATTCTATTCATAACACTAATTCAATGACATTTCATTCCAAATACTAAAGAACATTTACCCAATAGTCCTCCCCATCAGCAGAAGTTCCCCATCCAATCAGCTTCACAGCATGACCACCCATAACATCACCCGTTATGTGTTTGTAAACTCCTGACTTGTAGTGCGCAAAATCCTGCATCCACGAAAGAAAGCAAATAAGCTTGTAGCAACATTACAACAAAAGTAAATCCTGATAATTTGAATTTCCTCCTTTCTAGTTTACCTCATAAACAGTGAAGGCAACTTCTACTGGTCCGTTCTTGTAAACTTCTGCCATAATACTGTGTGGGTCTGAACCGACTCTGTATGCGCTGACACTGAAGTGCTTTGATTTCTTCCAGAGCATGTTTGTGTTTACACACTTTCTCGAACACTTGGGAGTGTCATATGCAGGTTCACATCCCGGGTGGGAGCAACCAGTACTATCGAAATAAGGGTCACACTGCCAACAACAAAAATGATTAAAAAAAGACTATAGATAAGTTCTAGAACATTCCAGTGCACAGTAGGGGGATAATCTCAACCTCTTCTGTGACAACACCATGATGCTTAAAGTATCTCCAAGCATAAATAGGATAACCGCCATCACAACCGCTACCGCACAAAAATCCACAGCAAGCAAGAATATCATTCACAGAGAGTGATATATTCTGTAATGAAGTAAAGTTCAGTTATATAAGATGATGATATAACGACTAAAACATAAACAAACTTTTCAAGATTGTCTGTGACAAAAAATCACCATGTTGTATTGGATACAAAAACGATCAGATAGGGATTCAACAGCACCAAAAGCCCAACAAGAACCACAATGACCCTATATATTAACAAGGAAGAACTCATTATTCAGTTGAAAAATCCACCAAATTTAATTGAGGAAAGCAAATAAGTAGTGTTTCTCATTACCTGATCTTTAGATTGGAACAGTGCAGCAGTTATTACCACAATTGAGACAAGAGAAACATTAGAATGAATGCTTATAGAAAAGAAAAAACATAATTTGGTAAAAAGACAATATAAGTGAACTACCAAGAATTCTTCCAATTGTGTGACATTGAGGCCAAGCTGTTCTAGCATCAAATTCAGCTGGCAAATCTGAAGTTCTTGGATGAACAACAATTGGAATTCCCCTAAGAGCATGTGCAGGTGTAGGTTTCACACCAAGGAGACGCTTAAATTGGCTAACCTAAAATGATAATTGACATGATTAGAAAGGAATGCATTCATAAATTGAGTTGGAAAATAAAGCACAATCAAAACTAAGCCCATAACTCACTGTGAAATTAGAAAATTTAGGATTCATGTCGGCTTTCCAGCCAGCCTTAGGATTTCCATTAATCAGTTCTATGATCGGCTCCTGAACAACCACAAAGATTGAAGAATCAAGATTTTCAAATCAACATATGCTTATTACTACATGGAAGGAAGTCTTGCATAATACAGATACAGGATAAGATATCTGAATCTTATTGATACCTGAAGAATCCTGGAGTTTAATTTAAGATGAGATATTGGTTCTGATTCAACAACCTGCACAGATTAACTGTCTAATATAAGCTTAACCCGATACTAAAGTCAATTGCATCCATCTGGAAGTAGAATATTCAAGAATTAAGTTCCTATAAAATCAGATTTGGTTGAACTTGGCAATCTATAAACATAATCAGGACTAGAAAAGTCAATCAATTCCGTAGCCTGGAAGATGTGTCAAAAAGCTTACCCCGTAGACTTGGCCGGCGATGGCGCAGATGATCAGAAGTTGAATGGAGATGGCAATTAAAGGACTCTTCATCATCGTCATCTCTCTCTCTCTCTTTCTTTCTTTCTTTCTTTCTCTAACCAGCGATTGGGTTTCTCTATATATAAAGTATATCTTCCTCCTTGGTGAACCCACCTCTTCTTCTAGCACAAGTGGGCTACCCCAAGATGAAAGGAAGATTTTTGATATGATTATGAGATATGGGTAGGGGTAAAGTTTCCGACTTCCAAGGAGAGAAAATGTTTTGATAATATTAAGGAGTGGGTAAAACCTAACCGGATCATAGATCCGACCGGGTTTGGTTCATGTGGTCGTGTAAGTGTTAAGCAAAACCCACCTCCCTCGATAAAGTCCAATTAATCAAGTGATCAATAATTTGAAAATGAAATTTGGATCTCAATCAATTCAATTATCGCATATAGGCTATTAAAAAATGAAGAAGAAGGAAAAATACTAATAGTACGAACACAATGGAAGCATCTTGCCGATGCTGGCTTGCCATTGTTCCCTTATTATAATGATGATAATGATGATGTTGTTAGGGCTAATTATATTACTTACAATAATTCATTCATCATAATTTATATACAGTATAAGTATATATATATATATATAAAATATAATTTAATTTATTATATTTTACAAATGATCTTAGATCTCTAGGTTTAAGTTGTTTACCTCATTTTTAATACCTTTGGATGTTTTTGTAATTTCCTAGGACAATTCGCTTTTGTTCTATGAAATCAATATATTATAAATGAATGGAGCATTTATTTTAGTCTTGACACAATTTTTTCCCCTTAGATTGATCGCAATGGTACTAAGGATTAGTACATCAACGTTGAGTGAGATAATTGTGAAATATATTATACACATAATTAGCCTTCGAGTTAGGGCAACTCACTCTCTAGAACACCCCATTTAATAAAAACCTAAGATAGTGATACGTTTTTAGAAGAAAATGAAAAGAGAAATAGTTTCACCTCAGCGATGAAGACAATGAAAGGTTGAATAACATGAGCATATTGTTACGGCCCATTAATGTTACGGCCCGTTCAAAGGGATGTCGAGGTTCATTGAAGTTTTGGCCTAACCAAAAAGAGGCATAATCATCCAAGTAAGTCCACTACAAGTAATATTCTAGAAGCATTGAAAAAAGAATGTCCTAGAGTAATAAATGTAGTTGTTGGGTAGTAGGCTCATTAATGAGGTATCTATATATCTATATATAAATATATATATATATATATATATATAATGATGTTTAATTTTTAAAGTGTCCGGATTGCCGGGTCGAGAGCTGTGGTTAATTTTATATATTTATAGAGTAAATGGATACTTGGGTCGGATTGTGGGTTGACCCGCCCATAAACTTAAAACGGTTAAAAATAAAATTTAAAATATTGTAGATATGATTCAAATTTGCAATCTATCAAAACAAATACAATTTTTTAACCAACTAGGCTAATAACACTTTATATTTTAAATTTAACACCAAATTTGATAAACGCAGGACATTTTAACAATATAAGTTTAATTTTTTTACTAACTATATATATATATAATGATTCTTAATTTTTAAAGTGTCCGGATTGTCGGGTCGAGATCTGTGGTTAATTTGGATATATATTTATAGAGTAAATTGATACTTGGGTCGGATTGTGGATTGACCCACCCATAAACTTAAAACGGTTAAAAATAAAATTTAAAATGTTATAGGTAAGATTCGAAATTGAAACCTATCAAAACAAAATACAACCCTTTAACCAACTAAGCTAATAACACTTTATATTTTCAATTCAACACCAAATTTGATGAACGCGAGACATTTTAACAATATAAGTTCAACTTTTTAACTAACTAATATATATATATATATATATAATAATGCTTAATTTTTAAAGTGTCCGGATTGCCAGGTCGAGAGCTGTGGTTAATTTGGATATATATATGAGAGTAAATTAATACTTGGGTCGGATTATGGATTAATCCGCCATAAACATTTTTACCGTAATTTTTTTTTCACTGTTTTTTATATTATTACTCGTGCAAATGCACGGAATACATACTAGTTTATGAGAATATCATTAATGGGGTAGTTGAGATTATATAATTAATATGGTAGTTTGGAAGTATTATTAATATAGTTGTTGTAATTAGTCTTATAAAACCTTAAAGGTTTTCCTCTGTAAATCACTAAATAATCATTCAATTTAATACAATCTTATTCTAAACTTTGTTTTTCTCTCTAAGTGTTCTTGCATTTGAGTTTTCTTGTTTCAAACAGGCTTACTAAGTTAAAATCTTTTCGATCTAACTTAGTGTCACACGGATCTAATTTTAGCACGTGACAATATGTTCTTACATTCAAGAAATTCATTGATGAAATCATCGAAGGGGTGACTGAATATATAATCTCAGTATATTCCCTTATGGTTACAACTAAATGACAACTAAACTAGCTGACTATTACCAAAATTAAAGAAAGGAATAAGTTAAGGGATGGTAATAGAAAATGTACAAAATAGAAAAAAAAAAGAAAAAAGAAAAAAGAAAAAAGAAAAGGAAACAAATAGTTTCTTCATCGGGTAATTGTGGTGCCTCCACGTGGTTACTCGTGGGCCTTTCGATCAAGGTTTAATCAACTATCGTAACATATAGTTAGTTAAATTTAGTATATATTTAAACACGAGATGTTGTAGCATAATGATAAAAACTAAAAAAATTATTGGGTTATGGTTCAAATCTCACTAAAATCATTTTTTTATTAATTTTTTATTCTAAAATTAGGGTAGAAAAAACAATTTCACATTTTTTCAACTGGGTTTGGAACAGCCCAAAACTCGAGACCGACTCTGAATTTATACACTACCATCATGTTTTTAAAATATTGATTCAAAATTTTATCATCTGTTTACTTTACATAGATGCGGTAATTTAATTGAAATAAGTTTTTCAATTAGATAATATTCTTAGTATTTTAATATTAAGATATATTGGTACATGCTGAATCAGGTTGTTTTGATTT
This sequence comes from Impatiens glandulifera, assembly GCF_907164915.1. Taxonomy (NCBI): domain Eukaryota; kingdom Viridiplantae; phylum Streptophyta; class Magnoliopsida; order Ericales; family Balsaminaceae; genus Impatiens; species Impatiens glandulifera. The sequence goes on from NC_061870.1 coordinate 28,244,223, forward strand.
TTATGAGTTGTCTTTCGCCGATTTCCGTTCTCGTATTCAAACGATAAAAAACAATTGAACTCAAATGAAAGAATTTAACAAAAGAAGAGTTTTGAACCTCACTAGAGTGGTCATATGGAAAGAGCCAACTTAAAAGACTAGAAGGTCACACATTCGATTCCCATCGGAAGTGCTTTGAATGAAAGTGGAAGGTCACGACTTTAGGGTGTCTTGCTAGTTCTCCATAATGTGTAAAAAAATCTTTGTTAGCTCGGTAATTGGTTATAAAATTAAAAGACTAGAAGGTCACACATTCGATTCCCATCGGAAGTGCTTTGAATGAAAGTGAAAGGTTATGACTTTGGGGTGTTTTGCTAGTTCTCCATAATGTGTAAAAAAATCTTTGTTAGCTCGGTAATTGGTTATAAAATAAGTAGGAAGTTATATTATTTATGATTAGTTAGTAAATTGTTAAGACTCCAAATTTGTGACCATTTAAAATGCAATATTATATTTTTGTTATTAATAAAATTGTAAAATATAAATGGGGGTAAATAAGAAAAATGATGATTTTGATTGAAACCATATGAATATTGGAATTAAGTTATTAAATGGGACGAAATAAGCCTTGAGGATAATATTTCAATTATAAGCTAAAAGAGTTTCATTTTCAAATAATAATATTATGGTGTAATAGATTTGTAATGAAGTCGAATAGTCTTTGACATCGATAATTAGATATAAATATGATAATGATTGGTCTGGTTGGTTCATCAAAATGTCTAATTATCTAGTAAGATGTAATATTTGGAGATGAATTTATTATATATGGAAAAGTTTTCGTAAGTAGTCTAGATTCATTGTGGGGGATGATTATTTTATTAAATTTTGGGACGACATTTGATGTAGTGTCAAAAGTCTAACTACGACGTATCATGAACTTGCTTTCATTGCTATATGTGGTGAGACTAAAACCTAGAACATACAGAGAGTTAGAATTTGTAAGTATAACTCTATTGAATCGATTCTTCGAAAGCAAGACGTAGGACATTATTGGTCTGAACCTGGGTAAAACTCTTGTATCGTTATTATGTTTATTTTTTACTTTTACGTTATTGTTCTACATCCATTACCACTGCTATATTTTCGCTTTTCATTTTCGGGTGATAGTTTTCACAGCACTATATGTAGAAATGTCACAGTTAATGACATATTTGATCTTAGGTCTAGTGATTTTGCTAGTTTAATTAGATATAGAATGAGATTAAACATTATGGAGACTTCGTCCCATAATAAAATTTTACTTTTGGTAGGACGCAAACAAGTGTCACCGTCTGAACAAGACATTATGCGTTGGCAATATATGAATAGTTTCCATGTGGGGCATTGATATAAGTTGTTTGCTAAGATAATTCCATATAATTTTTATTGGAAAAAGTTTTGGGAGTCAAAGATTCCATCCAAGATCTCGTTCTTTTGATGAAGCGTTATTAATGGTGGAATTATAACAGATGATATGTGAATGAAAAAATGTTGTATTATGGCTAGTCGTATGTGTCAAGAAAATGCTGAATCGGCAACTCATTTACTTTTGCATTATCGAGGGGTGAAAAATATTTGGAGTCTTTTGTGGAGTATTATTGTGATTAATTGGGTGATGTTTGAGTCTTTAGATAGTTGCTGGAAAGTTTGGATTGATGCATCTTATATGACAAACCTACATATTTGGGTTATCATCCTAATTATTTCTTCTTGGAATATCTTTTTGAAGATAAATCGTCGAACTTTCAATGATCGTAGTCGTTTAATGCGTACCGTTCATAATATTATTATTATTATTATGTTTTCTAAAATTCGTTCAGGAAAGTCAGTAGTATTTGTCGGGGAGTTAATCGTTCTCGAGTTTACGATAAATCGTCGAACTTTCAATGATCGTAGTCGTTTAATACTTTTTATTTTTTGTTTATTATTTTAATGTCATGCTTTGTTGTTGTGTGCTTAAACAATATTTTTTTATTTTTAATCTATATGGACATTTAAAAAAAAATTGATGGGAAGATTTAGGCATTTTATCTAAATAAATTCGTTTCCTTATTTTATATATGAACTTTGAAGATTAGAGAAGATCAAACCAGATAAATATAATATATTTAAAGAAAAAAAACGTAAAATGAATTATCTACTTTTAAACAATAAGTGCTAAAATGTCTTGGATTGGGCTCACATAAAAACCCAGCCCAAACAGATCAAAGAGAACCCAGCGACTACAAATCAGTCCGAAAAGGACCCATAATCCAATCGCGATTAAAATGAGTTACAATAAATAATTAATTAAATATAATATATATATATATATATTACTTTAAGAGAAATATAATGAATCAATTTGATAATAAAAATAATTTGATAAATGAAAATATACAATATGATCGAAATAAAAGGTGACTCCAAACGAAAATATACAATGTGATCGAAATAAAAGGTGACTCCAAATTAAAGATAAATTTTAAAATTTCCTTATTTTTTTTTATAAAATTCTAAAAGAGATAGTCCTTCTAAACAACTAAAGAATGAATAATTTTATTTTTATAAAGATGCGGAAAAAAACCGGAAAAATCGATAACCAAACCGATAGTTTATCGGTTTTTTTTTACCGATTTATTGGTTAACCGGTTTTAGTGGTTCCGGTTAAATGGTTCAATTTTCGGTTCTACTATTTTTCTATCTGTTTAACCGGTAATAATTTAATTATATATTTATATTTTATAATTTATATTAGTTGTTTTTTTTAATATTAGATATATTATAATATTTAATAATTTATATTTATTAATTATTTTTAAATTTTAAATTATAATTTATATATATTTTTTTAGAAAACTGTCTATCACCATTTTATTAAGAAAATATAATTAGTATATTATTATTAAGATAATCATTATTTTATTATAATTTATTGATTTCATAAGAAGAAAATACAACCATATCCGGCTGGCGGCTGTATACTTTGCTGGAGGCTAATACATAAATTAAATTAATTTTTTCTTAAGAACATAAAGAAACTAACAAAAATAACTATTAATTTAGAAATAAACACAATAGAATAAAATAATAGTACGGTAAACAAAAATTTTGAAAATAAATTCATTTAATACTTAATTTAAAAAACTTAATTATCGATTCTCGGTTAAATTGGTTAACTGACCGACCTGAATCGGTAAAACCAGAACTGGTAAAACCGATATCAATGTTGGTCAATTAACTAATTTGTAAAATAAAAAGTAAAATTCTGGAACCGATTAACTAGTTAACCGATAAACCGATTGATTGAACACTTTCATTATTAATAGATTTAGCGCTATAATTTATAAAGATTAAAAATATATACTTTTTCTTTAAGCATTTCATTATATTATATATATATATATATATATATATATATATATATATATATATATATATATATATATATATATATATATATATATATATATATATATATATATATATATAATGTCTTTTAACAATTATAAAGGTTTATTTAAAAATAAAAGTTAAAATAATAAATTCATTCAAAAATAAAAACCACAAAGACGTGTTAAAGTATAGAAAAGGAACGGACGCCTCTTAATTGGTTAAAATTTGATTGTGAATAAATTAAATATCAATATGTAATTGTTTAATTAATGATAATATAGTGATGTATAGTAAAATTTGTATTATTTCTTCTTATATTTAATACTTTTTGTGACCAACTCAATATAATTTTTATTAAACTGGCAGGGTAACCAAACTTTAAAGGTTTCATTACCTAATTTTAATATGCTTTCCCATGCCTAATTTAATTGGGAGTTCTTTTTATTAACTATCTTTTAAATTTTGTGCATTAAGGTTAACATAGGAACTCACCCGATATTATTTCTTATTTTAATTTTGTGTTTTTAATAAATAATTTCACCTATGAAAAAACTTCTTATTATCGAAAGTGTGGCTCCCCCAAACACCTCTACGAAGAGAGTTCTGTATTTTGTCATTAGTTTTACCATAAAAAAATCATTTTTTTTATATAATTTATGAAATAATATGTGTATTGTCTTATTATATATATGGTCTCACATTATTTATTGCTTACATTTGTACATTTCCAGATATAGACCAAACCGAATTCTATTTTCTAGGCCTAGCTAACATGAACCTTTAGAGCAATCAATACAATTAGGAAAAAAGAATTGTGTGCCTTCCTTCTTTTTTGAGTTAAATTCACATTATAAAAATTGAAAATCCTGAAGAACTAACTTATTAGGTTCATTTTCTATTAATGTTAAGATTCCACACATTTAGTAATGCAAGAACGGTTCAAAATCAAAAATATAGAGGGGAAGTTAGGGTTTCCATGTATATAAATTATCATGAAAGAATTATCGTTTAGGGAAAAAAACAAAAACAAATCTAACTAGTATTTTTTCAAATTTGTTGATGACCGTGTAAGTCCAAAATTCTTTTATCACGGGTGATAGTCTGGTAATCTAAGACGGCAAATTGAACGATATTATTGGTAGCATCATTATCTATTTTTGTCTCAAATGTAAGAAAACTAACCGTCGAGATCCTATTTTACCAAAGGGTCATGTGCCCGACTCAAATTTGTTGTTCTAAATGATATGTTCCATTATGTATCACTTTCACAAGAATTAATTATTGTAAAGAATAAGTCAAAAAGTAATGAAGAGAGAAAAAAGAGCTCACATATTTTTTGAAGGTGGTACAAAATGGAACATTTCATTTGGAACAGTAGATCTCGCCTTGTTTGAGGAATGAACTTTTTAGGTTTTATCTGGGTTTTATCAAAAAAAAAAAAAACCTTGTTTGATAAAAAGTAGGAAAAAACTAGTTCTTAAAATTTGAAGACTAATTTGTCCTTTGACTTTAGCGGATATAGTGTATGGGAGAGAATGATGGTTTAGAGAGAAATGATAAAATTAGAGGATAGTTTTGGTATTTAAATGATAAAATTATTTGATTTGATAGTTGATAAGATGTTTGAATTTTGAGATAAAAACTGAATTTTATAAAAAATAAAAAACCTTTATACCTTTGATACCTCTTACAAAGAGAAATAAAAATATAATTTTTTTTTAATTATTAAACCTTATTGTAATAGGGCACCAGAATAACTAACCTCATATTTTCTTAAGTGGGCAGTTATAGGGCCTATTGTATAACTTGTTTATAGACATTCATGTTTTTTAAGAAACACAAAGAATTAATTTGGGGAGTAATGTTTTGCTTCAAAATTATTTGAAACTCATCAATTATCATTTGTTGGACTGGTTAGATGTAAAATGAAATAAATAAATGATATTTTTAATATTTTTAAGTTTTTATTAGACCTGCAATCCAACCAAACAAAATCTGAAGTTCACACAACAATATTTGTGGACATGGACGGGAAATAGAAAACATTTCTTTAATGACAAATGAAATAGTGATATTTTTGCTTGTTACTTTATAATAATAATAATTTATTAAGATAATTCAATTGTTAAGAAATAATTTTTTTTTTTTTATTAAAGTGTTTCGGGAGAAAGAATCTACTTAATAGATTAAAAGATCACGGTTCAATTAGGATAGAAAGTGTTCGAAATAGAAACAAATAGAGGGAAAGAAATAATTAGTATGAGATCAAATAGTAAATTAAGATAATTTTATTAATTACTACATTATTTAAAATATATATAGTTTTTTTTAAGGGCCCAGCATGACAATTAGTCACAAGCATGTACCCTTGAATGATTATGAAATTTGAATTATAAAAAGAAGGCATCATTTACAAGTTCATATTGAATTATAAAAAGAATGCATCATTTACAAGTCAATGACAATAGTGATTATTAGTAACATCTATGTGTGTGAGAGGAAAATGTCCGGCCGGCTTAATTTAGTTAATAAAATTTCATTATAACCTAATCCTCACTTGCCTGTTATTGTTATGCTTAGGTTCATGAACAATTTCAACTTTAATATATATTTTAAAACTTATTAACAACTTCTATTAATTAAACTTGTAAGATAAAATTGTTGACTTGGTCACGTGCTGTTTTTTATTTGTCACAATGGGCAACTTCATCATCTATTCTCTTAATTTAAAAAATAAATCTCCAAAATTAATTTAAATGTATAATGCTAACTAACATGCATGAGTACTTATTATTACTATTTAATTAAGTTCTAAGATTATTAAAAGCACATCTCTCATTTTAATTTAAACAAGATCTTAGGTCATTACATTTACCTATACCAAATAAAATATTAATTAATTATTTTTTGTCTTATTTATAATTTGGCCAACCAAAACAGGTCAGTAAGATTAAATTTTAAATTATAATTAAAATATATGAAGTCAAATGTAGCTTATAAGAGATTTGAAAATCAAAACCAGATATTCAGAAAACTAAAATCAAACTCATCGATTCCTCGTTTCCGACGACCGATTTAACTTTCCGGCGACGGCGACGGCAACGGCAACGGCGGACGTTTGTTGATATCTGCTGCAAGAGTTAACCTATTTGTTTATCTATCTTCTTCTTCTTCCAGTTCAGGGAGATTCTGTCAGACTACTGTTAGGTGGGGAATATAATAAGCAAGATTGACCGGTAGATAGAAAGAGGTTCATGTCGAAACCCTAGAAAAGTAAACAGCACTCAAAAAAGCTTCAAAGATCCTGTCATCATAAAGATGTTGTTGTCTTCCTTCCATTTCTTATTTACTCAAGTTTGAAAATCCCGATCCTTCAATTCGCCATGAACGACTCTACTGTTTCGGGTGAGGCCAGCGTTTCTTCCTCTGGAAATCATCCACTTGCTCTAAAACCACCGCCGCAGAAGAAGAAACGGAATCTAGCCGGAATGCCAGGTACGAAATCTTCAATATATATATATATATATATATATATATATATCGAAGAACAGTGAAATTAGGTTGGTACGTTACTTTTGCAGATCCAGATTCAGAAGTGATTGCTCTTTCACCAAAGACTCTGCTGGCGACGAATAGATTCATATGCGAAATCTGTAGCAAAGGATTCCAGAGAGAACAGAATTTGCAGCTTCATCGTAGGGGACATAATCTTCCATGGAAATTAAGGCAAAAATCGACGAAAGAGATCAGGAAACGTGTTTATGTCTGCCCAGAACCGTTATGCATTCACCATGATCCGTCTCGAGCTTTGGGCGATCTAACTGGTATAAAGAAACATTACTTTAGAAAACATGGAGAAAAGAAATGGAAATGCGAAAAATGTGCTAAGAAATATGCTGTTCAATCGGATTGGAAAGCTCATTCGAAGATTTGTGGGACTAGAGAGTATAAATGCGATTGTGGAACTCCGTTCTCAAGGTGCTTGATAAAATGCTTCCTCTGTTTTTTGTTGATTTCTTTTGTTGTTAAACAATCTTTGTTTTGTTTTGTTTTGGGTTTTTGAAGGCGGGATAGTTTCATCACACACAGGGCATTTTGTGATGCCTTAGCAGAGGAAAGCTCCAAGGCTCCGACAGGCCCACCGCCTGCTAGCTCCGACAAGGTTCCATCGCCACCGCTAGAGCCACCACCTCCTGTAATATCATCTCTTTTGCCTAGCCATATTTCAGGTATTACTGCAGCACTATTTTTTTCAATTATTTTTCTTAAATCAATTTATCATCATTTTAACTCGATGTAGAGTTATGATCTAAGCAAATTTAAACCCGTTAGTAAGCTCAAGTTAAAAAAGTCTTGTTTAAAAGACCAACTATTTTTCGTTTATAACACGAAGCACGATTGAAGCTTGTGTAAGTTGTGCTAGGTTCATAAAATTCTAAAAAAAGTTATCTAAAAACATTTAGATTTGCTATTTCCTAATAAATGGTTTTAGCTTGTAGCTATGGTACAATCAAAATGACTTAAATCTATTAAAAATTAAATTTGACATCAAATAAATCAAAAATTATACGATAATGACCAAAAAGATAACAAAAATGAATGTTTAAGAGTACTTCAATTTCCATCTAGAATACCTTTAAATTCAAGTTATGACAGCATCCTACATTAAAAAAAAAAAAAAATCTATTCATTCTTTTGGTAACTGTGTTCTTTCTATAATTACAAGAAAACCCAAGTTCCAGCCAGATCATAGAGGAACAAGCACTTCCAGTTCCCACCACAGGCTTTAGCACAAGTTGTAGTGCCGCCTCTACCAGCAGCTCAAGCAACAATGGCAACGCAAGCAGCAGTATATTTGCAAGCCTATTTGCATCATCAACTGTACCTGGTCCAACCGGATATATGGACTTGATCAGATCCATGGCTCATACCAATCACAACCCATACACATCCACCGAACCCACATCTCTATGCCTTTCAACAACCAATCACTTACACAATCAAGGGTCATCAATTCTTGGCCCCACAGGACAAGAAAACTGTATATTTGCACCTCCTCCTCCCCCAATTTCTCAGCCAGCAGCTATGTCTGCCACGGCTTTGCTCCAAAAGGCTGCCCAAATGGGTGCGACGGCTACAAATGTGTCTTTTCTTAGCGGATTGGGGATCATTTCATCAGAAAACGCCTCTATTCATGTTCCTGGGCTTCCGGTTGATGGGATCGGACCTGCAAATTTTAAGGAACTCATGATGGGCACTTCCTCTTCATCTGTGTTTGGTCCTAAACAAACCACTCTTGATTTCCTCGGTCTGGGAATAACAACTAGTGGTAGTGGTGGTGGACCTTCTTCTGGAAGCTTATCTGCCTTTATAAATTCAATAGGAAACGGACTTGACCTAGAATTTGTGGGTGAAGACATGGGAAGAAGTTCTTGACAGTCAAATTAAGATTGATGATGTACAGGAATTTTAAGTCACATGGATTCTTTTTTATTGTTGTTGTTGTTGGGTGGCATTATTTAAGGTTTAGGTCTATGTAATATAATAATTTACCCTTAAATTAGGCATAAACAAGAGTCTTGATGGCTTTTATTGTGGAAAAAAAATAAAAAATTCTCTGCAGAAATGCTAAGGGCTATCTTTTGTTCTTAAATGAAATAATAAAATTGTTACTCCAAGAGATATTATTAAGATTCTTCATAGACCACATAAAGTGCTAAATTGCTATAAGTGATAATCCAATATAATTATTGACATTTGAATTAATATAGTGTTTTATATTTATAATAATAATATTTTATTATTAATTAATGTTATTATCATTAGTATTATTATAATAATTATAAATATTAAATAATTATATATAATAATAAATAGGAAAAAAGTTAGATTAGAAAATATAATTATAAATATTAAATAATTATATATAATAATAAATAGAAAAAAAAGTTTAATTTATACAACTAGTTCAATTAAACCTATCAACTAATAAAAACCATTTAAACTTACTTATTATTAAAAATTGGTTAATAGTTTTTTTACTAACCATAACCATGTTTAATTATTTTTCAAAAATTTAATATTTATTAATTAAATATTATTTTTTCTCTCTTTTATTTTTAATTAATTCATTTATTTTTTTTTACTATTTTTTTTTTAATCTATTATTTTTTATTAATTAATTAATTCATTTAACTCTTTTTACCAATTTTTTTTATTATTTTGTTTCTTTATATATAACATAGATTATTTTAAAATTAGTGAATATTTTTTAGGATTAATACTTAAATATTGTAATGTATAAAGTAGTTCAATGTTTTGATACTCTAATATTTTCATATTTAATTAAAGTATTTTTATTAAATAATTACTTATATATTATTTTTTTAAGAAATTTTATTTGCTGTGTAAACTCTTCTACCACCAGATGAACACATATTATATATTAGTCATATTTATGTAAATTAAAGTAAAAATAACTGGCCATATAAATATATTGTTTTATAAACTAGCTAATTAGAAAAGAGATCAAATAATTTTAAAATATTCTAGGTTGATACAATAAGAAGCAAAACCGTAGATAAAAATAAAAAAAAAATAATTAAATAACAAAAAAAAATATAATAAAAATAAATAAATTAATTAATTAATATAAAAAAAAAATTAAACAAAAAAAAATAAAAAAATAGAGAAATCAATTAATTAATAAAAGAAAAGGAGAGAAAAAGAATGAATATTAAATTAAAAAAAAAAAAACATCTCTCTATAGATTTATGTAATCCTATATCCTATAGGTTGTTTGTTTTGAGATTTTATAAAGGATTTTTATTTTATTTTTGTAAAACATTACATAAGTTTGAAACTTAAATCTTTTATGTACTATTATTTTTTAATGAATTAAATTTGATTTTACAATAAAATAAAAAGTTTCTTTAAAAAAAAATCAAAAAAAAATCAATTGTTATGGGAAAAAGTGTGATTTTGGTCATATAAAAGTTGTGTCAATGGAATTTCCATTTTCTCTGCAAGTCCACTACAGATCTGTAGAGAGTAGAGAGAGAGAGAGTGAGAGTGAGAGTGAGAATGGCGAAATCTGCTGAAGATATTCATCCGCGCAAGGCATTCGGCTGGGCTGCTCGAGACGCCTCCGGCATCCTTTCTCCATTCAAATTTTCTCGCAGGTGAAACAACAGAGGAAACTATTAATCTCTTTAACATACATGCATTTCCTATCTCTAAATAATCTCGTTATATATTCTTTTGAATGAATCCGATTCTACACGATGCAACCGATTGATTTAATACATTTATTACTCTATGTATATGTATGCATGCACTTTTCAAATCGGATTCGTGAGTTAATTTTTGACGTACAAATTTTGTTTTCTTACCGTCGCTTGTGTTGTGATTCTCTTAAAGTTGTTGTTTGAGAGTCAAATAGGATCATTCTAGCTACTCCAATGTCCATAGAATACAACTCCCTGAGGGACTTATAGGAATTCCTACCGTTGTTTTACATGTAAACCTATACTATACATAATTGATTTGAGGCAATTGTGTTTTCCCGACCTAATCTGGGATGAAGGCACCAACTGGACAGCTGACGAACTTGAACAACTGATGAACTTGAACAATTCATTTGATTCATGGTAAATGGATTGGAGAGGAGAAATTTTAGCAATAATATGTCATGTTCATGATGAATTCATTTGATTCATGATGCTTTTAGCAATCATATGTCATGTTCATGATGGATTCATTTGTTTTCACTTGGTGTATTTTTTGCAGAGAAAATGAGGACGATGATGTAACAGTTAAGGTCCTCTATTGTGGAGTTTGCCACTCTGATTTGCACACTATAAGAAACGATTGGGGTTTCTCTACTTATCCTGTTGTTCCAGGGTATGCCAATTCAAATATGAATTTGTTTGTTGTTCCAATTCTTACATAATTCGACTTATTGACGCAGGCATGAAGTTGTCGGCATAGTGACAGGAATTGGAAAAAACGTGGAGAAATTCACGGTTGGTCAAAGAGTAGGAGTTGGCGTCATTGTCAACTCGTGCAGAGCTTGTGAACCCTGTGAGCAAAACCTAGAGAATTACTGTTCAAAATTGGTTTTCACATATAACTCAACTGATCACGACGGGACAAAGACTCAGGGAGGTTATTCCGACACAATGGTTGTTCATCAGCGTTATGTGATTCGCTTTCCCGACAGTCTACCCGGTGACGCAGGTGCTCCTCTTCTATGCGCAGGAATAACTGTTTACAGCCCAATGAAATACTATGGAATGACTGAACCTGGGAAGCATTTGGGCGTGGTGGGTCTTGGTGGTCTTGGCCATATGGCTGTCAAGTTTGGTAAAGCATTCGGTTTGAAAGTTACAGTTATCAGCACCTCGCAGAAGAAGGAAGCTGAAGCCATTAATAAATTAGGTGCTGATGCCTTCCTTCTTAGCACTGACCCAACAAAAGTGCAGGTAAGTGAATCAATGAAGAAAACCAGTACAATGAATTCCTTTTCTTCTCATTGTTTGTTATGTATTGTTAACAGGGTTGTCTGGGAACGATGGACTATATCATTGATACAGTTTCTGCAGTACATGCTTTAGCCCCTCTGATTGGATTGTTGAAGCTGAATGGGAAACTGATTACTTTGGGGCTACCAGAGAAGCCATTGGAGGTTCCCATTAATAAATTATGCTTAGGTGAAACTTGAGACAGATAAATACAATTTCTTTTACAAAAAAAAATGATTTGATTCTGTAGATTATTGTTTGAATGGCAGGGCGTAAGCTTGTTGGTGGGAGTGATTTTGGAGGAATGAAAGAGACGGAAGAGATGCTTGAGTTTTGTGCAGAGCACAACCTAACATCTGAGATTGAGCTGATACGAATGGAGGACGTTAATACTGCAATGGAACGACTTGTCAAGTCTGATGTTAAGTATCGGTTTGTGATTGATGTGGCGAATTCATTATCGCCACAGTTGGTGAAGCTTTGAAGGGTTTATTATTGGTATGGCTTAAACTCTCTACTCTATAGACATATGAATAGTTGTTGATTATGAACTTCTTATGGTTTAGTCTTTTGGGGAGACATGATTGTTGTTGATTTTGTAATGTTTCTTCATTGTTTTGGGTTTAATGAATTTGAGTAGACAAAAAGAGTTAATGGCATATAAGAAGTAAATTACATTAAAACTCCAAAACAAAAGTGTTTGTAGCTATAGAGAACGTATTGTTCGTCGGAGGTATAGCCTAAATGAGCCGAGGAGATTGGGCCAGCAGAGGTGCTTGATCGTTCGAACTACTCGACAACACTCTTTACCTAAATGCGTTTTTTCGAGATAGACTAATATATTTAAACAGAAGATGTGTTATTATTTTGATCCTATGTTGTTGGTCTACCTTTTTGTTCTAAAAAAGAAAATTATTTTTCTTGGCCATTTTATTGACTTTTATAGTCAGGTGCCTTACTTTTTTTCTATAATATGAGTTGGTGATACTTCTCGAATAATTATTAGTAGATGATTATTTCTTCAATATGTCAATTTCGAAATAATAGATATTGAAGTTTTTTCATTGTTTTAAAAACCGTTATAGTCATCGACCCTAACCGGATTTTAAATTTAAAAAGAAATTGACTACAATTGAAAACTCATATCTCCCTTCATTAATCCAATCCATTTTTTTAGAAAGCTGATTTATCCATTTCTTAGTAACAAATAAGACAAAATAATTTCATTGTTTTTAAAACCGTTCTGGTCATCAACCCGATTTTTTTTTAACTGGTTTTAAATTTTAAAAGAAATTGAATATAGTTGAAACCCTTGTTTCTCTCCATCAATTCAATCATTTTTTTTAACGCTGGTTTCTGTTTCTCTTTAAGATTGCGACTAATTCCTACGAGTTAAGCACATAATTTTTCTTCTTAATGCCGCTAGGCTAGGAGAGAGGATCAATTCAATTCCCTTCTTTTATAGTTATTTCTCCGCTTCTGTTTGCGGCTACCTTGAATTGTGAATCCGTCACTTATAATCTGTACGAGTTTATAATCAAGGTAATCAAATCTCTCAATTCATCTGTATTATTGATTTATAGATTCAAAATAATGTACATATTTCCCGATTGAGATTTGAATCCGGTAGTGTCTACTCTATGAAAAACTTTTCAGATCTCGTATTTAGAGCAATTTTTGTCTCCTCTATGAATTTGATCTTGTTCTGTGTCTTCAAAATGTTTGAACTCTAAAGGAGATGTAAAAATGATAATGATAGACAGAGATACAGAGAAAGCTGGAAAAGATTTAATGGAAACCTTTCCAACCACCAAATTTTAGTCAAAAGTCAAAGATTCCACTCAACCATTTTGTTCAGTCGGAACGTATATTTTAAAACTATAATTTTGTTCGGTTTTGTTTACTAATGATAAATTTTAATCTTTGTCTTTGAAGATAACTAAGAACATCCGACCATCATAGAAAGGGCGTTTAAAGAAATTTCCATTCATTGATAAATACTTCAGAATTTAGGAGGCATTTTTGTGCATATTTACTTTTAAACTATTTGTCTATTCAATTGTTTCCTTTACTAGAATGATTTTAGAAATAATAAAATAAGTTTATAAGCAAAACCCACTATTTGCCAAAAATAAAAATAATATCTTGGAACAATTTCAATGCATTTTTAGTATTACTAGATAACAACTTAGGGCACTGAAAGATTTAAATGATAAGTATGAAGTTTACAATACAGCTAACAAGTAGTGTTTTCATATAGGCCCTCTAGAAACATACAAAAAAAAATAAAGAAACCAGACCTTCGGAAGCAGCAGCCCTGAAATGGATTACGGTTTGAATCCCTTGAATCTTCACACGGCAGCATGTTTGAACTTTGCATCGTACTCATACGGTTGCTGTACATCAAAACCATAAAAAATATATACATAATCCTACACTATTTTGGCAAGGATAAAATTACCAATAAAAAACGGATATAAAAGAGGCTTACCAAAAATACTGCTGAGATCATCTTGCGTGCAAACCACCTCTTATGCATTGCTGCTTGAGCAGCCGCAGAAGCTTGAATGGTTTCAAATCGAAGATATACATAACCGGCACTATTCCTGTATATTCAGTGAATTGGGCTCATCGAATCAGTTTTAAAGTAAGCTCAATTCAATAATAATATTCCTGCATATTCTTTTTCGATATAAAATGCATCAATAAACATACTTGTCAACATGAATATGTATAACTGGACCATATTTGGAACATTCTGCCTCAACATCATCTTTGATTTCCAAATCATACTCTGGGTCCATCTGCAACATAGTGTTGTAAAATCAAGTTTCAAAACAGAACAAAAAAGTGATCTGAAAAAAAAGAAGAAAAAAATACCTCCATAGTCGGATCAAACATATTCTTCAAGAGGAGACATTCACTGGGGATTCCAATAGGCTCCGACACCACAATTGCTGGAAGAAGTGCAGCAGGAATGGCAGCTTGTCCATTCATGGGTAAGGTAACAGCATGTTGACCTGAAGCTGCCCCATTGAGCGCTGGTACTCCAAGAGACCCCGTAATACTACAAGATCATACATTAATGCTGTGAAAATATGAGCCTACCCCCGTAATACTACAAGATCATACATTAATGCTATGAAAATATGAGCCTACGTGGAAAATAGTATTTTGCAACATCTGTCACCACCACGGTCTAAATAGAAAATTAGAAGATATTTTGTCTAGATCATGATCAGATTATTTTCAAGATCATTATGATTTTTTGCGAGCATAAAAAATGTAGATTTTCACAATGGCGCTCAACATTAACTTCTTTTTAACAAGACAGTCCAATATGTTTCAGAATACAGCAAAAACAGGGACAAACCTTGTTGCGGTGCCACTCCTATCAAGCTTCTGCATGAGCAATGCTCTTGATTGTGCATTCAATGCCTGAGATGTGAAAAGTATACATTAAAGAGGCACCATCGTAATAAATTCAAGTGTGCATGCTTCAAACAACCTTATAACCTCTACATCAACTATACATGCTTCCAAGCAACTTAAACATGTTATGAGTAGTGAATTGCACCAAGGTCAAAAAGGTAGGAAGAAACATATAAATGATTGTTTACATTTTATTTGTGAAAAGGAAAACCATGTATATAAACGGTTTACTTAAACAAGATGAAAACACTAGTTGTACACAATCAGTGGTAATAGTAACATCAATTTTCTATAAATTACCACCACGTTCATAACTCACCAGACCACCACCATCATCATCATCAAAATCAGCTGCTTTGGCACCTGAGTCTTGCACCCCAACATGATCAGTAACTGATGAAACCTAGATTAAATACTGAGAAGTTAGCTCAGAAAACAACAGAATATATATTTAGATAATCCATTGCCCATTAGTAGACGTTTACCTTGATAACCCTACCAGCAATCTCTAACTGCCCATTCAAAGTTACAGCTGCCTTGGCATCTTCAAGTTTGGAAAACTATAAAAGAAAATAATAAATATAGAGCTCTTAACTGAAGAACATATATGTTACTTGGCTATCTAACTAAATTACTAATTAAAAAGAGTTGTTACTTGAATAAATCCAAATCCTTTGCAGTGCCCCGTCTCTGGGTCAGTAGGTAATTGCACAAGCTCCACAGGTCCAAAAGCCTCAAATATCTGACAATGCCAGTGGAAATATTAGATTAACCAGAAAGATAATAACAAAAAGGGATCCCTAACAAAACATATTAGTTAGAAAATGTAAAAAACCTAAATTTCTTACTAGGCAAAGAACCGAGATCAGACAAGCATGTGAAAGCATGAGTGCATATTTTTGCATGAGTGTTTTTTACACATAAAAATCACACACCTGTCTAAGCTGAAGTTCAGTCATGTTGAAGTGCAGGTTACCAACATAAAGTTTTCTATCAACTGCACCATAAGGTCCAGCAGCTGAACCTGCCGCCGATGCAGTGCTTTGGACAAGGTTCTTCTCTGCTTCTGATGGCTTAACGATTACAGGCTGTCCCAGAAGTAACTGTCCGGTAAGTGCAATTGCCATTGGCACTGACATTGCATCATAAAATTCAACATACCTGAAGTATCAACAGGAACTCGTAGTAAGTGTTAAGAGTGCAAGATGTGAATGCTCAATTGCAGAAACAGTTTTAGTAGACTATGTTTCTCTGCCAAATCTATGCACGCAAAAAGACACTTTTCAACAAAAAATGGATTTATATGACATTACACTTCACCAGTCAACCATTAAGACGAGAGAACAGCACAAGACTGACATGTTTTGAGGAATCAATCAGAACACATATATTATTAAACTGCTGTGAAAGGGTATAACCTGAAATATTAAAAAGCAGTTGATAAAGTTATATAAAGTGACACAGTAAAGTTTGTGACATCTCACTCAAATAACAAGTCTTTTACAAAATATAATAACAAGTCTTTTATAAAATAAAAAGTGGATTATATATTGCAAGATAGTCCAGGTTTCCTTTCTTTTCTTCCCTTCTCTTGTATCTTATATTCTAACAGGGGTTGTGACCTTTGCAGTTAACTGGAGTTAAATTTCTCCACAAAAAAAGGGGTATTGATGGTAAAAGACCAAAACAAGCCTAAGAGTAACAAACTGCCCAGGCCTTGAATCTCCGCATAGGAATACAAGGACTAATTCTATGAATAAAGCTCTTTCATGAAAAAGAGTCCACACAATTTAAGAAGATCATTTATCAGCAATATATTTCTTCTACCCACATGAGCCAAAATTATGGCAGGTAAAGACATCAGGATCAAGATTTACTCCTTCAACAATGTGAATGGAACCCAATCTGAAATTATCAGAGATGGGAAAACATTAGTTGTGGCAACTTGATAGGCAATAGTATATCATTTTCTAATTTCTAAAATGGATTATTAACACAAAGAAAGGGGAAATTTAGATAATCTACCTGAGGGATGCTGCAACTTTTAATATGAATACAAAGTAAAAAACAACCCCCATTATTGATACAATAAAAATTATGCATTTTATCAAAGAATAAACACAGAAATAATATTTTGAGTTACAATTGCATTAACAATATTATAAAGCAAAAGGTTATAGAACATACCCGACTCCTTTGGACCGTCTTGAGTTTCTGTCCATGATCAGCCGCACATCCCTGACCTGAAGATAATAAAACATGTATACAGGAAAAAGAGGTATTTGTGGTAACTTACAAAAGTAAACATTCTATTTAACCACCGAAGCAGCTCAGTAAAGGCAGATGATGAAACTAGATGTTCATGACTTTAGGTTATATGTATAATTTCACTCACCTAACATACACATAATTTGAATATGGTTAAATATCACTAAGATCAACCTACTTGATTGGCTTCTGAAAACAAAGTGTTGAAGTATCCAACATAATCTGAGGGATAAGGTAGGATTTTGGATAGAATCAGAATTTAGATACCATTTTTACAAGTAATGTAAACCTTTTTTTAGCATATGATGCCTTATAAAAGTCATTTAACTTATTTGCATAAACTAATGAAATTTTCAACCAACAGAAAATTACTAGAAACCAAAGAATTAATCACTAGCATACAAGCAGAACACCTATTACTTAGAAAGACACTTTTCATGACAAAATTCAATACCAATACAAATTTTATAGTATATGTACAAAACAATCCTACTAACCTTCCCTGCTTTAGAAAAGAACTCATAAACATCTCTCTCAGTTGCCTTCAAAGGCATCTGCAAACACCGATCAGTTTGGGCAAACATTAATTAGCAATTAGTTGAAATTTTGAAGACCAAGAGATTATACAGATAGATAGCAGTTACAGATAAGTATCAACAAAAAGTACCTGGAAAGCAAAAACTGTTCTCTGGTCCCTTTCAGGATCATGCTCAGGCTCCACTAGCTCTTTCTTGTCTTTAAATCTCCTGCAGGATCACGTGTTTCAACACCATAAGAAAGCATCCAGAAATTAAAATGAGAAGAGAACATTGGATTATAATGTTCCAACTATATAAAAGAGAAAATTTTGCTAGTTGTATGATTCCTTGAGAACATGACTGGAAGACAAGAAAGTTACTATTTTCACCTCTCAGAGAATGTGATTCTAGCAGCACATGTGCAATTACTGGAGCACATAAAAAGCATTAGCACGACAAATCTATTTATCATATGATCGCAACAGCAGTCGTTCCTTATGAATATCAATTTGTGGATAAACCACTTTCTTCACTGAGCCTTGGAGAACTTCAGCATTATTAGCACATTACAATGTGCAAACAATTCAATCAACAACTTCAACCCCATGTTTCTAATATTCTATTCTTTTTTAAAATAAAGCACCATTGATAGTATCCAACTAACAATAGTCTTTAGGGAATGAGACTTTTAGCATTTAAGTATCAATGTATTGCACACATGGGTTCTCAAAAGTAAGTCAGCTTCTAAAGTCTCCACGCAGCAGAAGATGTCCGTGAATCAACTGAGCAGGAGATAAAGAACTCTGATAGGAATAATTAAGGACAAATGAATACAAATGTCCTACAACAGAAGAGTCCACAAGGCATGATTAGCCAAGATATGACCGAACCAGCAAGCAAAACAGCAAGGATTTAGACAATTGCTTAATTGGGTTCATCAACAGCATAGTTCCCTTGGTTAATAACTTTAGAAAGTCCCAAATTCTAGCTCTACAAACAATATAACTAAGCAATATAAAGCAGAGATCTAATTGCATTTAAGTCCCTGGCTAAACAGCAAAACTAATCACAAAAAGAAAGACTTGAATGGAAAGCATGACAGGGAAGAGAAAGATTACTTCACCTGCTCTCTCTTACTTCCAGTTCCCGTCCACGCTCTCTCAAAGATTCCCTCTCTCTTCCTCCACGCTCACTCTCAAGCACCCTAGAGGACTTCGACCTGCTCCTGCTTCTTCGAGACCTCTCTCTTTCCCTATCCTTCTCCCGGTCACTTTCCGGATCTTTCTCTTTATCCCTTCGACTACGTTCCTTCACCCTTTCCTTCTCTTTATCTCTTTTCTCCCTATCCTTTTCACTATCCTTCTCTCTCGAACCTCTGTCAATTTCTCTCTCCGAATCCCTATCCTCTCTACTACTCCGACCACGATACTTCTCTCTGTCTCTGTCTCCGTCCCTGCTGCTCCGGTCTCCATCTCTGCTGCTCCGGTGCCGTTCAGTCCTCGAAGACCTCTCTCGACCGCCATCTCTATCTTGTCTACCACCATTTTCATCTTCAGCTCTCGATTTCTTACTCTTCTTATCCTCATCATCGCCGCTGGCGTCCTCGTCGTCTCTATCTTTCCTCCTGTATCCTTTGCTGTTCTTGTCTCCACTGGCGTCCTTGTCCTTATTCTTCTTTGAAGGCAAGACATCTGGTTCTGTTTCCTCGACAGTCTTTTCAAGGTACTCGTACTCGTCGAAGTCCATCTGAAATTCCTTCCTTCCTTTCTCCCCTCTTGAGAGTGCAAATCGAAACCCTCAAGTCGAATTAGAAACGAGAATCTGACTCTACTAGTTCTCTAGGGTTTTTCGCCGAGAAGAGAAGAGAGTCGGAACTCAGCAGGTAGAGACCGTAGGGTTGCGATCTATAGATCGATCTGATTGATATTTGTCTGTAAAACCTTGTTATCCTTTTATCTTTTGTTATCCCTAATCATATCTAGGCCCATTAATAAACATTCATATTTTTAATTCTTCAAAACAAAAAAACATATAAATATATATATATATATATATAACAATCTTGAAAAAAATTATATCTATATAACAATTAATTTTATAAAAAAATTATAACTATTTTTTTTAAATCTAAATTCAGATATTTAAAAATAATATATACTTATTTTTATATTAACTTGAAACCATAAAACATACATTTAACGTCATAAATGTTGTCGAAACAAAGCTTTTAAAATTGAAAGTTTGTAAAATCGTTAGTCAAACTCGTAAAAGCTCGAGTTTACGTTAAATGGTAAGAGTTTAATTTGAAAAAAATAATAGTTATATATTATTATTATTTATATATATAATTAAGTATTTTATATTTTACCAATTTAAAAAAATTATATATTTTAATATAAAAATAATAATAAATAAATGACACTATAAAAAATTATAAATACAAATATATTATTTTTTTAAAGGTAAAATTGTAAAATCAAAATTATTTATAAACTCGTAAAATCGTAAAATCTTATTATCGTAAATTTAAAATCGTAAGAGTTTCCCTATTTAAAAGTTTACTTAAAATCACTCGTTAACTTAATGTAAAATCGTAAGATTTAAGAGTCAACTCGAAATTTTAACAGGCTTGATCGGAATCATGTGCCAACTCGAACTTTAAATCTAATAGAAGAGAAACTCTATTTTTCAAATTCACTTATGTATTGCCAAATATCCCGACACAATTTATAACACTAAGTTATCGCTCTTTATCATTACTCTAATTTTTTTATTTTTTTGGGAAAATAGCTTAGTGCCATTTCATTAAAAAAAACTCAAAAGAGGGAAAAAAATACAAAAGTTTAAGATCAGATCTAGACAATTTCTAGATTTGACAATGAAACAATAATTGAATTACAGACAATAACAATAATCAATTTGCGCCTACAACGTTTTTACTTTTATTATACTTGTGACTTTTTCAAACGAAATATTCCATATATGACAGAGTTTTCTATTCTCTTCATTCCTTTCGATTCCTCTCCAGGATTGAATGAGTGCATTTCCATCTGAAGTTATATCTCTCCAAATATCTTCAGCGGTTCTACTTCTTCCACTGTGAGTTTTTGAATTTCTTTCTTTCCATATATTGTAGATTACTGTTCCAAAGTAGCATTTCAACATACTTACATAGAAGGATCTTCCTTTTGCTTTATTCTTCATCCACTCTTGGATTTCTTCCCATATTCTTGGAAAGTTGATGATGTTCATGTTTGCAGCATACATCCTCCAGATTTGTATTACAAAAGAGCATTCCCAAAATAAATGGTTTATGCTTTCCTCAACTCCCGAACATAGGACACAGTTGATATCAGGATTTTATATATTTTCGAATTCTGTCTTTTGTTGTCAACCTTTTCCTATATACCAGCCAGAGAATAAATTGGTGACGAGGAATAATCTTTGGAGACCATACCACATTATGTCAATCTACCTCCTGTCCTCTTGTTCTAACCGTTTCCCATGTCTTTCCTGTAATAAACTTCTCATTGCTTTTTGTTTTCTAGCTTATTTCATCATTATTTTCATTGAGTTGCTTCTGTCTCATTAGGTTTAGGATTCTATCACCTTCTGGAATATGCCTCAAAAGTGAATCACATTATCTTCATATACGTTTCTAAATGAGTACTTGATGTATTCTCTTCTAACTCTGTTTCCTTGCATTTCTTCTTTGAATATAATGAGAATATTATCCAGCCAAGGATCATGCCAGAATAGTACCACTCTTCCATTTCCAATTGTGGTTTTCACCATTTGAAAGGCATCTTTTCTTGTTTTTAGAATTTTCTTCAATGACCATGCCATTCTTTCGTTGATGTTTAGTGTCCAGATACTCTGCTCTTCTTTCATAAATCTTGTATGCACCCATTTGACCCATAGGGAGTCCGCTTTTTGCTCCAACTCCCATAAGCTCTTAATGGTGAGGGCTTTGTTCCATTCAACACAACTTTTTATTCATAGTCCTCCTTCTTCTATGGGAGTGTAAACATCCTCCCATTTGACTTTTTTTTCCTCCTCTGCCTTGTGTTCCCCATATGTAGTCTCTCATGATTCTATCGAGTTCAGCCATTACTTTCTTTGGGATGACTATTTGTTGTGCCCAGTAGCCAATAATTCCAAAAATGACTCTTTTAACGAGCTCGATTCTACCTGCATAAGACAGTTTTTTCGTAGCCCAACCCAAAACAAAATTTCTAACATTTTCTACCAGTTGTCTAAAGTGATTGTATCGGAGTTGTTTTGATGACATGGGTACTCCAATGTATTTCACTGGTAGTTCACCTTCCTTGATTCCCATAATATTGAAAATGTTTTCTTTCCTTTCTTCATTAACCCCTCCATAGAAAGCCTGACTTTTGTCCTCATTGATGTATAGACCTGTAATACTCGAAAAGATTGTTAGAGTTTCTTTGATTATACTAACAGATTCAACATCCGCATAAGCCACAAAAAATAGATCATCTACAAAACATATATGGGTTATTGCTTCTTCTTTACAGTACAGGTGAAATTTGAAATGATGATTCTCAGAAGTATTTTTAAAATGCAGTCAAGAATTTCCATTATCAAGACGAATATGTAAGGAGATATAGGGTCTCCTTGCCTTACTCTCCTTTCACCCTTGAAAAAGCCTCCATGAATACCATTCACGCTCACAACAAAGTGAGGAGTGGAAACACATTGCATAATCCAATCAATGGAAATAATTGGAAAACCTGCAGCAAGGAGGAATTCGTGGATTGATCCCCATCTGATCGAGTCAAAAGATTTTTTAATGTCAATTTTGAAAGCCACACGTGGCGATATGTTTTTCTTTCCATATCCATTCAATAAGCTCTGCATGAGTAGGATGTTATGGGAAATAGAGCGTTTGGGAATAAATGTTGATTGCCCTAATCCTACAAGTTTATCAATAACTGTTTTCAAACGTTGCGAAATAATTTTTGAAATAATTTTATAAATAACATTGCAGCATGAAATAGGACGAAAGTCCTGAATTTTTTCCAGAATTGAATTCTTAGGAATCAAATTCAACACTGTGACGTTCCATTGCTTCAACATTTTCCTGTTTTGGAAGAATTCCAAAACCCCTTCGCTTACATCTTTATCCACTATTTCCCAGTTTTCTTTGAAGAAGTCCGCGTTGAAACCATCTGGCCCTGGGCTTTTATCCCCTTTCATCGAAAACACAGTTTTTCTAACTTCTTCCATACTAACTCTTATAATCAATTTGTTACCACTTTCTTCACTGATTTTCCTTTGCACAATCTGTTGAAGCAATCTTCGGTTGTCCTCTATTATTGTGCTAGTTTCTGTTCCAATCAGCTCTTTGTAGAAACTTATTACTTCCTCATTAACTGCCTTTTGTCCCTGTAAAATATCTCCATTTGAGTTTGTGAGCCTTAAGACCTGAGTTTATAATTTTTTTTAATGTAGTGTATAAGTTTATGATTATTTAAAATTAGCATGGTGATGATATATTAACTTAAATAGTAATTTAAGTATTTATGATTAAGTTGTTTAGATCAATTTTATCTAAATTAATCATTAAAAGATATGTTCATCCCATATTTTCATCACCATTAATTCATGTCAATGAATTGAACTTAAATTATTAAGACAAGTTTATGTAGTTTATATTAACCTAAAATGATAAAGATGTTCAAGAATGGCTAAAAGTAACCACTAACTTGCAAAAATATTGAAAACACAAGAAAATATAAAATTATCATGTGTCTTGATATAATTTGTCCAATAATAAAATTATTAGAGTTTTACACAAAGATGAATACACGATTTAAATCATTTAAATCACACCAAAATTTTACATAATGCAAAACATTTGTATGCTAAGGTTGGTAAATAAAGTGGGAATGATTTATGCAAAAATAAAACTAACAATTTATAATCCATCAAAACAGTAAAACCAACACAAATCACAAGAATAGCTTATTTATAAGAGTATATACGCTATTCTCTCTAAATGTAAAAGTATTTCTTTAATCTAGTTTTGGTAAATAATAATAAGAGTTTGAAAAATATAAAATAATAGAGTTCAAATTTTTGACAAAGTCAATAATAAATTTTAATTGATCCACTAGAGTTAGAGTAGTTGGTAGAGACCAAAATGTAAGATTTGATTCTTGTTAAAAAAAAAAATAAGTTATTGGGATATTTTGAGTAACGATAGATGGAAGTTAAAAATTTGTAGCGAATGAGTCAGGGAATGTTGTGTCATTGCACATGTCATCTTATAAATTTGATGCGTTTTAATTTTGCTATCTTTAATTTTTAAATGGTACATGTCTCTTAAATATTTAATATTTTCTTTCTCTTTAACTTTTTATTATTTAAAAAAATATTTAATAATTTTTCTTTCTTTAATTTTTATTATAAAATTATTATAAATATTCACTTAATTTAAAATTAAATATAAATTTTTAATAATTAAAATGATTTAATTAAAACTATAAACTACTAATATTCAACCTAGATAAAAATTAAATATTATGTGCAGGTTAATCTGAATTTTTAATACATCTTATTAGAAAATGAATTAGAAAAAAATATTTGTAAGGATAAATAATAGAAATTAAAAAAAAATAACAGTTTAATCATATATATAAATCTTTTAAAAATATAAATTTATATATTTTATTAATTTCATTTATTCATTTATGTTATTATTACTATTTTAAAAATATATAAATTAATTAATTAACTATTAACTGAAAAAAAATAATATAAATAAAATAATAATTAATTAAATTTAAAAAAATAATATTTTTTATAGTTAACTTCTTATTTTCTTATATATAATATATATATATATAATTTATTAAATATTGAAATTTTCCGTTATGTATAATTACAAATTAATAGATAAAAAGAGAAAGAAATATAAAGGAAGATAAAAGTAAGAAATTATTAATGAAAAGAAAATAAATAAGTAAATAATTTTAATTAAACTTAGTCATTAATCTTAATTACCTTTTCACATCATTTTCTCTACTCAGTCTTTCGTTACAAAATTTTCACTTTCCATGTCATCTATATATATATATATAATGATGTTTAATTTTTAAAATATTCGGATTGTCGAGTAGAGAGATGTAGCTTATAGTTAATTTGGATATATATGTGGGAGTAAATTGATACTTGGGTTGGATTGTGGGTTGACTATATATATAATAATGCTTAATTTTTTAAGTTTTCGGATTGTCGGGTCGAGAATTGTGGTTAATTTGGATATATATATGAGGGTAAATGGATACTTGGGTTAGATTATGGGTTGATCCGCCCATAAACTTAAAACGGTTAAAAATAAAATTAAAAGTGTTATTTCTATGTTTCGAACTCGCAATCTAACCAAACAATTACAAACTTTTAACCTACCAAGCTAACAACACTTTATATTTAAGATTCAATACCAAATTTGATGAACGCGAGACATTTTAACAATAAAAGTTCAAACTTTTAATTAACTAATATATATATATATAATGATGTTTAATTTTTAAAGTGTTCGGATTGCCGGATCAGCTGTGGTTAATTTGGATATATATGTGAGAGTAAATGAATACTTGGGTCGGATTGTGGGTTGACCCGCCCATAAACTTAAAGCGGTTAAAAATAATTTATATGTGAGAGTAAATGAATACTTGGGTCGGATTGTGGGTTGACCCGCCCATAAACTTAAAACGGTTAAAAATATAATTAAAAATGTTATTTGTATGTTTTGAACTTATAACCTAACTAAACAAGTACAACCCTTTAACCATCTAGGCTAACAATATTTTATATTTAAGATTCAACACCAAATTTTATGAACGCAAGACATTTTAACAATAAAAGTTCAAATTTTTAACTATCTATTCTCTCTCTATATATATATATAATGATGCTTAATTTTTAAAGTGTTCGGATTGCCGAATCGAGAGCTGTGGTTAATTTGGATATATATGTGAGAGTAAATGGATACTTAGGTCGGATTGTTTGTTGACCCGCCCATAAACTTAAAATGGTTAAAAATAAAATTAAAAATAATATTTGTATGTTTCAAACTTGTAACCTAGCAAAACAAGTACAATCTTTAACCAACTAGACTAACAATACTTTATATTTAAAATTCAACACCAAATTTGATGAACGCGAGACATTTTAACAATAAAAGTTTAAATTTTTAACTAAATAATATATATATATATATATAATGATGCTTAATTTTTAAAGTGTTCGGATTGTCGGGTTGAGAACTGTGGTTAATTTGGATATATATGTGAGAGTAAATGAATATTTGGGTCGGATTGTTGGTTGACCCGTCTATAAACTTAAAACGGTTAAAAATAAAATAAAAAATGTTATTTGTATGTTTCGAACTTGCAACCTAACAAAACAAGTATAACCTTTAACCAAGTGTGATTGAGATGTGGTTTGCCGAGGGATAATAGGCCGGTATCATTTGAAAGTGATTAAACAAGTATGAATCAAATATTTGATTAACTAAAGTGTGAGGTCACGATGCTAATTATTAAAAAACATGAATCAAATATTTGATTGACAAAGTGAAAGTGTAAAGTCACAAAATAAGAGATTCATTCGGAAAAAATATGTAATGAAACATGTGAGAAAATGAGTTGTTTTACCTTAGTGAATAAAATGTAAGATGAAAGCGTTTTATTTTTTATTTAAATATATTATTCGTTGATTTATTAAGAATTTTAAACATTGAATATATATTATTATAATTTATTTTGTTTTTATTCTTATTCGTATGCCTAGCACGAAAATTTTCTTAGTTAATCATAAAGAAATCATCATTTAGAAAATTATTTGGGATATTCATGGTTAATTATTGGGGACTGATAGATCATTCATTTCCATAAGAAATGACTATCAATTCTGCTTCAATAAATGGATTGTCTAGCCCAAAAAAAGGATAAATGACAAATATAAGATATTTGTTGAAAGATTTTGTCAAATTTAGGACCTCCTAATTTGTTATCGTTTGAAAAATTCTAGTTAAACTATTTTCTTATATTTAGTACTCCACAGTCCACACTAATGATGTTATTTTATATTCAACTTTGTTAAATTGTTTAATATATTATTTGTACACGTAGTTAACATCTTCATCAATTTCTCCCCACCCACTCATTCATCTTCGCCGTGGCTACCACTTCACTTTCGCCATCTCCGATTCTCTCTTCTCCCACATCTCATTGCCGCCTTTTCAACTCCCCTATCAAGGTCATGAACTGGTGGAGCATATGAGAATGAGGAAGACATAAGATTTTGTGATAATAAAAGATTAAATTTGAAAATCAATCAAATTAGATACGATCAACAACAGAGCAAAAGTGAAAACTAATATTGAATGGAATTTTTTCTACCCATCACATAACTTCTCGATCAACAACACATGCCCAAAAGCAAAAACATACTACCCAGAAAGAACAAAAACAAAATACTATCCAAACTCACCAACAAGTCCAATCCGAGTCTCAACCCATCTCTATTAGATTTTCATCTTCTTTCTATTATGCTTTAGGTGGCGGAAGGAGTAAGGGGATCGCTGAAACTTCGAGGATTATTAGTGTGGACATAAATTTTAATAGATTGCGGAATAAATATGATCAGTTATGAAGTTATGAATCAGATGAGGACCAACTTGTAAAGAACAAATTTAATTGTTACAGTGAAGAATTATGGAGTAACGGAATTCGTGAACTTAAAAGAATGTGGAAAACCTATGCAAGAGGTTTAATTGATTTATGCTTCTGCATATTATTTGCATATTGTTGATCTTTACTGAATTTGTTGCATTAGGTGATTGCTGAAATGACAAATGGAGGAGTCGACATGATCGTGAAGCATAAACATCAACGCCATGATTTCTGCGTTTGAATGCATTCACGTCCACGACGTAAGTATCTAGCTAGAGTTATTGTTAAATTTAGGATTCCTGACCACCAGAAAGTATAAAACCCTTGAAGACCTTAATTACAGACAAAACGTCAAAAAATTGTACAAGTAACACATACCGGAGATTAAACGGTCGGTATATGTCGGCAGGGAGTCGTTGCCCATTTTGGATTTGGCGGTGATTATGGTTAGGGATGTAAATTTGGATAGATAAGAGGTTGAGAAACGGGCATGTGACGACCTTTATGTCGATTGTGGAAGGGAAGCAGCAGCGGTAGCCGAACTATGGATGAAAATAAGATGTTGGGTTGGTTTAGTTTAGTTGGAGATGACATGTAAAAAAGAATATATTAAATAAATAAATAAAATAATATGAAAGACAAATATTTTAACAAAGTTATATAATTAACACCATTAAGTATTAGTCTTAAATATAACCAAATAGTATAAGTATAATTCTTTAAATAAATAAAAAAATTACGAGTGTTTTAAATTTGAGAAAACATAGAGTTCTAAATTTGTCATTTATCTAAAAATAAATAAATAAATAAATAAATAATATCTAGTTTTAAAGGTTCTGAAATTAATTGAGTCAGTTAAGTGGCACATTTTTGGTTAATCGTGTGTAACTAGTGGAAATCCTAATGTGTAACTAGTGGAAATAAATCATACTATAGAGCAATATCTTCATAGCGTATGGTTAAACTCACCCTTAAAAGATTAAATATTATTTTTTAAATTAAAAAATATATATTTATATATAATAAAATTAAATTAGAGATAGTAACATTTCCAAGTATATTAGGTATCTATACTTTCCTTAAAAAACCTTAATTTTTTCATAGTTCCTTTTTAATTTCCACTCCTATTATTTTCATCAAAATCAAAATCTTTATACTTATTTTTGTAATTCCCAAGGAGATGGAATCTCTTTCTCTTTATTTATTTTTATAATTTTTATTTTCTGAGTTGATATAATAATTTATTTATAATTGACTTTAAATAGAAATTATTAGATTAGTATTACTTATTTTTTTTATACTTTTTCAATCATTTTACTTTATCATTCAATTAAATATTTATTTGATTATTTTATGTTTTTCAGCCTTAAATTACAATATTTTATAAGGGAAAGTTTTCAAATTTTATTTTTTAACAATGAAATAATTCATTTTCTATTTGTATTGAACGAAATTTAGGAAAAAGAAAAAAGAAATATATATATATATATATATAATATTAAATAAAGCGTTTATATCTAAATATGAAACCTTATTAACCAAATATATTGAAATTAATCGTACGTTAACAACTAAAGAATGCAGTTAAAAAATTGGAGTAAATGAGATTGATAATTTAAAACGAGTCAGAGTTATCGCTGTAGTTCTCATTATGACTCGGTACAAAGCTTGATAAGTATATATGTTGCAAGTTTTTGAAGTTCTTATTGAAATTCGGAAAATTTACATAAATATGACACTTTGAATTTGTTTTCATTTTGTATTTAATGCATAATATTATGAGAAAATCAAATCTTCTTGTCATTTCCTAATTTTTTTTATTAAATACTGCTATTACATTTAGAGACTTTTTTGATGAGTTAAAATTATTTGTTTAAAAATGAAATTGATGTTTTTGATGTAGTTAAGTATTCAATTTATTTTTTCTCTTAACATATTTTTAGAATTTTTTTTTTAAAACTAATTTAATATTGATGATATTCGTAAATTTACATCGAAATATTATTATAAAGATTTCATTGAACAAGACATCATTGAATTAAAATGTGAATAAATACATTATAAACTTTATGTGATGCAAAATTTAAAGATTTATACCCTTGTTGAATTGTGTCAACACATAATTGAATTAAAATGTGGATAAATACATTATAAACTTTATGTGATGCAAAGTTTGAAGATTTATACCCTTGTTGAATTGTGTCAACAATTAATCGAAAGTGAACGATCAAAAGTTTATGTTATATTAATTAATTAAATTGATTTATTTTATTTTAAAATTACATATTTATAACACTACTACTAAACGAACATTTTCAACAATAAAAAATATGAAGACGGACATCATAATAAAATATAGGATGATTTTTTTTGTTAAATGTTTGACACTTTATTGATGAGATTGAGCTAAAGCATATATATAAATTTTATATTATAAATCTCTTAGAGCTCAACTTATTTAAATTTTATAATATAACGTCTCATTATATTAAATTCAAATCAATCCAATTATAAATACGACAACAACTATTTGATAAAATACATTAGTTGTCTTAGTGGGTTATTTTCTTGATACCCTACAACAGTATTTAAAGGAAAAGAGTTGGCTTAAAAGATAAAAAATGACTATTCTCCTATATTAAATTTTCAATTAATTAAAAAAAAAAAATAAGACACAATTCCTTACCTATTTGGTCAAAAATATCTTAACTTCCTTGTAAATGGGAAACTGGCGAATTAGTTCCTTATGTTATGGGCCAGGCCTTGAACGGTGACTGTTAAGCCCTTTTGTCGACATATCATAAGTGGACTAAGTCTTAACGAGTATGGACCACTTCATAGTGTAAATGTGAACTCACACTACTTCTAGAATATATATACATAAACATGTGATCCATTTTTTTAGTTAACAATAAATTTATTATCTGAGCTCACAATTTAAAATTAAAATAAAAATCAAATGAACTCATTTTCTGAAATTTCGGGATGCTTAGTATTTGATTTTTGTACTCATGAATAAGAACGAGAATAAAATGAAGTATTTGATTAATGAGTTTCTTGTTCTAAAACATTGATTTAATTCGGTATACTCATGAATCATCCATTCCTCTCTAAATTGAGAGGGATGAATCACATTTCCTATAATGCATTTTTTCTCCCATAATGTCCACTCTCTCAAGTTTTCTCTCATAATTATAATTATAATATTATATATATTTTTTCTTTTATAATTATATTATACGTTCTTTTATAATTAAAATAATAATAAATTTTTTAATTTATTTATTGAAATAAATTATTTCAACTATTTAAATAATATTGATAAATTATTTTAAATAAAATATAATTAATAAAATAAATTATTTTTTTAATAATTATAATAACTAATAATAATAAAATTATTTTTATATAATTAATTTATATATTATATATTAATAATAAAATTATAATAAATTAATTAAAATATAAAAACTTAGAAATAAAATAACAATTTTATATAAAATAAATATTTAAAAATATTAGAAAAGTTAAATATAAAATATTTTGATAAAAAAATGTTATTAAAAATATTTTGCAATGGTATAGTATATATTATTAAGTAAAATATTATATTTAATTTGATTAATTATTAATATATAATATTTTAAAGATTTTATATTGTATATAATTTTTATTTATAAATAACAAATTAAATATTTAATTATTTTTTATATGTATTTAAAAAAATATATAATTAATATAATAAAATATTATATATTTATATTTTATTAAATTAAGACACATTTTAATATTTTATATATTTTAAATAATTATAATATAATAATAATTTGTATTTTTAATTAAATAAAATATAATAAAAATATTAATCATAAAATAATATTAATAATATCTCTCTAATACATCTAAACATTATTAATGTAAATAAGAATGATTAATAGTCTTAATACCCTACACTTCTATTAATTATATTTATTCTATTCCACACATCTATCAATTTCGTTCATATTCTCGTTCCTTTATTTTAAGGAAACACCTCTGCCTCTTTTTAAATTTCTCAAGCACTTAACTCTGGGCCGACATTAAAAGACTGCAATTATATTGTTCAAATTTCTCTGTACAGTAAATCCACGAGTTGGATTCCGTTCACAAGTGATCATCTTTATTAATATATCTTTATTAATAAGAGATAAGTTTATCTATTATTCAGTGAACGGAAAAGAAGCGGCGAGGACGGAGATGGAGAGAAGAAACATGATAGATGAAGCCCAATGTGATGATAATGAAGAAAAGAAACAGAGGAATCAAATGATGATGATGCCCTCTGCCTCTGGGTATACCAGAGAGAAGGAGACGCTAATCATTGTTTCTGCTCTCACCCACGTTCTATCCGGAGAATTAGAGGTTCCCGCCGGCGCCGATAATAGTATTACTACTGTAAATGAAGGTGGCGGTTATGCAGGGGCAGGAGAAGATAATCATACATTTGACACCACCAATGTCTCATATGGAAGAAGAACAGAAACAAGGAAGAGAAAGTACAGAGGAGTTAGACAAAGGCCATGGGGGAAATGGGCAGCTGAAATAAGAGACCCAGTTAAAGCTGCAAGAGTATGGCTAGGAACCTTCCACACCGCCGAGGCCGCCGCCAGAGCCTATGATCGAGCAGCCTTGGGTTTCAGGGGAAACAAGGCTAAACTCAACTTTCCGGAGGATGTTTCTCTTCCGGTCAGCCAATCCGTCACTACCCAGACGACTGTTCTTGCTTCTCCTTCGACGGTTCATAATCAATCGGATGCATGGGGAGTGGAGAGACAAAATGTTCGTCGTCATTCAATAAGTTTGTTGGATCAGATGATGTTATCTTCTCGGACGTCAAATCTTAATCCATCATCTTCTTTAGCGTTTAGAAATACGATTCCATTGTCGTCGGACAATTCTCCCCTGCCGGCGATGATGATTTCCCGGCGTGATGTGATTTGATTATGGATAGATATCAAGATAACAGTTTGGGATGAAAAGGTGAATGAATATGATGATCAACTGTTTTTATTTTCTTCCAAATTATTCAAATAAGTATATCTAAAATGATTGATTTGTTTGATATAATTGAAAATTAAGATTTAAATCTTGAAAATAGAATTTTAAGTATTTAAAAATTATGGATGAAAAATTGAATTAACAAATATAAATATTTAAATATTAAGTATTTAATATTTTAATTGATTTAATAATATTTAAATTTATATATTAAATTAAAATTAAAAAATTTAATATAACTTTATATATAATATTTTTTATTAAGTTTAGAAGAATAAAGTGATATTTTGGTTAATTGTTTATAGAAATTTTCACTTTAAAATAAATTTTCACTTATTATTTATAACAGATTTTTACTTTTAAGTTTATAAAAATAATCGATTATAAATATGTTCAAATAAACTTATATTTTTTATATATATATAAAATTATGATGACTGACGGAGAGCTGATGTTGTTGAAGTAGGAGACACTATAAAGTTAGAGAGATATGAATTTTTTAATTAAAGATATTTATTTTGAATAATTTGAATAACCTACCTCAATTCGAATTAAATTTAACTCAAATTTTACCCAAACTAATATTTTGGGTTTTGATTTAAGTCACTCTTCATTTAAAGTTTCAACGTTTGGACCAAACAAGAATTTGTCTTATTTGTTGCACTTTAATTACAAACGAAATTTATGTCGTTGACCGTTCAATATTATTTGAAAAATAATTATAAAAAAGTATAAAGGAATACAGTTATTAATTATACTACGCGGTTTTATAATTAACTTTGAAATGATACAAGAAGACATGGAACAGCTGATCCCTCACCTCAATACTTTGTCATTTTCATGAATACCACTCATTTTAACAACCAAAAACAAAGCAAACTATATTAAATAATAATGATCAAAAAAATCTTTTAAACATTAAATTAAATTTGTTGAAAATCGTGTTCATCATTGAAGCCGAATTAATGCACTCATTAACTAACAACGTCATTAAAAGATTTGACTCCCTTTAATAAATATTATTTCGTTGATAAATAAAACAAATTCTATCACACCAAACTACACACATATTTATCAAATATTTTAAAATAATCTTATAAAACTCTCTTTGGCCTCAAATGTTTTTTCTCTAGAGTTGTTGGAGCTATGTAGATGAGAAAAATGAAAATAAATTTTAAATTTTGTCAAAAAGAGAAAAAAATAATAAAAGAGATAAAAAATTGATATAATGAATGGTGTCGAAAAATGATGTAAAGTATTTAAGTGAAGTTGAAAAATGAAATTTCTCTCTTCTTAGATTTCAATTTCACTCAAATTATGTTACATCATTTCTGACATCATTCATTACACCAAATTTTCGCTTTTTAATATTATTTCAATAACATCGTCTTTAAAGAAAGTTCACGTCTTTTAAAAAACAATTAAATTCATCGCTACTTAGAGTCTTGTCTCTATCACATTCATTAATAACATTTTTCAATTCCTCCATAATAGAATTTGCCTCAAGAATACTTTTCAATTTAGAACTAATAGTCACAAAGTTAATGTCGTATAAGTTTGACTTTTGATAAACGGTTTCATTTCAGAGAGATAGATACTTATAAAACTAAATAATGTTAGAATAAATAACTAGGTTACTATCAAAAATTTTTTGGGGGAAAATTATATTACTATCATTAACCACGCTGGAAACGGAGATCGAACTCCAATTACATCTTCCTACATAAGAATAAAAAGAACAATACTAATCAAACAAATTCGTTAAGTTAATCTCATAATCCAACGACTCACACACTTTTTCAGCCTCATTCATCACATTACATAAATGATCGATCTTAAAACAAAAGAAATCACGATTATCTAAAAAAAAACAACTTTTAAATAACTTTTAAAGATTTTTAAAAAAAAAATCTTAGAAGAATGTGACACAGATATAATTGATTTGCGCCCTCTTGAGGAATTTAATTTGGTGACTCATGTCCTTGTTCGAAAATGTTATTTAAATAACTTGTGAATTATTTAAAATTTACAATTTTTGGTGATTTTGAGAAATATAATTTTTAAAATAAATAATTTTATTAATATATAATGGTAAGATAATTCTTTTTTTAAAAATTGAGAATATTTTATATTTTAATTAGTGAATGAAGTAATAAATATTGAAATTATTTAAATAATCCAAACCAACCAAAGTCATAAATTAATTATAATTGAGAATTCTAATTAAAAAAAGAAAAATAGTTGTCTCATGAAAACTAAGTGATTAAATTTTAGAAAACAGTGAAAATTTGATAAATTTTTAGGTCATATATATATATATTTCCAAATGTCTTTTTTTAAATCTTTATGATAAACTAAAACAACACAAGTTTCTTTTAAAACAGTCCAATACTTTTCTTTAGAATAATGATATAAAAACAAAGATTTATCCAGATGAAGAATATTATACACGTATTTAAAGCCAGAGTGACCAAACCTGTCAAACAAATGGAAAATATATTTAAAAATTTTGGTTGGAGGAAGAACATAAAATATATTGATTATTAAGCAATGTGACCTGGACCACTTTGGGTTCGGGTCCTAGTTAATAAGACTTGAAGAATCAACATAAATTTGATAAATCAAGATCAATAATAGTAAAAAGTCTGAAATATTATTGAAGAAAAGTGAGTGATGATTAACACTAAATGTTTGATACATAACAAGGGTCATTTGTCTCATTCTTGTTTCAGTTATAACAAAATATAAATTAGTCCTCAAAATATTATTTTCTATTTAAGTAAGGTATTAGACTTATTAAAAACAAGTGTTTTGTCTTTAAGAAGAAATATCCATATACATCTTGAAAAATCATCTAATATTGTAACCATATAAGTTGTGTTTACTCTTTTTATAAGGACCTCATATATATCAAACATGTCTTTTGAAAAGGACAAACTGTTTTGAAAAAACATTCTATGAAACTTTGTAATTTGACAAGTTGAACAAAGAGACATTTTATTTGCTAAAAAGCGAAATATTATTTTCAATACTTTATTAGATGGATGCCCACATCTTTGGTGCATCATCGCAAACTCACTAACATTGAAGGAATTTTCAGAAACAATGTGTTCTTTTTTTTTATCGAAATCATTTAAAGAAGAAAAGAAAAGAAAAATATTTCCAACTCTCTTTCCAATTTCATAGATATCATTTTGATTATGGTCCTGCAACACACAATTATTTTCAGAAAAAAGTGCAAGTTATCTTCTTATTATCTTATATTAATTTTCTACTTAAATGAGGTTATATTTGAAATCTAGTGCAATAAGCACTTATTTCAGGTTAAAATTCTCGTTTAACCTTAAATCTCCAACTTCACTAATGGATTTCTGCAAAATATAAAGATTTTTTTTGCTCCAACTTATGTATTTGTGTAAAAAGATTCATATTATTGCATATGTGACTGCTAGCACCTGAGTCTATCAGCCACATATTCTTTCCTTTCTCTAAACAATTTAGGCTCATTCTTAATTCAACAGCTGTAAAAACATAAGAGTTAGTAGACTTACCTACTTCAAAGTTTATACTATTTCTTTTTAAATTTCATGCGCCATTTGAAGTTTCTGCTCCATTTATATTCATCCTCATTTCTTTAAGGAGCCTCTGAATTGTTTTAAATTCTTCTTTAGAGATTTTGGTGCATCTTCATCATCAGAAAATAGAATGTTTGCTGTATATACTGCATTTCTTTTCCTTGGATTTTTCCACCATTCAGGATAGCCAAAATTTTTAAAACATTGTTCTTTGGTAAGCCCTCTCATCCTATAGTGATTACACACTGTGTTCTTGTTATTCTACCTTCCATCATCAGGTTTCCTTGTCTTCTTCATAAGTTCTCCATTTGAATTCACGAACATGGCCGAATGATGCTCATGGTTTTGAATATTAATTTGTCTTTTCTTCTCATCATTGAGTAGCATGGTGAAGGCTTTATAAACATTTGGTAGAGGGTCCTTCATGAGTATAGAATTCTTGATGTTTTCAAAAGAATAATCAAGGCCTAATAAGAACAAGTATAAATTGTTATTTTCATAATTCATTATCACTTGTTTTTCTAGTTTACATGCAACACATGTGTCTATGTTACTTCTATCACAAGTACAATTTATGTGTGGTTGTAATACATAATTTCATCCTACTAAACAGGGTTCTAAAAATCGTTCCGGACATCAACCCGGTTTTTGGACGTACTTCGGTCCGACCGGTTGAACCGGTTGAATCAGTGGTCGAACCGGATTTTAAGAAGATAATACAAAAGAAAACAAGTTACTGAATGAATGAATCTTATATAATTTTTTAACTTAATCATCGTTAAGAAACCATGGTTACTTTTTTTAACTTTAATCTATTACACCAGTCAACAAATGATGTAGAGACCGACTGATGATTGATGTCTTTCTTCTTCTTCCCATCTCTGTCTTTCTTCTTCTTCTCATCTCTATCTTTCTCTGTCTTTCTTCTTCTTCTCATCTCTGTCTTTCTTCTTCCCATTTCATCTTTGTCTTTCTGTCTTTCTTCTTCTTCCCATCTCACTGTCTCCCCTTCTAAAATGATAAACTTTTCCGTTCCTTTGTTGTTATTGATCTTCAGTTTTAACGAGCAGGAATCGATAAAAGTTATTGGATACTTTCAAAACATCCACTTAACCACGAAACGATAATGCAGTCTTCTTGAATCTTGATGCGGAAAGGATTAGAGTCAAGGTCTCCTACCGAGGAGAGAATAACAGATCCAATAGAATAATAGAAAACCTTTCTAACCAGAAATTTCCGGTTCCGAATTCCGATTGAACTGTCCGGTTGGACCGGTTTTTGACCGGTTCGAAAGGAAACGGTATAGAAGTCAAAAACCGGACCGCCCATTCAACCGTTTCGTGGTCGGACCGGTTGAACCGCCGGTCGGACCGCGTATTTTAAAACCTTGCTACTAATGCCTAGTTTTCGAATAGTACTCTTCTAGGTCTAAGTTATATTGTTGAATCGTGTAGATATTTTTCCTCAATTGATACTGCGTTGGCCCATTTTTTAGCGTGCTTTGATTTCGTCCCATAATTGTTGTGAAGTAAGAGTGCTCTGAAAATGAACTTT
The DNA here is from genome assembly GCF_907164915.1 of Impatiens glandulifera. NCBI lineage: Eukaryota > Viridiplantae > Streptophyta > Magnoliopsida > Ericales > Balsaminaceae > Impatiens > Impatiens glandulifera. The sequence continues at coordinate 28,282,232 of NC_061870.1, forward strand.
ATTCTACTTATCAATAGCATTCATAATCCAAGTTCTTACAGTTGCGTCGACCATCCTCCAAAGTATAGCTTCTTTATTATCACTCGACATCTTATAAGAACCATATCTAAAATCTGTCTCCATCTTGGCCAGAAGTCCTAATTGAACGCTCGTGCTCTACTCAAAGTAATTGAGCCTTGTAAGAACAGTCAATGTAAGAACGGTTGAAAAAGATTCTCCTCCATGTAGATATAAAAGATCAGTACGATCACATTTTTTTTCTTAGAATTAGGGCTCAGATCTTCTTTCGGTTCGTCTAGAAGATCGTCGTTATCATAATCGAACGAATCGTAGATTGGTAAATTTTTTGTAGATTGTTTCCCCTTGTGCTCTGATACCATAATAAGAGTTGAAGAATCAACATGAATTTGATAAATCAAGATCAAGAATGGTAGAAAGTCTCAAATATTATTGAAGAAAATAGAGCGGAAATGCCCGATTCTTATTTCAGTTACAATAAAATATAAATTAGTACTTAAAATATTACTTTCTATTTTAATAAAGTATACTAATTACTTATCTTTAAAAATTACAACCTGCACAAATTAACTCAAAAAAATTAGTTAATATAAAATTATAATACTTATCTCTATAACTGTTTATAACAAAAATTCTTATAACAGAAAATAACACATATCATTAATGGAGGACACATGTGATCTTCCTCACAAATTTGAGAAAAATATTTATCAAAGTTCTTCACTATCCTTCTTTATTTTTTTTTATAGTCAAGTTACGGATGAAAATATTAAACTTTATTTTTTAATGTTTTATAGTATAAAATGTTCTTATCGATCACTAAAATTTCCGTGCAATTCACACGGATAAGGATAAAAATAAAATAAATTAAAAAAATTATAATAATATTTAATTAATGTTTAAAATTATTAAAATAAAAAATATAACGTTCAATTTCACATTTTATTCACTTCGATAAAACAACTTATTTTCTCACATGTTTTATTACATATTTTTTCCGAATGAATCTCTCATTTTGTGACTTTACACTTTCACTTTGTCAATCAAATATTTGATTCACATTTTTTAATAATTAGCATCGTGACTTCACACTTTGGTCAATTAAATATTTGATTCATATTTCTTTAACCACTTTCAAATGATACCGGTCTATTATCCCTCGACAAACCACATCTCAATCACATTTGGTTAAAGGTTGTACTTGTTTTGTTAGGTTGTAAGTTCGAAACCTACAAATAACATTTTTAAATTTATTTTAACCGTTTTAAGTTTATGGGTGGGTTCAACCCACAATCCGACCAAAGTATCCAACTCTCACATAAATATCCAAATTAACCACAACTCTCGACCCGACAATCCGGACACTTTAAAAATTAAGTATCATTATATATATATATATATATAGATTTCTCAAATATTCAAGAAAAATAAAATTTCAAAATAAAATGGGGTTAACAATAATAATTATTTTAGCTTGAGGATGTTTTACAGAAATATAAGTGTTTAGTTTGAAATTTCAAGTTTTGATTTTTATATAATATAAGATAAAAGTCTATTTTATTCTTTTAATTAATTCAAGTAAAAAATTGAATTTGGGAAAAAAATATTCATATTTAATTATCGTTCTTCTTTTAATTTATTTAGTATTGTTATCATTATTATTATATATTTAATATTAATATATAAAATTAATTAGTTTAAATATTATTAATTGATTATAATAAAAAATTCCTCTAAAAAAACTTTTATTTAAATATATAATTAAATATAATATATAACTATAACTTAAATTATCTTACAATTTGAAGTTATTTTAAACGTCACTACTGATTTTATTTTATGAAATTCAGTCAAAGTTACCCCTAGTTAATAATGTATGTAAAATGTTTAATTACAAGTATAAAACAAACATCATTTGTAAGTGCTTAGGCTTTAGGATTTCACCACATTTGAAATGATTAACACTCAAACACGTTTTTTGAGTCCAAACATTGAATTGGAACAGATAAAAAGCAAAAGGATAAATCTTTTACTATCATTCTGGTGATTGGAATATTAAGATCAAACTACCTAACTAAAGTAAAAAAACAAACAAACATTGATGGTAAGTAAAACAAATTCTTTAGTAGAGTATGAATGATGAAATTAAACCTTCAAAGCAGCTTTGTGAACCATAGTTTCTTTGTGAATCTGATGACAACTCTTCTCAACCAGATCAAGCAACTTCTCCAAGTTAGTAGCCCATGAATTCAATATGTCATTGCTATCTTTTGCTGCCTGGAAACTTACTATGCCCATTGGCCTATCAATCTTTGCTATTAGGGCTTTCGATACAACCATGTCAGACATATGTTTTTCCGCTTCCTACAACACAATAACTAATTCTATAACATCTTTGATTAAACTAGTTTCATACTAAAAATCGTACATACCTGGACACTTAGACACAGCAACTGGGCAAGTCTCTTCAAAGTAATTCTTGAATAATACTTTGAGACCACGATAATGTTCTGTAAAATAATGGTTAAAAAATACGTTTTTTGAAATTTTGTTGAAGGATATAGATAAAAAATTGCATTACAAAAATTACATGTTCTATCACTCTCTGTTTTAGGTCATTGGCTGCCTTGTCAGATAAAGCCCCTCCAAGCATGTTCTTTTCATTGTCAAATTCAGTTTTGAACATATCCCATAATGCCGCCCAGTTTATAACCTCCATTGTAACTAGTTGTTTTAGGAGCAACCTGTGCAAAACATACACCAAACTTTAAACTTCGTAGTCCTAGAAATATAGGATTATACATTGCTTAGTTCAAATTCCTATTGTTTTGACATGGATAATGAATGATGATAATAGAATGGGGTGTCAAGGAAGATATGGTACACCTGAAATGGGGGATTTCTGAAAGATTTTTATCCTCTAAGGTGGAGTTCAGAAGGCTTGACTGCATGGGTTCGTGGGGTGACAAAACCAAATACCAGCTTATTTTCCTTAACACCTGAATAAATTAAGGTCAATTGAAATGACCCTTGTGGTATTTAATGCTGCAGAAAAAATAAACAAGATGATTTTGTGCACAAGCAAACTAGTCTTTAGTTCTTACCGGTACCCATTGAGCTTGATCTTCTTTCACTGAAGGAATGCCATATATTGCTTTATAACACCGGCACATTTCAAGGTAATCATCGTTGTGTGAGTAATACCTGCATAAACAATTACAATTAACAAATTGCTGACAATATACAGATAACAAACACAAGTTTCTTCAATTAAATAAGTACAATATCAGCATAAATACTCATGAATAACGAGCAATTTTTATTCTTTTCATTTTAGAAAAGATCAACCAATGCATTTCTGAACACGTGGCTAAACTTAAATAACACTTATGACAAATATAGGCAAGAAAGTTAATGGAAATCCAAGCCATTAAATTGGCCGAACCCCAATGCTAAATGGACAATGGAAGTCAATTACTAAGGTCTCAGCATTGACGTCTCCTTGTCTAAATTGATTTAACCAATAGTGAACTGAGTAATGTTTGTAGCTACCTATGAGATGAATTACCAAGCTTTTATTTTTAATTTTTTCTGTTAAGATGCTTTTCTACCTTATCATCAATTCATAGTATATCCTCTTCAACTCCAACAAAGATGGTATATCAGCAGGAGCTTCTTCCACAATACTTTCACCTTCTTTAGGCTTTCTTTTTTCTTTTGAAGTATCAGCATCAAAAACTCTTGGACTGATTTTCCTGGAAAGAATTTGTGCACGCACATAATCCTGGCGATCTAGGCAGAGGCGGACCTGGAAAACCAAACTCCATTTAACTATTTTCTCCTTCTTGATGCTGCTGCAAGACAGATTTCCAATGCAAGACTAAAAGATCAAAATCTAGTAAACCTTACTTGGTCAAGAATGAAGGCAATTTTTTCTGTTTTTGCCATTGCACCAAATGTTTCCACCTATAACTCAATACCATGAGAAGAGGATCAAAGCAATATTCTATAGAGCATCAACTATGTTTCATCCTCCACCCCAAACCCAACAAGAGTAGACTAACCGCAATCTCTTGCATAAGTTCAGCTGCCTCAGCTATTTCTCCTTGTTCTTCCTTAATCTTTGCAAGCCTCTTGATCAAACGTGCTCTCTCTATTTCAACATATAACTGCATCATAAAGCAACAAGCCAATAAGATATAGTTGAACTCATGAACCAGTAATCAACGTACTTTTAATGGTACTAACACCATAAGCTTTTGCACACCTTTCCAGCAGATACACTATTAAGGGTCTTAATAAGCTCTATCTTAGTTTCAATATCTGGTGTCTCATCGATATATGGCATTGCTTGCTGGACCAATGCTGTTACAACCTGTTTGGTAACAAGAACCACATTAACACGTTTCCTTAAAGACAAAAAACATTGAGCAATTATAGACTGCAATAGAAAATACACAGGTAATGAAACATGGAAACTTGTCATGTGTTATTTATATTCTATAAGGTCAATGGGACACTTAATGGCTGTATTCTATAAGGTACACTAAGTAGAGAGTATTATAAGGGGTAAGATTAGGGATATGTGGGATTTTGTTGAATTTGTAAGCTGAAAGGCAACTCTAACGTCTCATCTATTTCATATCAGCTATGGAAAATTTTCTCCAAGCTTCTCATCTAAGGGCTAAGGCAATTCCTTTCTCATCTCCTTCTTGTTTGCATTGATTGTCATTTATTATTACAAATTTGCAGACACTTCTTACTATCATAGATTCAACATCATCACAAGCTACTGCCATCCTTTTACATGTAACTGAAGATATCTAATTGCACTACATGTTCATCAAGTAACTGGAAAATCATTTAATTAGTTCCTGTGAGTTAAACTCTATACAGTTATACCCTTGGTAAGTTAATAACTAAACGTATAATTTGTTTTCCTCACGGATACCTGCTTTAACTGACCGCGCCTCTTGGACAAAAGGACAATCTGATCATTGAGCGTCTTCCAATCGCGAGCATCAAAACAAAGCTGCAATATATCAGTGGCAGACTTTCTAGTACCAGACACATCGCCAGCAAGTCTCATCTGTTTCTCCACGTTCAACAGCAACTCTATCTGCGCATCCAGATCGCGTCCACCTTCCTGTAAGTGAACCGAATGCAAAAATATCAGAAATCTATGAATCCAGCAAATGCAGCAGACATCAAACAGGAATAATGTATGATCTGAGAAACAAACACTGAAAGCAAATGAACAGTACGTACCATCTTTCCTTCACAGCTATGAATCAACGTCTTGTAGGAGTGTAATTTGGAACCCTAGAGAAGAGAAGAGAAGAGAGATCGTCAAGCTGCTTGTCGTAGTAGACAAGGAAGGATACTACAAAGAGCACGAAAGTAAATTAAAACTTAAAACTAATGAAGAACGGGTAGTCGGGTTTACCCGAGTTCAAGCACTCGGGCTCATTTTCAAATTAAAATATTCAACCGGAATACCGGATTCCTTATATTTATTTATTTATTCAAGATCATTTATGGATATTAAAATATTGAAAAAATAAATACAGGGTAAAAAAAAGATTATGATGATACTTTTAAAAAAAATTATGGTATAAAGTGCCCTTCAAAATTTTCAGAAATCAAATCTTAAAAATGATAGTAGAATAGGAAAATGATATAGTAAACACATTTTTCAGCGAGTTGTGAGACACAAATATTATCTTTATTCCCGATCAATTAATTACCGTTCAAATCAATTTTTTTTAATGCTAACCAGTCAATTCGGATTGAAAACATCATGACAGACCTCCTAAGTTATTGTCATGTTAATTTGGGAAATTTGACGAAATGACCTTAATAATTGCTTCAAATGAGCTTTAATAATTGCTTCAAATGAGCTGGTGATAGCGCATAAATTATACTGCGTTAGTGACCACTTAAATTTTTTTTGACGAAATTGTTTCCATTGCGAGACGCAACCTAATGCCTGTGAAAAGTCCTTTCGCGAATGCATCTCGCGATTACATCTCACGAATGCATATCGCGATTGTGGATTTTAAAAAAAAAAAAATTGTGTTTCGCAATTTGTGAATTTTTCACAAGACAATCCGGTTGGGTCTCGCGACAGGGACAGTTTCGTCAAAAAATTATGAAGTGGTGATCAACGCATTTAAAATTATGCGCCAGCTCATTTACCCTATTTCGTCAAACGTATATGTCTATTTAAGTATCCACTTTAAATAATTTGGTAGAATCCATTTAGGATGAAAATAGTAAAAGAAATTTGATGGCTAAACCATTTTTTTTATTGAAACAAATTACAACATTTTATTAAAACATAAACAAATTACAACATTTATTTATTTTATTATTATTATATAAACTTAAGAAGCAATCAGAGACACACATGATGATCAATGGCAGTAGTGACCAAACCAGCAATGTTTTTCATGACATTCAAGTTCACCCCTGCTATGAATCCACCACAACAGATTCGAAAGCGAGTTTCCATCATCATAACCCTTCAAACCCCTAATCTTCCCCAACGCCGATTCCTTATCATAAATCCCTTCAATCGCGTACGCAAATCCCTTCCACCCTTCTCCCACTCCTTCCCTCGCCAACGCAGGTTCCGTCCAAGTCACCAGCTGCTTCGCATATTTCGGATCATTGAACAGCATCTCACTTATCGGAAGAATCGGCAGCAACTGAATCCCCAACCTGCATTCCCTCCATTCCTTCGGAGCAAACCAAAGCCCACTGTCTCTCTTATTATTCCATAAAACCCCCATAATCCTATTCTCCTTCGTAAATTCCTCTGTATATAACTTATCTTCTTCTCTCACATGCCACCATGTCTGAGCAGATTGAATCTCCAACGCAGAAAGCATCGATCCAAGCGCCACCAAATGGGTATCTCCGTAAGCCAATCCTAACAGAGCCGCCGAGTAGTAACCGTTCACCGCCTCGCTAGTGCTTTCTTGATTCCGTCCGTCTGCGAATTCCGTCACACCTCCGGCCCAAGAATGTAATTTCCATAAATCGAAATTCCTCAAACGGGGGTACATCGAATTTGATCTTTTTCCCAATGTCATAAAATCCGCCATTAGAGAATACGCTTGAGGTTTGTAACGTCTCCCCCAAGCAGAATCGATCTTTGTAAGAACAGCGATGGCGTAAAGGAAATGACCTATATGGTAATGATGATCGTTGTACAATCCAAATCCGAAATCCCCACCTGGATCAGTTGAGCTCTGTTTCGTTACAAGTCCTCCCCATTTGTTATCATATAAAAACCCATTAGCGGCGAAGGTTCCGTTAAGCCACGGCTCCACCGTGGCCTTCAAGAACTTCTTAATCGCCGGCAAAACATCTGGATAATCGACTTCTTCCGCGATTAACGCTAATCTCGCCGCTCTTGCGATCAGCTTCCCGTAGAAATATGATGAGGTTGTTGCTATTTTTGTTGGGTCAAGATCCGCAACGTCTTTAACAAGTGCTGCTATAATTTCAGGAAAAGCATCTTCATTGATGCCACTAATTGAATGCCAAGTTATAGAAACTGGGCGAGTCTTCATTTCCCATGAATCCCCAACAACACCCACAAGATCACCGTCAATGCTCTTGTACTTAAAATCATCCAAAATGGTCACATTGGAATCATTCAGAAGCTGAAGATGATGAGAATTGGCGAGCATAAGCAGATCTCCCCAACCTTTCTTCTCCCATTTGTACTTCAAGCTAAACGGTCCGGCGAGGATAGCCTCCCCGGATATTGGGTAGCAAGAACTGAAACGATCGAGTATTGATTCGTAATTTGGGTCTTGAACAGGCAAGTTAGCTATCCTGATAACACCAGTGAATGGAGTATTCGAAGTGATTGACGAATTGCTCTGGCTGAAATCAATCGGGGAAGAAGCATAAACAAGCCAGGTTTGATTGTTATTGAGTTTGATTGTGTATTTGGTGCGAGATTTATTAGGAGAGAATTCGAGAATGGCGTGAATAGTTGAAAGTGAAAGATTAACGCCGGTTGCGATCGCTGTGAGATAAGGCGATCCTCTGACGAGAAAGAACTTGAGATTACTAGAAGGAAACTCTAGAGTAACGCTGAGATCGTTAAATGAAGAAACGAGATGGGTTGCGTTTGGGTTTGGATTATTTGAAGCGGTGATGGTGAGATCTTCATTGTAGATTTGATAGATGAATGCAGGATTGGAGAATTGAGATGGGTAACAGAGAGATAAAGAAGACCGCGAAGATTTAACAAGATAGGGATGAATGTACTCTGCCTGATCGCCGCGATTGAGAACGAAGTTCTGGAAGAATGAATTGGTGGGTAGTGGCGATGAAAGAAGATCGTGAGAGAAGAATGGAGATGGGTCAGGGAGGACGGAGGATTGTACCTGAGGAAATTGAAAAGGGCCGCGTTTGCCGGATTCCATGATCGCAGAATCAGATGGCGATGGAGATTGCGATGGCGGCGATGGAGGAAAGGAGGAGAGGGGAAGAGGAGGAGAGGGGTGTTTATAAGGGTTTGGTTTTGATTTGTTCTTCTTGAATGTCTTGCAGGCTAAAAGTTTGACCGTTCTTCCAAATTTCTTCAAAACCATGACGATTGATTTTTAAAAACGCGTCAAGCAATAAAAGATATGTATTTTTTATTTTTTATTTTTATTTTATTGATTAATTGTAATTCAAATATGAAATGGGGCTTTAGGGGGGAAGATAAATATATCGAAAACAGGATGGGTAGACTACAGATCGCGGCACGATATCACTTGACTTCTAGGATTTGTTTAACTGGAAAACAGGAATAAGGTATCTCTAAATGTTAATGTTTGTGTGGGTCACGATTCTTTCTTTCTATTTAAGTTATATAATTGGTTATTTTTATTATATTATTTGCATAAAAAAAATCTTTTTAAACTGTGTTTCGTTTCAATTCGAAATGTGAGCGTTAAGCGCATAACGTATAAACACACTCACTCAAAATATGTTAATGATTGGGTGGGTAACTTACATACACTCAAAATATGTTAATATTTGTGTGGGTAACTATCATTTCTCTCTATTTAAGTTATTTAGTAGAGTTAGATTTATCAATTATTTACTTAATTTTTACTTAATTTTTTTTAAGATGTTGGGTTCCACTTCTACATCTGAATGCGACTAATTTCACAAGTTAAATTGAAACACATAACCCATTAACACACTCAAAATATGTTAATCCGTCACAATTCTTTATTTCTACTTAAATTACTTAGTGGGTTAGTTTTATCATATTATTTACATATTCTTTCTTTTTTTAGAACGCTTTCCATTTCTCTTTCATAGTGCCCGTAAACACATTCAACCAATTTAACTAAATTAGCCAAACATTTAGTGTAACAAGCTCAAACTCGGAACCTAATAGAACAAGGATTTCACATTTTTTTTACTGCTAGAAGAGGATAGAATTAAAATTATTTATCTAATCTTAATTATACCCCAAATGACCAAACCAGACAACCTAAATAGACTATGTATGTTTTATTTATATTTAATAAGGTGATTGATTATTCTCATAAAGAAGATAAAGACAACCATCATCATTTCTTATAGTCAACTTACAACAAAAATTAAGTCTTAATAATGAAGGAATCATAGTGTCATAATTTCAACACATGTGAAATTATTAACTTCAAATTATAAAATTCTAACAATTGATTGATTACAAGATAAGGAGTACACTTGAGAGAGAAGTTAGGTCGACAGATAATAAAGTAATAAACAAATTTTGGTCTATCGGTTGATCACAAGGCAAGACTATTAAAACATAGTTCAAAATTAAAGCAATAAACAACAAAATTAAAGAATAAAATAAACAATATAGTAATGTGAAACCCACGATCTTGAAATGTGGATCTAAAGTATTAAAATCTAAGAAATAACATTTGTATGATCCTGAAAATAAGTTGAAAGTCTTTTAAACGTAATTAATATCAATTTTATGATCGAAAAAAAAAAATTTGTTATAGAATAATATATATACCAAATTATAGACAACAATAAGATAACACAAAAAAAAGGATCATTTTAAATTTTAAATTTGAGTTTTTATTAAAAAGAAAGCAGAAATTGAGAGCTTCTTCATATTGTGTGAACATGCTGGATCTTTTAGTCCTCGTCAATGGGATATGGTCAACTTCTACATATGAACTCAGATATATTAGCATCATACTACAGTAAGTATATTTGAAATTGAATTAGATCTACAAAACACAAAATAGAAAAGTGCTTAAAATTATGGTCAATTTTAATCACTTTCACAACTTCATAGCAATGTTTTTAATAATGATCATTTCACTAAAAATCCAAAAATAAACAACAGAAAATACCGTGTTGTTTTGCCATAAATCTACATTAGTTATGTTTTCAATTCATGAGTAAATATATAATCTTCATTTCAAATCAAACAAAACAAAAAACACTATATAATCTGGATTAAGCTAGATTATGATCGAGAAAAAATCTAATACAAAAAAAAACTAAAAAACACAACAGCGACAAAGACTATGGTATAACAAAACCAATCAAACTACTAACGACAATCTGGATCAAGCTAGATTATGAGATTTTTTCAAACCAACTTAGGCAAGACAATAAAAACCGACTAAACCGACTACCTTCTTAGGCAAGACAATACAAAAAATAAAAAAATAAACCAATTCAAGACAATAATTGTAAAAGATTGTCATGTAAATCTAAAAGTTTTGCACCAAATATTAAGAATAGCCTTTGTTGACCAAATAGTAAGAATATCCTTTGCTGATGGACATAAGAAAGTTTTCAATTTTGAAACTGAAACTTCTCTTTCCATCAAAAGATCTAGTGTTTCTTTCTATCCAAATAACCAAACACATGATAATTTAGACAAACTTAAGAGCAATACAATTACCCCAAATCTATCAACTATTCCCAAAATCCAACAATAGACATGAACAAACTAATAAGATAGAGACACTCCATGTCATAGCAAATGACAGTTTTATAACAAATGTGAAGACGGCTCCTCAAAAGAATGACCCAAACATCTACTGGCAAGAGAAAAAACATCCATTAAATCGTTTTCTAATTGTAGTATTTCATGAGTAATAATATGAACCATGTAATGTACATCATTCGAACAAAAGACATTTTGAAGGTAGTTATAAAGTTCTATGAGAAAGAGACAAGTCTTCTTCATAACTCATCATCATTTTTTTTATCAAGGCAGTATTGAGCAGTTGTTATCATTTAAAATAATATGAAAGTAAAATCAAGAAGAACAAAACAGGACTACCAAATAAGCTAAATCTATGTCTGGGATTCCTCTTGTAAGCTAATTTCAGAATAGGTCAATTAAACCAAAGATCTGGAAAACTAGAGCACTATGGTAACAGAGTGACAGACAAGATCATCCTTCATTAGTTCCATGGAAAAGAGATCATCCTTCATTGGTTAGCCAATCAGTGAAAAGACTAGACTTTTCTCTAATCTTTTATCCCATTGTTTCATCTAATTGTAACTATACAAAACTGATGGCTTTCTCATGCACCAGTCTCAAAAAGACCTTTCCATTGATACAAAACTGATGGCTTTTAGCAATTAGAGTAAATGCATGGGTAGTTGTCATAAATTGGGCCATAGATTTTCAAGTTTAATGAATTTGAGGAATCCCTATATATTAGCAAATGACTTTCTCTAATCCCTAAGTATCTATCTTATAAGGAGTCTTATACACCAATTTGGCCAATAGTTCCAGCCATTTTAGGTAGGATTGCATTAAATTATTCATAAAAAAAAACTTTGGGTTAACCAATACTTAATTTGGATTGAATCCAATACATCTAACCCAAACCATTTTAAAAGATTAGATTAAAATGGGTTAGTTTGCAATAAAGAAACCCCTATTAGCAAAATAATCATGCCCTGCCTGAATCTGTACTCTTTGATAGAAAGCAAGGAAAAAATCACTTTGATACATTGTTGATACAACAAGGTTACAAGAAAAAACAGATAATCAGTTAGAAGAAAAAAAACTAATTCAATCAACAAACCCCCCTTCATAACCTTGATACATTCCTCATGGTTATTAGATGAAGAGTATTAATATGCTCTGGAAATTTATAGTGGAAAATGTAATTAAATAGTCTATCAGGGTTAAGTTCTAGCAATAAGAGCTATTTAAGTATACAGACACTGCCATGTCAGAGATTGGGGATAAGAATGTTGACCGAGTGATTATCCCTTTAATTATACATTGAACATGAAGAAAAACATTAATTGACTTAATATATTATATTAATTCATATATAAGATTTATAAATGATATATTTATAAATGAATTACTCTAATACTATTGTTAATTAATGAAAATAAATTGACTAAAAATTAAATCAATGCACATAAACTCTTTTAGTAAAATATTGATTTTGCATGAAAAATTATTTAATTTCCAAATATAAAATATACTTTTTTCTTTTAATAAAGGCAAAACAACCCACAAATGAAAATAAATAAAATACCCATAATTGCAATAAAAAAAGCAAAATAAAGAGGGTTTTCCCTTTTATATTTGTTAAAAAAAAGGAAAAGGAATAAAGGGAAATGCTAATAAAATATCAGGTGAATCAGACCACACATATTTACATGGATTACATAAAAAGAAAATCAAAATTAAAAATAAATAAATTATCTCCTTTTCCATAAATACTAGACTCTAACTAACAACAATCCATTTCATCATTTTCTTTCCAATCTCTCTCTATCTCTTTGTCTCTCCATACCAGTAAACATATAAAACGCAGACAGAGAAGCAAAGTGTAAGTATTTCTCTAATTTCAAGTTGCTTTCTTTTCTTATTTGGTCAATTTGTGATGGGGATTTGGTTTACAGAATTAAAGGATGCTGGCTCGGGCGGGTCTGGGAAAGCTAGTGGAGAGTCTGAAAATGAGGCTGATTAAGTCACTGAAGACGAAGAAGAATTATGATAAGATAGAGAAGAGCGACAGCATGAGAGTGGAAATCAAAAGCAAGAAGGCCCAAAAGCTGATTCAGGCGACCATGAAGATAGCTGACTCTCCTAAGACCAGAACTTATACCATGTAATAGTTAAGGCCTTCTAAAATATCTCTCCTTTTCAATAACTAAAGCACAGACATAAATGAATCCATCATCTTCTTCATCTCGATACTAGATGTGTTAGATGTCAGAATTTACTACTAGCACTTATCTATCTGACACCATGTGGTTGACAGTTATCACAATTAAATGACTGAGAGATTTTATCATGACCATAAACATTTTAGGTACTATGACAAATAGAGAAGGTGCTTAAATTTTTGCCTTCAAGGAGACAATAATTTGTGAATAGCAAACTAACAACAATGAATTGTTTCTATAAACCTAAATGAATCCAAGTATAGCTAAGCAATTGGATATGTTTGGTGATAATTTAGAGAGCAATCATAAATGTAGAAAAGATGAATATTAAAGAAATTTGTGAATATATATACATATATATACCTCATCCCAGGAAATTATATTCACTATTAATCATTTTTTCTAATATTATTAGAAAACAAATTTTCATAAGATTAAATCAATTTTATTTTATTTGTTAAAAGAAAATTTATTTTAAATTGTTTCTTTGTACTTTCGTAGAATTTTATCCAAATAAAGATACATTTATTTGAAAACTCAAATCCTTTAAACCAAACTCAACTGATATCCAATTTATAATCCAGCATAAAATTCAACTCTTTTTTATTTTTATTTTTTCTTAGCAAAAAATAATAATTATCTCTAAGAAAAATTGAGATCAAACATAAAGTCAATTGACAAATATAACTGTAATCTCACATGATTACACTTTTTAAACCAAACACAAAAATATATCCAAATCTCAAAGTAAATTAACAAAATCTCAAAGCAAATTAACAAAATCTCAAAGCAAATTAACAAAATCTCAATGCAAATGACAAAATCCGATTGAAATTATTTCTAAGAAGTTAAAGTAACAAAAAATTCACAAAATACGTTTCAATTAGACCATGATTTTATAAATCTAGTTGAAATGTGTATGAATAATTGGCATAAATAATATATTAAGGAGGTTTCTATCTGGACAATTATAGACAATTGGGTCCATTTGGTATCTGAAATTTTGGACGAAAAAATATCTAGCTTTAATATATGTCTAATTTTTTATTTTATTTTTTTAAATGATCCATTTAATAATCATTTTCAAAAATAAAATAAAATTAGACATATATTTAAGCTTAACTTATATAACAAAAGGGCTAAATTTCTTATGGAGACGAGGAGTATGTTAGAATTTTTCACTAACTTAGAGTGAAGACACCATAATTCACGTTTCACTCAATCATATATTCTTATTTCCTAAGCATCATAAATAATGAGAGAGAGAGAGAGCTAACCAGTGGTCAGCAGTCCACTTCTCTTAAACGGAGTCCTTTTCCCTGCTTTGCAGTGGCTCACTAGAAAAACAAAAATGAAGATTCATTGAGATCTAAGTGTGATAAAATAATAATCACTTTCAAAAAGTAATATTGGTAGGAATTGGAGAAAAGGGAAATAAGTATCCAACCCAAGCATCAGTAACCCTTAATCAGACCTAAAGGGCAGTCAAATAAAATAGGATATCCAAATAACAAAAACCAAGAGGGAAAGTAGATGCCAAGATTCTTCACCAAATCCCCCAAGTTGAACCCAACATCTTTAACAACTGATGCTGCTATACGACAATACAAGATAAGCTAACTACATCATGTAGGGAAGTTATTAGGCTATTCATGAAGCTATCGTGTACTTGAGTAAGATTAGTGGACTGCCTATTTAGAGAAACGTAAGAAAAGCATAACAAACATTCTATAGTGAGGAGAGCAATAAAATATGAGTCAGAAAGATCAGTAATAAATCAAGTCATTGAAAAAGCACAGGGGAAAAAGGTATCTAAGATTGGCCCATTATAAATGTCAGTATTCTACAAAAGGAAATGAGGTGGGCGTCTGCATATATATTGTGCATTAATTTATTATCAGAACACTATAGGCTAATGTGATGCAGTTTATTTGTCTGGACATGGTCTAAACTGTAGAGCTTTTAACTACTATTCTTAAGCAGAAACCTCCAAAAGAGGGTCATGCTTTCGGTTGGAACAATGTCATAGACATAGCCCATACAGAAGGGACAAACAACAGCTACTATTTTTCATTACATAATACTAATTTTAAATAATAAAAGATCATATAGTAAAACTAAAACATGTCAATATTAATATATATATATAACAAACTATTTTGGATCAAATAGAGTAAATGTTTGAGCAATTAATCATATTCTTGGACCAAACTGTGATAAGAGCAACAAATAAAAGGCATATAATAGGGGAAAATATATATTATTAATTGTAACAAAAGTAGTATAGAATCCAATAATACACAAAAGAGGTCTTGGCCTAAACTCCAAACATGCAACATGGGACTTATTCATGACAGGACAAAACGCCTCTAGAGTTATATGGTGTTTTAGCTCAGTTGAACATAATGATAAACATGAATTTATGTGGCCAATATTATTAATGTTAGCCAAAACAAAAGTTTAGTGCCTCAGATACAAACACATACTCTTAATTGAAACGCACTAACGCATTTGATAATAGACCAGTTGGAGTTCTTTGCAATGAGGGCATGTCCATGGGAACAGAGGAGGGTCCAAGCAGTAGCAATGGATGCTTCTGATATTGCAAATGTGACATTTGACAAGCATATCTTCAGGCTCTCGACAGCAACATTCAGAACATACTGTCACCGGAGGGGGCTATAACAAACAATATAGAGGCAAAGAAAAAACTAATCAGAGAAAGTAGGAAACCAAATACGTGAAAGTTATCGTGTAAAATTTTGTGACTTAAAATACGTCAACAACTCAATCATCAAGAGTAGCTCAAACATTCGTATGTATGGTTTTGGAACCCGCAATGTAGAAGGCAATGCAAATATACATGAATTAGAAAATTAGCACCTGAAATTAAGTAATTAAACATGATGGATGGCTATCCTAGATAGAAATCCATGGAAAAACAAGGTGGGGGAAGCGTTGAGTCTACAATCACCTCAAAACAAGCTTATCTATAAGGGGCAGTGAGTTAACCAGAATTTAATTGGACCTTGATTAGTTTCAAATAAATTTCTTTGGGAACTAATTGATCTGGTCAGAAAATGCAAATATACTTTTTCTTGAGAAATAAAAATGGGACAACGGATTAAGTATGTAGCCCGCAAACACACTTAGCCATTTAACCAGGCGCAGAACTTGCCACCTGACGGGCTCAAACCCATGAACTTAGGGTTAGTATTTAGTATCCACCTCTTTTTGCCGTTAGGCTGGAACGTTAGGCTGGAAGAGGGGATGAAAATGCAAATATACTTGTTATCACCTAAAATCACAATGGCTTAGAGTATAGAAAATAATCTGGACTGTGATCCAAAAACTAATCTGGAAAGATTATAGTTCTATCCATTTAAAAAATAATAGTAATTTGATTTGGATCATGTACCATAAAATAATTGAATATGGTTCGCAGTCCAGATTATACAAAATGAAAAAGAAAAAAAACTTTTAATGTTAACTTAGATGATTTTACAACGGGTTGTGATTGTGACACAGATTTGTAACAAAATACAAGTTTCCAAACAAGCTCAATAGTATCATAATAAGCATGCATACTGACAAAACAAACAGTTTTTAAAGTCTTTTCCTCATTATGCCAATCTCAGACTGGCTGAATTCATGAATTGTTTGTTCTCTAAGGTCAGAGACTAAGCTGATCAGTCATAGATATGAATAGAATAGTCCTAGAATGCCTGCACACTGAGCATACATGAATGTGTAACTGCAATGAGATGGATTGGAAAAGAGGAATTTTGAAGCTTCCCATAGGGTAACACTAACATCGGTAGAAAAGGTTAATGTTCCTATGAAAACTCACCAGGGATCTAGGGTCGAGCATATCAGCAACTGGAAGAACAGTAATATTTGTTGATGAAGATACATAAGGAATGGTTTGTGAATACATTTTCTGATCATAAGAGGCAGCGCCATCTAACTTAGTAATGCTGGAAAAGCTGGCCTTACAAAGAGGGCATGTTGATATCTTTCTCTTTGAAACCTGAAACCATTGACTAAGTTAGTTGCAGAAATAAATAAGAGTACATTATTCATTTTAAAACTTCCAAACGGGTAGATAAAGATAAGAACGATAAGTGGTGCCTTTTGTCCTTTGAATTTTATGAAAATGTCACGCTTGAGTGTTGTGGAAAAGAGGGGTAAAGAAGAAAAGAGAAAGAGTAAGTAACACACCGACATATCAGACCATTGCTGGATGCATGAAAAACAGAAACGATGTCCACATGGCAAAACTCCCCTAGATGAGCATGACTCAGTCCAACATATGATACAGGACAAATCTTTTGTTGACGATCTGGAATTGTGCTGAGTTTCAGACAATCTATTGTTAACTTCTGCACACATACTTTGTTTGGTCCTTTCTTCAACCTTCAGAACATCTGCATCGTGTAGAGTCAGATTGACACATTCATCCTCTTTAATTTGATCTAAACCTTCTCCTCTATTTGCCACACAATCAGATGGTTTCTCACAATCTCCATTCCTTCTTGACACATTCTCAACTCTCACATCATCTGAATTAGTAGGATCACTTGTACCATGACCAACCCAATGATTCATAACATAGATGTCTTCCTCAGAATCTGAAGATATATATTCTACATCATGTTTTTTAACCAGTCTACGCTTTTTATGAGAACGTGCAGGTGATGTGCGGTCATTCCTTGTCTTTTTTTTTCGAAGTGCATGGACAGAGGAACTTTGTTCTTTATTCTGTTTCAGGAATAGAAAAAAAGAAGATAAAAGATGTAATAACCTATAACATACAATGCAACAAATTGAAGAAGAACATACAAACCTTAAATCCTACTAATATTAGCTCCAGACAACATATTTTGACTTTGTTTCGACCAAAAGAAAAACACTAGACTACAGCAGGTTTATGCTCTTCTATTTTTTTGCTGTAATCTTTCTGTACACTCCAGTAATAATTAACCAGACTTCTTTGAGAACTTATTGATTCATTTCTCTTAGAACCAAAAACATTCATCTTACATTGAGGGACAAATAATATTAAGAAGGAAACAAACCTATCAAGTGGGTTTAGAAGATGACTAACAATTAATCCAAGTTAGATTTATTGGTTCTAGTGAGTAGCCATCTTTGCATCTTTAATTAGATCCTTGATGTCTATACCAGCAAGATAAATATTGAAGACCAATAAAACATCATAAAACATAAAATAAAATAGAAATGGCACATTGCTACTGCAATGAGTCTAGTGATGATGTTGCAATAATCCCCATAACAGTGTAAATTGAAATAACTCATAAAGATTAATGTATGTCATAAAAAAATAATATTAAAAGAAAACTACACTTTGGTATGAGATTTGGTTTTACATTTACTATTGCTTTTGGTGTTGTAGTATGTAAAGCTCTAAGTAAAATTACAAATAGTGAATTGTTATTAATTACTGTTTAAAATATTGAACTGTGAGAGCTTCATATCAGATCATAAGTAATTAAATGTGAATATTTTTGCAAAAAAAAAAGTAGATCAAACCACTATAGTTTGGAAGACAACAACAATTAGAGTTATCCAAGCACCTAGAGTACAACAAGATTATTACTCATCCCAAAAATGAGCAATTTCTTGAAGTGGATATGTCATTTGATGTTTATTAATAGCAGGAAAATAGATCATAACATTAGTTCTTCTGACTAAATAAAACAAGAACAGAGGGATGCATGTGGATCTTACCTCCCCCCTGACAATATATTTTTGAGGTAGCTTGTTGCAATTTCTGCTGCTAGAACCAGGTTCCAGACAAGAAACTTTCTTAATTGCTTCATTCTTTGATCTATTTGAATTATGTTTGTTCATTTGTTGATCAGGAACTACATTCTGCAACAAAGGCAACAACAGGTAGAAGTTACATGTAAGATAGAACAAAAGTTTATTTGCAGACTTTGCAAATATATTGATTGATAAAAAGGGTTCTGTCCTTTCAAAAAAAAGATAGAACAAAAGTAGAGCATTCAATTAGCAATGGAAATTGAACTGGAAGATAACATCAACAAGGTACTAGCAATAACAAGGATTTTTATGAAACAGAATCAGATAAACTAGTAAAAAATTATAAAAATGTCACTTTCAGATCTCAAGGTGAGCTAGGCTATCAGTTGACCTGAAGCACCAAACTGTAGAAACAAATCACCTCTTTGCAGTTCAAGTAAGATGCACAGTTAATGATAAATGATACAGTTCCATACATGCTAATATGAAGTAGGATCCAGCATTAAAAGTTGTTTGGCACAATTTAAGTAAGCAAATATTCAGCGCCCAATGCAAAATTACAATAGATATATCTGGTTGCTACCTCGTTAGATAATAGCATGTCAGTCCCAATAGAAATCGCTCTCTCTGTAAAATTTGTACTAAAGGCTGATTTTTTATGAGATGGCCTTGTCTTAACAGCAACAGGTGGTGCTTCCAAAGTCAACAGACCCACATCTTGCCCACTGAAAACAACAAGAAAGCCTCTAAAAAACAAGGATAATAATTATAGACTCAAGAACATGTCACTTCCAATAACAAGAAATCCAGACCACCAAAATTACACAATTGGCTTGCAAGCTGATCCCCACAAGCTTATTATATATTCAATTTTGTTGCAAGCAACTAGTCTGACCTCTTTAAAACATAGCCCCTCTCAGGAACTCGTCTCCCTTGTCTAATGCATTCCTCGATCCAACGATGATTGACTATGGCAATTCCGAATGTCTTAGCAAGCTCGTACTTCTTCCCTTCGAATTTCCAACACACCTAATGAAAAATTCACTAAATTAATTCCTTCCGCGTCCAAATCCTTTATAACAGGAACTCAATTAGGTGTGATGATAGACAAGAAACCTTACCAAGTGCGTGATAGACCGGCTCATTTTACCTACATAGCTAGCGCCAGAATGAGATATCAGTTTGATAAGCTTGCACCGTTCTACACCGTGGTAACCGGTAACTGTTGCGATTACCAATTCCATACCTTTGAGAGGAGAATGCGGAGGATCGTCAAGATGGAAGAAAAATAGTCTTTGAGAAAAAACAATACGAAGAAAGCCTGGATCAGAATTGCTCGTTTCAAAACTCGATCGTCCGCCAGTTGATTAGGGTTTATCAAATCGGGATTATTAAACCTTGATGATGGTGCGAGCGGCGGGAGCACTGCCCTTGCCGGGAAACAGATAGATTTTTTAAATTTGGTGCGAATGATAATAAAAAGACGATAAGGATCGGGTTGGGGAAACCCAAACGGGGACCCGATTGAATCCCAAACAAAGCTTTATGTCTAAAAATGATATTAATCAATATGATAACTAACTTTTTATTATCATACATGCGACTATATGGTAACTTAAACTTTTTTATAATCATTATTATTATTATTATTTTTTTATTTTTTTTATTTTTTTTATTATTATTTTTTTTTTGTAACTATTTGTCAAAAAGTAATTGTTGAATCTTGAATTACAGTATTCTTTCAATTCATTTAAATCATAATTATATTATTTTATGACATTTTATCTGATTGATTCAAAAAAAATTGATGAAGTTAATCTCTTTTGATAATTTAGGAGTTAAATAATATATTGGATTTTGTGTTTTTTATTTTTGTTTTCCTATTATATTTTTTTTTTATTTTGGAGGAAGCCCACCAAATCTAAATCTATAGAATAGTATAGCCCACCTAATACAGTCCATTTAATAAAAAAAAATAAAATTCAATTAAATGTACAATTTTTGTATATAAAACTGTATAGTTTAGTTAGTAATGATGAAACCAAACAAATAGTTATATATTCAAATTTTAACAAAATTAAATTTTTTATATATATATTAAATACAAAATTAGGGTAGTCAAATTATTTTTGAAGTTATTGTCCATTTTCATTACTTCCTAATTATTTAAAAAAATAAATGGTAGAAATAAGATCTATAAACATGTAATTATTAATTAATAACTATGTTATATATTTGTTTTCTTATCGAATCAAATCATAATGTATTTTTCAAAATTTATATATATATTTAATGTTGAATGGCCATAAAAAATCATTTTAGTTGAAATCTTTATAAATATGAATATGTATGATATTTGGTGTCATATAAAACATTTTTTAAATTCATTTATTTTAATAATTTCTTTTTAAAAAAAAACTATCGAAAAAAAAAATGAGTTGATTTTATTAGAGAAATACATGGAGTGGGGATTTAGCACCACCGCATAAAATATAAAAGAAAACATTTGAATTGGACAAAGACATTTATTTTCGGGGATGGAACTATGCATGTTCTCTAGTCGGTCACCCAAAGTGATTAAGTCCCGTTTGAAATGGGCAAACTTCCAAAAATGGAAATTGTAAATTGAATTTAGACAGCCCAGTACAAGTATAAAATTGGAAGCCATAAAAGAAAGAAATTATATTAATTAATTAATTGTTAATCAGGTCGACATGGAAAACACAGAGAAACTTAGCTTCAAAGCCGGTGAGATCAAGGGCCAAACCCAGGTACTTACATTCTTAATCCTGTTTTAATTATATTATAATTTTTTTAATAGTAATTCTTATTTTTTTTTTTAAAAAAATTAATGTTAATTTGTTGATTTTAAATTATAATGAAGGAAAAAACAAGCAGTATGATGGACAAAGCTGGCGATGCTGCACAATCTGCCAAAGAGAGCTTGCAGGAGGTTTTCATAATATTTATTTATTTTTATAAATTTTCAATTAAATATAAATATTAATTAATTAATTATGGAATGCAGACTGGTCAGCAGATGAAGGCCAAAGCTCAAGGGGCTACTGAGGCAGTCAAGGATACAATAAACAACAAATGATCCAAAGTTTTTATTCACATACATAATTAATTATATAAGTAAAAAATATTCAACCAATTTTAAAATAAATATGTTTTTATTATATATTTTTAACATCTGGGCTTGAATTATTTTATTCAACTTTTTAATGATATTCGTAAAAGGCCCAAGGCTTTCAAGATTCTTCCTTTTACAATTTTTGTGAGGTCTTGATTAGCTAAATTTATTTTGTGTTTTTTCATTGGGTTATCTCATTTGTTAGAGTATTCATAATTATATAGTAGGATCTTATTCTCTACTATTTTTTATTTATCAATTAATAATATTATTTTGGTTGAGATTATTTAAATAAATTTTTATTGATGTTCATTTTGAAAAAATAATATATAATGATAAAAGAAATAAAAATAAATAGATAATATTTAAATTAATGAGAAAGTGAATCAAATAGTATTGGATTATAATTGAATCGAAATAAAAAGTTTAAAAGAAAAATTAACTACCTAGTTTGGGTTGAAAATGAAAATAAATAACAATTTATTTTTTAAATGATCCGGGTATATTAAAAAATGATAAATATAGTTTAAACTCAACGAGAAAACAAGGCATTAAATAAACACCAAAAATTAAAATAAGAAAATAATCTAAACATGTTGCCCAATAGGTTATCAGGCTATAGATTCTTAAAAAAAAAAATTAACTATGACCGACTCCACCGACTTTCAGAATAAATTTAAAAAATCATCAAAGAAATAACATTATGAATGATACGCATAGAGCGACTACGATAATTGAAGGTTCGACGATTTCTCTCGAACAGATAATTCATAAAAAAAAAAAGAATCAAAATGATAATTCAAATATGTAGTTTTGTCATATCAACTATCTTCAATCAAAAATTTTCAATTACTAACAAATAACTCGGCATGACCTAATTAATCTCAGTCATACTCTATATACTAGTCATCACTCGACAATGTAAAATAAATGAGTCGCCGATTATACCTCATTGTAACACATACGACAACAACTTATAATGATACAATTTTTGTTCATGCTCATATAAATCTGTAAAATTTTCCTCATAAATAGCGTTCATTCAAATAACGATGGAAACTTTAATTCTCAACATTTTTTTCTAACAAAAACAATATAAAATATCTTAGGCCTTGTTTGGTTTTGGGTTATTCAAATAAATCAAACATCATTTCACTTATTTCTCATTTATCAAATCAATCAATTCATTAACACAAATATTAAAATACATTTTATTTTAAACAATATATCAATACTATTTTAAGTCTTTTTACCAAAATAAAACATCCTCACTTTCTCAAAATCATCATCAATTATCATTTTTTTTCCTCTTTAGGTTATTTAAATAATCTCTATCAAACAAGGACACAATGAAAATAAAAAATAATAGGGTTCATTTTATACATGGAAATGGAAAATAAGAGACCAAACCAGAGAGTGAGATATTTGTTACATTTCTACTAGCTAGTCTATATATATAGTAACCAGGTTTTGAGAATTGAAATTGAGCGAGACATGTCAAAGAACAAAATGCAATGAGAATGACCCGTCACTGCCAATTGCCAAAACAGTAATAATTCGTATTTTGAAATAAGAATCTCAGTGAAAATTATTAATTAGGCACGTTAATTAATAGACAAACAAAATAAAATGACATCATTAAGTTGCTATATAGTAGTAGCAAAGGGCCACCAGCTGCCAGCGGATGAGAAAAGCAAGTTAGCTAGCTAGGGAACTAGTTGCTGTTGGGCCGGGGACCATCTATAAATTAAGATATATTAATTATTAGTTAATTAATCTCTCAATATATAATACCTCAATCATTTTTTGTTATTTAGCTGTTTAATTTGTTAATGTGACTGTTTGTATTGAATCGAATTAATCAACTCATGAACAGCCGGACCCTAAGGGCTTTAACAAACGTGATTTTTTAGAAAATTTATGTAACGAGACCCATTTTTTTTTCTCTTCAAAGTAAGACTCTAAAGTAGACCAAAAAAATTTCTCATTCCAAAATGTGAAATGAAACAACATTATTATAGCATAATTACTCATGGGAGATCGACCCCCCAAAAGAGGTCTCAACAAAGGAGTTCATTATCAAAGAATGAAGGTATTTTGAAAAAGTCTTATTTGAACATGATCAATATGAAATTCTAGTGGTTCTTTTTATGTAAACAATACAATTCTATACTTATAAACAAAGATGTTTATAAAGGGGTTTCATGAAAAATATAATTATAGAAAATACATAATAGAGTGAACATAATAAAGTACAAATACAATATGACATTAAAGGATTTGACCATAAATATGTCGGATTAAATGCAAGAGTTATAGATGATGATATATAGAATCCACTATCACTAATCATGGCTAGTTTGATCAAATGGGTCTCTAACAATTCATTTTTATTATATTTAAATTATTATTCTAGATATAAAATTATTTAATTTATCAATTAAATATCAAATTATTCTACTTTATTTTTATTCAATTAAAATTTTAAATACAATAAAATATTTTTATAATTTATCTTAAACAAATATAAGATAATATATTTTTAACCAATACAATACAATTTCTAAAAAAAGTCATTCCTAATTGGATGCTGATTTTGGTGTCAAATAGAGAGACTGAATTAGAGTTTGTTTGATATTGTTTTTTTTTAAAACAAAATTCAATATTTTTATTTCTTTTTATTTTATTTATTCCATTTTTAATCGACTAAAATACGAAAATACATTTTATTTAATATATTTTTTCTCATCTATTTAGAAAGTAAAAGGTAGAATAATCATTAAACTTTAAAAGAATACTTTATTAAAATTATATCAAACAAAGATTTTACTTACCAACTCAAATAAAATTCAAAAAAACCCCAAAACAAACAAGCTCTAATGTGTTACTCTGTGTGTGTGTGAGAGAGAGGACCCTGGTTTATTTACTGAAAATCTGCAATAAGAATTGATTTGAGGAAAGGGACAATTCTGGGCAGCTGTTGCTAAATAGAAAAAAAAAAAAGAAGCACAAAACCACAAAACAATATTATTGTCAAGTTGTAGCATAAAATTAAAGAACACTGTCCTATTTTGTTTAGTCATTTTCTACTTTCTTTAATTTTCAGTAATATTACAATTTACAATTTTAATTAGAATATAAATCAGTATCTTAATTAGTATACAGAATACAAAAAATATATATCAATAACTAGAGAGAGTTCTTGGGCTCCCAAATACTTGATCTAATGCTATTACTAAAAAAAATGTAAAAATAAATAAATAAATGATCAACCAATCACAAAGCTAGGTAGAGTCCAAATTAATGTCTAGCTAGCTTGCAGTGTATAAGGTAAGTAATGAAGACAGGATCAATAATGGTCATACATAATTCACAATTAATTATATGGTACGAGGTTTGCAAAATGATGATGCTAGATCGATCGAATCAACATTTATCTATATCAGGTTAATATTTATATATACAAAATAAAACAATATAATGATCAATGCATGCTTTTGCTTCATTGTTGAAACCAACTTCATTATCAATACACCTAACTTGTTTGGTTTAAGGAAACTCAATTTTTTTTAATTAAGTAGTTGTCTAGATTTAAAACACATTATATATATATATATATATATATATATATATAGATTAAATTTATATTTTGTTAAATTATTCACCATAAACACAAATGATAATAAGAACCTATAATTACATATTTAATTACATGTCACATTTGTATAAGCTTATATATATATAATTATTCAGAAATGTAATTATATAATTAGTTATATTCTTATCTTTGTATGTTTTAATTCCAAACTTATATTAACTTACTAGGATAGTTTAGTGAAATGTGTTTTGGTGACTTGTGAAGAGTTGCATTGTCTTCCTATGAAAATAAAATATTGTTATGATTAACTATATATGTTTCATAATATCCCATTTATTTATTTATTGAAAAAAGTGACAGAATTTTTTATTTACCATTTATGGTGCATAAACAATAAAGCAAATCAAATAAAGACAATAACCAAAAAAATAAATAAAAAATAAACAAAATATAACAAAAAAAAACGAACATTTAAAGAGAAAAATTAAACTCAACAAGTCATAATAGTTTACTTACCCAACAACCCTAACTCATTCATATTGCTTAGGATTTGAACATCTCTTTAAGTTAATATATCATTTATTAGAAATACTATTTATTTTAACTCATTAGGTTAGTGCATTGTATTCTATGACCCTATTATATATAAGGATCCCTATCTAAAAATATTGAGCACATATAAGAACAAATGACAAGGTTCCGAAACACAATTACAAAAACTTCATGCATTTAGATTACCGATTATTTGCAAAGATCATCCCATTGTCTTTATATGAGAAGCTGAATAATTAAAATCATATTATTAACACTAAGCTCAAACTCATTTGAGGAGAGAGAACATGTGTGTGAGAGAGAGTGGATGTTTTTCTGTTTGGAATATACATTATTATTTATTCATTTTGGGCATATAGTTGAATCTTGGGAATGACTGTGTAGTGTGTACTGATGAAGGAAAAGAAGGCGTGTAAGGTTAAAGTTCAAACTACTGTGTCTGTCTTAGAAGAAAGTGCATGCAATTTAATTATATATTAATTAAAATTTATCACAAAATGAAGATGTTATGTGCTAATTAACTACTTGTTAAGTACAAATAAATATTTTGCCAGAAAATATGTACCTCGAGATTCCCAGATTCTTGTACATTGTACTCGTCACATTAAAAAAAACATTTATTGTTATTTGAATCTTTAATATGAATGAATTGGATTGGCACAAACCTAAACTCAGGGAATGTTGGATTCTCATTTCTCACTCATCTCCCTAAGTTATTAAAAATAAGGATTTCAAATAATCTTACATCAAAGAGTGTGAAAATTTAATATGATAAACTAATAGTCCTCCCCCTGTTGATTAATTAAAATAATCCTATAGGATTCTTTTTAGTGGACAATAGGAAAATTACAAATTAAAGCTTGCGCTGCTAGCTGTTCTTCATGAAACAAGATGACAATTGACAAGACCCATCACCCATGAAGTTAGGTTGGTCTTATTATATGCATTTGCATGTAAAAATATTTTTTATTTTCAAAAATTAAATTAGGTTATCAATATAAAAGAAAAGCAAAAAATGCATGATTAGTAAAGACTGGTGAAATACCTGGATTGCCCTTGCTTTTTATCTTCTTGTTTCCTCCTCTGGGTCATGCTTTTTTTGAATTCTACCATACTTTTGGGTTTAACTTTAGATTATGGGTCTCATGTTGGGGGGAGGTGGGTTATAACTTTAACAACATATACAATCCTTCTTCTTCTCCTTTTCATGGCCTGACCCCATTTACAGGCACGCTCTAGCCCTCTTTTTGGGACAAACAGTCTGAGTAATTCTTTTGCTTTTCTCTTTCTTGGGGTCTCTGACACATAATACATGATTTTTGGTGGAATGGATTATTTTCTCTTTAAAAGTTTTGCCCATTACAATCAACTTTGAAGTGGGTTTTGATCTCATGGGACTAACTTAAAACACCATTTGATCGAAGACCAGTTCAGAACAGACTCCTTAAAATTTCATCTCTTTCTCTCTATCTCTGTATATTGATTTGATATTCTGGAACTATAAATGCAATGAAGATCAGAGGGAGAAGAGATGCTGCATTCAGTTTCATCATATTTATCTGGTTCTGGATTATACCTGCAAATTGTATGCTTTCTCCAAAAGGTGTGAACTTTGAAGGTATGGAGAAGATAACTAAAACATCGTTGAACTCCATGTTGAGAAAGTTTTAAGCTTTTCTAATTGGGTGCCATTTTGTTTTCAATTGCAGTGCAAGCTTTAATGGGTATTAAAGATTCACTGATGGATCCTCATGGTGTTCTTGACAATTGGGATGGAAACTCTGTTGATCCGTGTAGCTGGACAATGGTCACTTGTTCTGCAGAAAGCCTAGTCGTTGGATTGTATGTCTTCAATCTTTTCCAAATAGACAAATTAATCCATCTTGATCTGACTAGGTTACAAAAAAAACATGTTTGATGTTGCAGGGGGGCACCAAGCCAGAGCTTATCCGGCACTCTTTCTCGCAGCATTGGCAACTTAACGAATCTCCAGATAGTGTGAGTTAAAACCTTGTAAGGAAACAACAAAGTAGGACAAAGTTCGGATATTGATGTAATTTATGTTTTACCCAAATGCAGCCTGTTGCAGAACAACAATATATCAGGAACAATTCCAACCGAGCTTGGAAAACTGTCAAGGCTTCACACACTTGATCTTTCAAACAACCATTTCAATGGAGAAATCCCAACTTCATTGGGTCAATTAAGGAACCTCCAATACATGTAAGCTTAATTTTGTTTCGAATATCCATAATCTAGGACAAGTCACAAGTGAGTAGTACTATTTAGCAGTTTGACTTTATTGATTGTATGTACAGGAGGCTCAACAACAATACTCTATCTTGGAAGATTCCAGTATCATTGGCTAACATGACACAGCTTGCATTCCTGTAATTAACTCTTCATATACCCTACTCGATGATTGTCATTGTGAACTTAAACAAGAGCGAACCTTAATCGTTTCCGAATTCGCGTATTTCAGGGACGTTTCCTTCAATAATTTGAGCGGTCCTGTTCCTAAATTTCCTGCTAAAACATTCAGGTACCCTAAATGCAACCGTCTTGTTTAATCTCCTTCATAATTATTGACATTTTGCAATACATTGCAGCGTGGTTGGGAATCCGTCTATCTGCGCTACTGGGTCTGAAGGAGACTGCTATGGAAGCACATTAATGCCAATGTCAATGCCCTTGAATGGTTCAGAAAGTAAGCGGAATTTGATTTACTTTTTTCATTTTTAGAAAAGAAAGACTTACATATCTCTTTTTGAGCAGTCACTCCTTCAATGAAACAGAGGAATCACAAAGCTGCGGTCGTCTTAGGCTCAACCGTGGGATTTATAAGTCTGCTCACTCTGGCTATTGGGATTTTCCTTCAATGGAGACAGAGGCGCCACAAGCAACTGTTTTTTGACGTCAATGGTAACTTTTCAATTTTCATAAATAAGCTTGTGTCATATGATTCTGATTTGCACCAACTTTCAGATAAACAGCACGAGGAGATTACACTCGGAAACTTAAGAAGGTTCCAATTCAGGGAGCTTCAAATAGCGACGGACAATTTCAGTAACAAGAACATACTTGGTATAGGCGGGTTTGGAAACGTCTACAAAGGCTATCTTCGTGACGGCACGGCTGTAGCTGTCAAGAGGCTCAAAGATGGGAGCACCGTTGGCGGTGAGAGACAGTTTCAGACCGAGGTAGAAATGATCAGCCTGGCAGTTCATCGGAATCTACTTAGGCTATACGGTTTCTCTATGACTTCCACAGAAAGACTTCTCGTCTACCCTTTTATGTCCAATGGAAGCGTAGCTTCCCGCCTTAAAGGTAAGTTCGTCTGAATTGATTCCAGATTCCACTTTAAACAATAACACGTTTTACTTGTTTTTTTGGTATAGGGAAACCAGTATTGGATTGGGGAATTAGGAAGAGGATTGCTTTGGGGGCTGGAAGAGGGCTTTTGTATCTTCACGAGCAATGTGATCCAAAGATAATCCATAGAGATGTGAAGGCGGCGAATATACTTCTGGATGACTATTGTGATGCGGTCGTGGGTGATTTTGGGTTGGCGAAGCTTTTGGATCATCAGGAATCACACGTGACGACGGCCGTAAGAGGAACGGTGGGCCACATTGCGCCGGAGTATCTCTCCACTGGGCAATCGTCAGAAAAGACGGATGTATTCGGGTTTGGTATTCTCCTACTTGAATTGATCACAGGACAAAGAGCGCTAGAATTTGGCAAGGCAGCCAACCAAAAAGGAGCAATGCTAGATTGGGTATGGCATGCCATGGCATGGTTTACTAGATCATCTCCTTTCTATTTATTAATGTGCAAACTTAACCGAGAGAAAAAACCCCATATAAAATGCAGGTGAAGAAGATTCACGTAGAGAAGAAACTTGATCTTCTTATAGACAAGGATCTAAAGGAGAATTATGATGGAATTGAGCTTGAAGAGACTGTGAAAGTTGCTCTTTTGTGCACTCAATATCTTCCGGGGCATCGGCCGAAGATGTCGGAGGTGGTGAGGATGCTTGAAGGAGATGGGCTTGCGGAGAGATGGGAAATCTCTCAAAGGGTGGATTCAACGAAGTATAAACCCCACGATTTTTCATCGTCGGGACGATACTCTGACCTCACCGATGACTCTTCCCTTCTAGTCCAGGCCATTGAGTTGTCTGGCCCAAGGTGAGTTATAATTTACAACCTTAAGCAACTCTACAAAGGTAGTAGTAGAAATTGAATGGAGAATTTTTGTTTTATGTTTGTAGTTAATAGTATAATAGATGTTGTATACCATGCATGCATAGAGAGGTACAAAGGGTATCCTCTTTGTGGGAGTTATTTTACTACTACTTACTGTATAGTATTCTGATTTCATTTCATGGTTTAACCTATGATTTGTATTACATTTGTTCTTAGGGTATTTTTTGTGTTTTGGCATTTGAGTGAGGATTTTGTTACAAATACAAAATTCCATTTCCTCAACTTGTAATATTTTAATAGAGAATATACATTTATATGTTCTTATAATGTGACTTGCATCAGAAAAGACAATAAAACAGTTTGAGTTGGGTTTAAGATAACACATAACCGAGTGGCAATAACACACAAAGCTATAAATAAAGCTAGAGTTACAATTGGTTGACAACACAAAGACCATCATAGTGTTCTTGAAGGCAACAAACAATAAGATGTGGAAGAAGCTAACTATGACCCATGTTGCCAGTGTGGCAGTGTCTAACAGTTTACTCAAGCTGTTGCTCAAGGAAGAACATTAAATCTTTGACTTTTTGCGAAACTTAAAATGTCCTCATGGCATTTGCATCTTTGGCCAAACCTAGTTCAAATTTGTGATAATTTTGATTCATCATTCTCTATTGTTGAGATCGGTTCTGTGATTTCATAACATTATTGTGTTAAATATTTATAATCAAGTACTCAGGTCTCAGCCTGTTTGGTTTGTATATTGTAATACTTGATAAAAACACACCCAAAAAGATATCTATATATTATATTTTTCTAAAAGCTTTGACACATAATTTCTTTAAGCACAATCATGATTTTTTAACTTTCTTACTGTTTTCTCCAAATGAAGTTGACAATTTTCATATTTGCAACAAAATATTAAGATATTTTAGTTACTAAGATGTTTAAATATTCATAATACTTACTTACATCATTTTCTTTCATAAAATTAATCAATTTATCAATCAAAATATCTTTAGATTTAAACGAAAAAAATTGCATTAAATATTAATACATTTCTAACTCTATTTACCCAATAACCCAACTTTTCCTAACCCATAACAAACAAATTGTTTAAATATCCCAAATAAAAGAATCATGATGCATTAGTGTTATTGACATCTTAATGCAGGATAAAGTCAATTAAATATCCCAAATAAAAGAATCATGATGCATTAGTAACACCACAAATGAAAGAAGAAAGAAGGGATTTCAAGAGAACTGTGTGAAGACAGAGGGTCAGACTTTCTCAATCTTTCTTATTGTGTCAAGTACAGGGCGATCTACGTTAGTTCAGACATCAGCCCACCCTTAAAAGATAAAAATAAATAATTATGACAGGACCTTTATTTTTTTAATTGTTTTTTTTTTTTGTTATTTCACTATTTGATTATTTAATTCTAAAAAAAAACAAATTCAGTTAACCCCTAATTTCATCAATAATTTTTTTTAAGTCAACTTAAATTTTTTCAAACCCAACTCTAATTTTTGGATGGTTCTTGTTGACAACAATTCCTTTTATTTTGCAACTTTTCCAACTGAGTCAAGGGATTAGTTGTTTGTCACCTAATTGTAGAGCTGAAAAAGTTGCTCGGGGAATATGGTTCATACGACGGGAGCTGTAAAATAAATAAAAAATATATATGAAAAAAATGTTGGAAAATATTAAGAAGGCTGTCAAACATCAGCATCATCATCATCCAGATCAATCAGCTTGGACCCAGCAGCCATGTGAGAAGTCTATCACGACTCGGCACAAATCTGTGACCACAAACTTGTGGTGCAGCTGCATCCTCATCCAACTGCTGCCACCGTGGCATCTCTTGGCCCCTTCTACATTCGTCTAGTCATAGAATAGACAGAAACATAAAGAAAGAGAGAGAAAGAGAAAGGGAGAGATAATCAGGTGAACTCGTGACTCCTAGAGTTCCACGTCGGTAGCCAGCTTTTTCGTATTCATGCTAACAACTGAAAGCTGTCTTTGTTTTCTACGTAGCTCTTCCATCGTATTTAACCCTTGAAAGCTGCATCTTGTGAGAAAAAGGTTGTACAAAATTATTATACTCTCAAACCAGACCCATTTGTCCATTCCTAGGATTTCTATTACCTCCTCACGATCAAACAGACTATAAATCCATCATCTATTATCTTCAACTTTAATTTAAAGAATATATATATATATATATATATATATATATATATATGAGCAGTTAAATATTCGCTGCTCAGAGATGAGTAGAGAAGTTCAAGACTTAGCACGTGAAAATTCGAAACTCTTTACGACAAGGAAAAATGTATCTTTAGTTCAAGGTGTTCATGGTTTAATAAAAAAACTAAAATAGTTGTTTTATATTAGTAATGAACGAAGCTAATCCAAAAATAATAATAGTGTCAGAGAAAATATTTAATAACCAAGTAGGTTTAATGAAGAATGCCTTCAAGTCCTAATCAATGCTATAGTTTTTCAAGGTTAAATGATTCAAATATATATTTGTTAGAACTCAACTCATTAATTAAAAACATAATTAAACGGTAGATGATTCTCGCATTTCAAATAATAATAATATAATAATTTAATTGTCTGGTATTTATATTTATAGTACAATGACTTAATCTATTCCTATTTGTTTTTACTTTTATTTTTAACTTTTAAGTTGAAGGGCACTTTTCGAGTCCTTTACAGAAAAAAAGCGAGCTTTTCCCAGAACATTGACTACAAAACAGGGCAAAACTGGCAAAACCAATCCTACATTAAATGGGATCCCAAAAGGCCAAAGCAAATTAGGACCCACAAGGACCCCAGTGACTTTCCAACTCAATCTAAGGGACCTACACACCAATCAAAGCTTAGCCACAAGATGATGAGGCTACTTTCTTAGCCACTAACTTCCTGCCACGTGCTGCTCCCTTATTCTTTCCCTCCCCACTTGTATTTGCCGCCGGTTAACTACCCCCTTCCTATCTTCATTCTTAACTGCAGAAGAAGCAAGACTGATACAACAAGAGAAACACACCATGTTGAAAGAGGAAAACACACTCACTGATGTCGGCAACAGTTGGGCTCGTGTCTGCGACACCTGCAGGTCCGCCCCATCCACGGTCTACTGCAGGGTTGACTCCGCCTACCTCTGCACTGGCTGTGACGCCCGTATACACGCAGCTAACCGTCTGGCTTCCCGCCATGAGCGTGTATTTGTTTGTGAGGCTTGCGAGCGAGCCCCGGCCGCATTCCTCTGCAAGGCTGACTCTGCTTCACTCTGCGCCACCTGTGACGCGTCCATTCACTCCGCCAACCCACTAGCTAGCCGACATCACCGTGTTCCAGTTCTCCCCATTCCAGGCTGTCTCTATGGCCCTCCTGCTACTCGCCGCCCATGTGGGTCAGATATTGAAATCTCAGGCGATTGCCATGAAAGCTTGGCGGATGAAGATGACGGTGAATCTGCTTCATGGCTACTTCTTAATCAGCCTACTAAGAACAACAATCTAAACGGGAACGGGTTCATGTTTGGTGGAGAACCCGTGGATGAGTACTTGGATCTTGATGAGTACAATTTGTGCCAAGAGAACCAGTTCTCTGAACAGTATAATAGTGTTCCACAGGGGAAGTATTATGGCGATAGTATTGTACCAGTTCAAGGGTTCGAAGTCGAAGCAAAGGGTCACCACCAACAGCAGCAGCAGAATTATCCATCTAGCATGGACTATGACACCCCAAAAATTGGCTATGGCTATCCTGCTTCTTCACTCAGTCACAGTGTAAGCCTTCTCATTCATTCAGTCCATCTAGTTTTTCTTCATATATTGAGGAACTAATATCTTTTTTCTCAAACAACCAAAACCAGATCTCAGTTTCATCAGTTGAAGTTGGAGTTGTTCCCGAATCCACACTAAGCGATTCGTCGATTTCACACGCAAGACACTCCAAAGGAACAATAGAGTTTTTCTCTGGACCACCAGTACAGATCCCTCAACAGCTCACGCCAATGGACAGGGAAGCTAGAGTCCTAAGGTACAGAGAGAAGAAGAAGGCAAGGAAGTTTGAGAAAACAATCAGGTACGCTTCCAGGAAGGCATACGCTGAGACGAGGCCACGGATCAAAGGTCGCTTTGCAAAGAGAAGCGACGTGGAAATTGAAGTGGATCAAATGTTCTCCACATCAATGGTAGTAGAAGGACTTGTTCCATCATTCTAAATTAAGAACGAAAAATGGAACAAGGATCGATTCAAGGTGTTCTTGCTATTCACCAATTTTATTAGCATTAAATTTTGCTATTCCTGTTTTGCTTGTCTTAAATAAACATGACCTAGTATATGATCTTGTGTACTGTATGTAATCTTCACATCAGTTTCTATAATTGTAAATCAATGTATATTCTAAATTTTGACGGATCATGATCATGATAACGACGATGATATCAAATCTTAGCAAGTTAGTTCAAACCTGGTTGACGACGAGATTCACTGCAGATCTTCATCACACACCATCGCAGCAATCGAAGAACTCTGAAATTGATATACACAGAGATACATACGTTAATGAATCATAATCCAACGAAACTAATTAATCGGAAGATTGCTGATTCTATCATAAATTCTAACCTTCTTCATTTTCCTAAGATCGTGAAATTTGACGAGATCAACTGAAACGAATTGCAGACGATCTAGTTACAGGTTTCCCGCTTCCTTCATTTCTAGCGGGACAGAGATGGAAGAAGAAGAACTAATTATATAATATAGGGCCGTCAACAGAATTCAAAAATAAAGTGTAAAGGCCCATGAACTGATATAGAATGGGCTCCCGTTCACCTCCTTCTCTAGGCCCATTTATTTTTAAAAAATGATTTTAAATAATAATTGATGGGAAAATATTTTGCACTTAATAATTAAGTTATAGTCTTGATTAAGTCAGCAAAATAATAATAATTAACAAGTCTTTCATTTTATTTTTTGAAGTGCAATATGGTCAATATTTCTTAAAAGTAAATATTTGTTAATGAAATGGGATTGACTACTTTTGAATTTAACCCATTCTAACTACTTCCCCACATCTATTTTTTTTAATCTACTTCTTCTATTCATTATTGGAAGACCACCTAAGTTTTATTCATTTAAGATAGTGCACATAGTCAATCACTTATCCTTTCATCAAAATAGGATAAAATATACTTTTTGATATATTAATAAAATTTATGTAATTATGTATTTACGTCTATTTAAATATTAGTTTAATTTTAAATAATAATATTAAAATTAATATAGTGGAGACTCATTGTTTATTAGTAGAGCAGTCATGTGTTGAATCTTCATTTGGGACTATTTTCAATATATAAATATATTAAAATTGATATATAATTATAAAATTAATATATTTATTTTTAAAATAACTATAACTATTAATTTAAAATTTAAAATTTATAAAATTAAATTTTATTAGATTTAAATATTTAATTAAAAAATTATTGACCTATTTCTTTCATATAAGTATGTTTAAAGTATAAGAAATAATATAAATTATATATATATATATATATTTTATAATTAATATAAAAATTAATTATAATATAAACTTGTATGTAAATTATATTAATTAGTTGTAACAAAATAAATATAAAATCAAAATAATACTATATATATAAATAAATAATATTATTTATGATTTCATTAAATTATAGAAAATAATAATAATAATTTATGAAATTTTCATTATTTTTATAAGTATAATATTTTAATAATGAAATTATAATATTAGAATTATTTATATTAAATTATATTATATATATAATAATATTAAAATCGAACAAAAATATATGTTTAATATATCATATATTAATAAGTTATATTATATAATAATATTAATTAAAAATATAATCGAAAATAAAAAATAAAAAATATGATCAAGTATTATAAGTTATATACAATATTCATAAGTTGTATATGAATATAAGCTTATATATATTAACATTAAAAATATATCCAAACTAATTATAAAACCTCCTTGACTAATTATATTAAAATTAAAAAAAAAAATCTTGATTCCTTTTCTAAACTTAACTATATGGATGATGAAAACTTAAAACATTATATAATAGATTTGATAATTAGATATAGTCTCTAATAATCACACCAAACAAGCTCTAAAAATAACCTAATTTTACCATCCTGGGATTACAGATTACTAAATTAATTAGTTTAACCTATTGGACGAATTTGTGTTTAACACGATTGATCATCTAAACCTAATTAATTTTCCTATGTTGCTAAAGTGTGGATTTGTGTGATTTTAAACTTACTATTAATATAGTGAAATGTATAGTGTATTACTTATCTCAATTGTGCTATAACTCTTAAACAATTATTATTTTAAAAAAAAATCCATATATGAATAATAGTCGTTTAAATATAACACAAAATATTTCAAATATCAAACGTGTTCGTGACCAATTTTTTTTACAGATTGCGGCCAATGCAAGGTTGTGAATGACATTAATGCAGGACTAATTTTGATATTGTATCAAATATTGTCTAAGAAAATGATCGATGAGTCGTCGCCTACTGAAAATATGTATTACCCACGAAAAACTTTCACATAGTAGATATTTCTCCAAATGGTACAACCAATTGGCCGAATTAACTTTAGTGAACCATTTAGACCAATTATGTTTCATATTGCATATCATATGCATAAACAGTTTGTATTAAACATTTTTTTATTAGAGAGAGGACCCAATCATGTTCTTACTTGCATACGATAATATCATTAATTCCATAAACAATTTTTATTAGAGAGATAAATAGTTGAATGAAATTACATATCATCGCATCATTGGTTTGGTTGAAAAAAATAAAAAAATTGATGAGAAAAGAGAAAAATATTTTATTTTTAAGCCAATCATATTACGCGAGGTCTCATACCTTTTCCAAATTATCTCTGTTAGAATAAAGACGGAGATTGTATTGAATGGTATATTGAGTTACATAGGTTATGTATTTAATATTTATGTATTAATTATTGTATTTATATATTTCGTTTAGTTTGCTTGTTTCTACCTACTTATCTGGTTTAATTTTCAAGCCAATGATAAAGTATTCTTAATTTATAAATCATGTCATAATTTTGATGATTTTTAACTATTTTTTTTATAATAATTTTCAAGAAAAATAGTTTAATCAATTTATTTCACATTTTCAATAATAAATAAATAAAGTATTCTTTTAAAAACAAACCTAGGCAGGCTAGGTTACCTATAATGGAAATTTGAAGTTTGAAAATATAAGGAACTTAATAGTAAAAAACAAATTAAACACCATGCCATAATGGGTAATAATATATATATTGTTATTAGGATATTTGAAGAGGATTGGAAGCTTCCCATAACAAACTATATATAAGTGGGTCAATTTGTCAATTTGGCGTGTATTTTCTTTCAGACCAATACACTAAAACTCTTTCATTATGCGTTGCAAATACGTCTCAATTCATATTTGCTACCTAAATCAAGTCAATGCATAAAACAAAAAATTAACTATATTATATGATAATTGATTCAAAGTTCAAACAAAAGATATCTAGTGCAATATTTTTATAAGATAGAATGAAATGACATGGGTTTTCGGGAAGAAGATGCCATATTCGTTTGAGTAGAAATAAAAAGGAATATCGAAAATTCGGTTGGGTAATTCCACCAGGTTAAGTTCGAGGTATTGGTCGGTGGATTCTTCTTTTTCCTAAGAATTGAACGAACCAAGTTCACCTATACGAGAGTGAGGAATAAAAACAATAAACTTTACACTTTTAATGTCCCACGATTTTAATGTCCCACGATTCTACTAGTTTAAAAATTAAAGAGAAGAGCTACCTTACCTTCGAAGTAATAGAGAAGAGGATTCCTAGGAATAAGGTAGGTTAAGTTAATAATTTAGTTATTTTTTATCTTTTCTAAATCATTGCTTCACTCCTCCGTGAATAAAGGGCCAAACTAATCAGGTTATTTAAATAATCTTATATTCATTTCATTCATCATTATAATCAATTTATTAAATAAAATATTTTATCTAAATGTAATGTGTTAATTAAATAATCCAAATTAAAAAACAAAAACATATTTTATATTCGCATTCAAAATATAATTAATGAGATTTTGATTTATAAAATTTAATTAAAATAGATTTTTCAATTACATGTTAAAATATATTATATTTTAATTAGTTCAAATAAACTTATAATAATTAATTTTTATTTTGTAACTAATCTCTCTAATTCAAAATTATGGGCACTAATTTCACTTATTAACTTTATTTAACAAATTATATATTTTTTTATAATTGGTAGTAATTCTTAAGTGATAAGGACAAATAAGCAAATAAAAAAATTAGTTTTTAGTTTGTATGGTCTTGTAACAGAAATTCCCCTATTACAACCTAATAATAATAATAAATCAATATTTGGATTTTGGATTAGTTAAATAAAATAATTAGTATCTAATATTGTCTTAAGATACTAATAAATCAAACAATCTCTTGATAGTGAAGGGTGTTTCCGTAAATCAGCTATTTTTGTTTTATTCTCTTGTTAATTAATTCTCACCTATAAAAGCCAAAAGTAGCAAAAACTTCCTATCAAAATTTCCAATAACATCATAAAAAATGAGGGCAGCAGCTACCAACTCCACCACTTCCGGCGCCGGTAACGTCACCGGCGCCGGCATCTCTAATGCCGGATTAATCAACGGCTGGAAATCACCTACACCTTACCTTTTCGGTGGATTGACTCTCATGCTATTGCTTATAGCAGTTTCTCTTATAATTCTTTTTTGGAATAGGAGGTCTTCTCGGAGGACCCAAAACGGCGCCGATAATGATGATCAGAAGTCGGAAGCCTCGCCGGAGATTCTACCGGCGCCGGAAATGGAGCCTAGAATTGTCGTTATAATGCCCGGTCATGATAACCCTACTTATTTGGGTTATCCTAGGGCGAATCTCCATATTGCTCAACAACAGGCCTGAATATATTGTCTCTAGCTAGTTGTAAGTTATTCCAGGCTTCAATTTTGATAGTGTTTATATATACATATATATATATATTATTAATTTATTATGATGAACAATAACAATATATATGTTTCTTTCCTTTGAAAATGATCAATGTTTCAAGTTTAATTAAGATCCAATTTAGAGTACTATTTATGATTCAATATTTAGTTCAATCTTCGAGCTCTCTCTCTTTATGTTATAAGATTTTGTTCGGTTTTTATTAATTTTAAATAATCATTTTAGCATTTTTTATAATTATATTATTAGTCAAAATATTAAAATACATTCTAATTCGTTTTAAAAAAATATATTTTATTATTATAAATTAATAACTTATAAGTTTTACCTTCCTCCTCAAAATCAACACCCCCAAACCAAAAAGCTCTAAGTTTAAAGCTCTATTAATATGCTTCAAGAAATAAATAAAAAAATATTGGAAAAGGAAGACAAATAACTTATAACATTTCATAATATTAAAATATTTTTTCTATCAAACCCTCGCGATATAATTCCTTATTTTATTCTTAGACAATATTTTAAAAATAAATTAAGTAATAGGAGTATATATATATATATATTTTTTTCATCATCTTCAAGATACTATCTTTGGGCAAAAATTGTAAAGTGGGTTTACTTTTTGATTGCCAAGAAGAATAAGAACCAATCAAATATTCTTCCATCGACTAAAAAACAGGTGGGTTTTTGTAGAGTTCATTTGACGTCTTTATTGAGATTGAAATATATATACATTAAAATAAATAAATAATATGAAATAACATTTCATTTTTTAAAATTAAATCATCAAGTAGCGCCTTAAAACAAAATCATTTCTTTTGACTAAAAAAAGCACCTTTAGGAAGAGGCAGTTAAATAAATGAGGCTATAAAGTCTTGTTGCAATAGACTTGAAGTTGAAATGGCTTGCCATTTTATTATCATGATTTTATTTAATATTCGATAACAAGTTAAAGTTAATGTGAAACAAAATATTCATATTCATTATATGCAAGTTTTTAGTTTAAGCCTTGTTAGTACAGTTCATATATTATTATTATTATAAAATTACTATATTTATCCATACAATTAATTAAAAACTAAAATTCAAAAGACTAACAAACACACACAATTATTTTTTTATAAACTCTTCAATCAATTCCACAAATTTTAAAATATCTGAAAACATTAACGATGTCAGCCAAATACGAACTTAAATACATCGAATTCTTAATTATTTTCTAGCCAAATAATTAATAAAAAAGATAGTATAGACTCGTTCTATAGTCGTCTCAATATAAACCTACACCAATTATACCGAAAGACTCAAGTATTACTCATTTGAAAAAATATTAAACTCACAGAAAAACAAATATCAACTGAAAACACACTAGAATAATTTAACAAATATTTTATAATAATAATAACAACACACATGAAGGCCATAAATAAACCATTTTAATTACCTTATCAATGTTTTTTACATCTTTAAGAACTTCAAATGGGTTAATTGGATTCTACCATTATAGATAGCTTCACCTATACAAAAACATGACATCTGATTTGTTAATTCTTTCTTTTTAGTACAAGTGATACTAACTTAATGAATATAGATTTTGTAAATCACTTCATGTCTTGTTGATATATGGAATATTAATCTTAATATAAATGAGTGAAATAAAATTTAAAAATATTTATATTTCACATTGTAATAACAAATAATATATATTTTTCTCTTTTTAATACTTAAATAATTCTCATATATATCATATTATATTAGTTTTTTAAAAAAAAAGTTACTTTTAAAGAAAATGGGCAATAGACTTACACTTACCGATGATTTTTAATGAAGAAAAAGTATATATATTGAAAGACACAAGCCGTGCAATAAGTACCTTTCTTTTTGTGAAAAAGATGTACATGATTAACGTGAAATATTAACAATGAGTATAATAATAATAATAGGTCACATTTTTTTTAATAACATCGTGATAATATTATGAATAAGGAAATCGGAAAACAGAGTCAGACAGAGTTAGTGAAAAGTACTTGTGGAGGTACTTTTGTCTACATATAAAATGCCAAAATGGTGTTAGGATTAACGTTGAAAATCAACGTCATCATCTTCTTTAGTGGGGAGCAATCCCCTCATTCCATGCCTTCCACTATCATTAATTGATTGAACACAAATTATACTCTCTTTATTTAATTTCATTTTTCTATTCAAAATTTTACATAAAATTATATTTACGCTTGTTCAATACCATCAAAGTTTGTACTCATTTTTCAATAAATTTATCATGATTCCATTTATAACCTAAACTAGTCTATCACTTTAAGAAATGTCAATATATAGTCATAATTGAATCAATAAAAATCATGTTACAAGTAAGTTATAGTAAAGTGAATAATTATGATCTCCTAGCAAACATATATAGGCAGGCATAGGTATATTTAAGTTCTACAGAAGTGTGAAAATGAAAATTGCTTGGTTGGTGATGCGGCGGCTCGAATATTCCATACAAAGGATTTTCTAAATTAGATTACCTTTTAAATATGCTGCATGCTTTTGTTTTATAGATTGACCCACAGACCACGGTATTTTATTATCAAAACAACAAACCAAACACAATCAAAACTTTATTACTATTTAATAATAATGGGTAGATAAAATCAAGTGGCAAGTACAATTATTTCCATTAGCACCTTATTTTTTTTTCTGCAAGTGAATATTGGGTTAGTAGATGTGACCACTCGTTTACGCAATAAACATTTAGGTCGTTTTGAAGAAAAAAAATATATCCATTTTAATTGGGTGGGGCAATAAGTTTTTGCACAATGGAAACAAAATCATCATAATTGGTGGAAAAAACCGCTAACACTAATTCCTCGACGGATGAGTTAATGTTGTTGCTAATATCATACAAGTTCTGCAAAAGATTAGCACCAAGACTAAGTTAAGTCTTTAAATAAGACAAATAAATCAGTTCACACAGCCTCATAAGTAGAAACCATGAAGTTAAAAAAAACTAAGAGAATTTTGGGGGAAAAGAATGTTTTGATTTAAATATATAAAAAAAAAATCTGAAATAAAATACTACTGTTAAAATGTGAACCTATAAATAACTAAAATAAGCCACTATATATATCACCAACCAGAGTGGTGGATCATACAAAAAGAATTAATCCTGACGTGTACATAAATCTGATAAAAATATATAATGAACTTCAGCTTAGGAGGATCGATCAATCAACTAATCTAAACGCACTAACGAGGGGCACAAAAGAATGGGATGAGCTTTCCAACCGATGACAGGACAGAACAGACTTCGCCCTGAAGCGTAACAACAACAACAACTAAATGGGGGGAATACTGTGAAATTATTGAAGCACATGCCTGCTGTGTGTATTAATTACCTCACTGGGGGTGGTTTGACAGAAATTCCCTCAACTATAGACCAAAATTGCACATCTGAACAAATTCCATTTCATAGTCAACGTATTTGATCCATAGGTTCTTGTACTGGTTAAGAGCAATGTCTAGCCATGGTTTCATGTTTCCGTTGTAGTGGATCACAGCAGCATTGTTAATCTCATCCATGCTTACACTTGGGTTATACCCAAGTCCCATCACATGCCATGATTTCTCCAAAGATTTTGTTGTTGAGTAGAACGTAAGCAGCCCTGGTGGCAGCGTCCCTGATTCCCATAGACTCTCATCCTCATTCTGATATAGTAAACAAAACACCCAACTTAGCAATCTTCTCTTGTATCAATCAGAACTTAGGCCTTGTTTTGATGTAATAGTATATTTGGATTTAACTAAATCAACCACTGTCTCATTATCAATCACTCATTTCATCCAATCATACAAATCATTAACTAAAACACCCTAAATTAGTCATTTCACCCAAATAAACTAAGGCCTTGTTCGACCTTGGGTTATTTGGATAACGAGTAGGTTATTGAAAAATTTGGTTATTTGGGTAACAAGACATTAAGGGTATGTATAAAAGTATAGTGATAAGATATTTGAAAATGAAAAGAAATAGAGGGTGTTTTGATAGATGATTAGAATGATGTGACTGATAAGATGAAAATGAATAATGGGTTATTTTCAGATCAAAGAAAGGCCAAAATAAATCACTTTTTACATCTAACAAGATTTCTTAATTTTATTTTCTTTTTGCAAAAACCCAAGATCAAACAAGCTTTTGAAAGATAATAAAAAAAGAAAAGAAGAGAAGCTTACTTGATTCTGCCAATAGTGATACTTTTCAGTTAATTTTTCACTTCTCCACGCATCAAGGTCAAACATGTTCACTCCGAAAGCCCAAGCACAAGCCTTGGGATTAAACTTTTGCTTAATAAGAGGGTGAGAGAAGTTCAAATATTGGGAATATCTATGGAAGGACCCAAAGCAAGTCTCCACAGCACCATTCACTCTCCCATCCATATCGATTTTCCATAATGCTGTTAAATCCTTCTGAACCACAACGTCATCTTCAAGGAACAAGATGCGGTTAAGTTTCGGATACATCTCTGGCAAGTAAAACCTGAGGTGATGTAACATTGATAAGTATTTGGGACCCATAAATTTCATGGTGTTTGCATCCTTGGATGTACTTTTAGCCTTGTTGGCATGTTCATCCTGTCGTAATACTGGCACATAAGTAGGGGTCAAAAATGTGAAATCCTCAACAGCTTTTATCTCAATATGTGCACCCTTTTCAACAGGCCTCCTCTTAAACCAAACCTTCATTGCAGCAAGAATCATCCTATCTGTGACAACATGGAATACATGTTTGGAAGGATCAAGTGCATTCTTAACCACTGAATTCACCACCACAGAAACTGCAATCACATTATCTGAAAAAATTGCATAATGGTACAAAGTAGGATCCTCAAATTCAGCTGCTGGTTCATCGTCTTTGTACTTTTCTGGATGTGCAATTCTTTCTTCCATGAGTCGCATAGAGAGACAATGCAAACCTTTTGGGGTTGATTTGGCAGCAATTAAGTGGGCAAATGCACCATTCTTTTTTGCCTTAATGAGTAACTCATTAACTGCAAATATAGTGTCTTTAAGCTTCTGGATCTTTAACTGATTGTCATAAGATTCTTTAGATTCAACAATCATCAACCTGGCAGTTTTAATTTTGTCCTTCACTTCTTTCTCAAACTGCCGCAATAAATCCTCATCCACAGGTCCATCAGGTTCCAATAATGATTTACGATTCTGCCTCAGCTGAAGTTCCACTAAGTTCTTTGCCAAGTCTTCAAACATGCGAAGTTGCCGGGATATCTCAATCTTGAGTTTCCTCGCATAAGCACCGTATGCA
The DNA here is from genome assembly GCF_907164915.1 of Impatiens glandulifera. Classification (NCBI taxonomy): domain Eukaryota; kingdom Viridiplantae; phylum Streptophyta; class Magnoliopsida; order Ericales; family Balsaminaceae; genus Impatiens; species Impatiens glandulifera. The sequence continues at coordinate 28,327,130 of NC_061870.1, forward strand.
TTCACAAGTGCAATATGATCGTTTGCCTGTTTGTGAATTAAATCTAACCTAGTCTTTAAAGGATCTGACTGCAATGCCATAAACGTCCTCTGCACATAGGCGTTCCCTGTTGTCTGCATAACATATTCAAATAACAAGCTCCCAATAATCAATCTTTAATTATGCTACCAAATACCACTAGTAAGTGTGTTATGCCACTACAGCGCAGATATTTAGCTACGATAATGTTCATCGACAGTTCACTGCATTAAGATACTCTCTAATTGATGCAATGAACGGTAAGAGAGATCCACTACAATTGTAGTTCTAAACGCTCGTTCTATTTGATCAGGATCATACATACACAGCATAAAAGACATTGAATAATTAAGACAGAGAAAAACTTACGGAATCGTAATTGGCGGGAGGGCCTGGGGTAAATAAGACTGAAAGAGTGGCGAGGAAGAGGAGAGTGAACACGGCGGAGATGAAGATCCGGTAGGAGAAGAAGTTGCGGAGAGCGCCACCGGATCCTCCGCCGCCCCGGCCGCCGCGGGCTGCAACCGCCATTGAATGGGATCTGGCCGGGAACTTGATGAAATCGGATTAGGATCGTCTATAGAAATTGGTAATGTTGATTGTTGATGAAATCGGATTAGGATCGTCTATAGAATCTGAGTGTGTAAAAACCCAAAGTTGAAGAAGATCTGAGGAAAATCGTGGGGTAGGGTTAGCGGAAGAAGTGAGGGTCTGATGATCTGATGATGATGATGATGGTGATTGAGCCGTCCCGCGTCGGTGCATTATTCAATTCATATTATTATCTACTTAATTACATTTTAAACTAAAGATATTAATTATTAACTGTTTATAACCCTAATTAATACAGAAATTACGGGGATTATATGTAAATAATAAAACTAATTAGAATCTTAACTAACTCCCCGTTTATTTTGACTGAATAGAAAAAATAATAATGAAATTAATTGCCCGCGCGTAACGCGGTGAGTCTGCTTCGTTCATATTCTCCTGAACCTGATGATGGATCCATCAGTTATGGCGGGCTTTGGAATGGAGTCTCTCTCTCATTCAATGTTCATCTTCTTCTGCATTTCGTGTGACGACGGTAACGAATTTCCATTAATATATCCTCTCCTTTTTCTTTGAGTTTTGATCGTATTGCATTAAGCAAGAGTAATTGAAGGATTCGATTTAATTCAACAGTAATTGTGCATTAGAGTGTAGATATTTTCGAAACAGGTGAGGTTTATCTGGAATATCTCATTGAATAATGATGCTAGTCTAGATTACTTTACGAATTTCCATTAATATATCCTCTCCTTTTTCTTTGAGTTTTGATCGTATTGCATTATGCAAGAGTAATTGAAGGATTCGATTTAATTCAACAGTAATTGTGCATTAGAGTGTAGATATTCTCGAAACAGGTCAGGTTTATCTGGAATATCTCATTGAATAATGATGCAAGTCTAGACTACTTTACGAATTTCCAATGAAAGCCTAAAGCGATTAGGGTGAACATCTTTTGTTTTTCCTGTTCAAAGCACCATTTAAATGTGATAAGTATATGAGTTGTAGGTTATTGTTAGGGTTGTGATTTGTGAAAGGTCCTACAAGCAATGTTTCGAGAAAGTTCATAGTGAATACCGTTCCTTGCTGCAAAGAACGGATATAATGGGAACAGTAAGTAGTTCTTCCAAAGAATCGATATAATGTCTTCTGAATGATATGATCATTCTTTAAAAAAAAAAAGTCCTGTTAGTGGAGAAAAAAGAGAAATGAACAATGATGCAACAAAAGTAGAATAGTGAATGATACCTCATTTTTGCAGTTAAAAGTAACAGTGAAGTCTGTTCTAAGAAGCAAAGAGATAAAGCTCTACAAGAATAGGAAAGATAGGCATGGCTGGTAAAACTACAGTTCAATTTCCTACTTGATTCATTAGGGTAATAATAATCAGAAATATTTCTGCATCAATTAAAGTAGGTAGACGTCATGTTTTGGGGGTAATCTCAGTATGTCATAGAAATCCTCCAAAAACTAGAAACAATAGTTGGGATAATTGTGGATAGCCTTTATATCATGTGCTTCTCCTTATATGGAAACTTCTGTACTACACCATATCCATATGTATCTCTTTTGTCAAATCATGAACAAAGTGTTATGGCCAAGTAGTTAAGTTAAAACAAAGTTATGGTCTTCCAAGTTCTATCTGTAGCAGCATGTATTGGGAGTTTTTCTTCCATTTGAGTAATAATGGTCATCTGCCCTTCTTCTTTTGACTGTTTTCTTCTCTACCAAATTAATTTGCCTCATGGCTCTTCAACAACATGATTGATCAAATTCAACACATATCCTCTACAGCCAAATGGTTAAAACCGGAATTAAGATCTACGAATAAGTACATCTTGAATACATGTTATTACGATATCCCCTAATGTGGAAGAAAGATCTCATTTAGATCATGTTGAAAATAGATCACCTAAGAAGTTAATGTAGGCTTCTTCCGAGAAAAGCAAATCTGAAACATGCATTTGACTGGAATGAGGATTCAACTCTTAGGTAAGTCTGTGTTGCCGGTGATATCATCCAGGTCATGCAGCGTAGGGCAAGAGCTGTTCAGCTGCATGTCAGTGAGCATCTGGCGGAGTTCTGAAGTTTCCTCCTTGAGTTGGGAATTCTCTTGAAGGACCTTATTATGGCTTTCTGACATGTGGTTCAATTTGTCAACAAGTTGGTGATTCTCAGTCCTCAGCCAAAGCACCTGTGACCAGAGCTCATCCAGGTGCTTCTGCTTTCTCATGCGTGATCGGCGTGCTGACTCTCTGTTAGATATCATTCTTCTCTGCTTCCGATCATTGATGAGATTCATCTGTTGTTCATCTGTATCATCTGACGAGTTGTTACTCAAGCATGCCATCTGTGTTTTGAAATCGTGAACTTGAGGAGCAATCTGGAGATGATACAAAGGATTGGAGAATCTGTTAACCTGAATTGTGTATGCATTGTTTTGGCTCAAACTAAAATCAGTTGCATACTGATCATCTGCACACTGATTTATATGACTACTACCAATATACTGGGGCTCTGTAAAATCACTTGGTTGCATGGTTTCAATGAGAGGTCTATAGATTTTTATCTGTTGAGATGGGAAGGAGTAGAATGAAGTCGGCATTAATTGATTTAAGGCTGAAAGGAAGTTCAGAGAGGAGGAGGTAATTTATAGGACCAAAAAAGTCATAATGGCCCCATTTTTGTGTCATGAATCATGATGATGGAAATTCCTTAAAAGCCAGACTCTTAAAATATGATGTTGACACGCTCGCCGTTTAATAGCCTAACAAGCTATAAGCACATGAAAATGGCAACATGAATATATATTTTAAGCTTTTTCCAATGCCTTCCATATGTTTGGATGTCCATGGCATGGAAATATGCATCATCCATGAGGAAACTGTACATTGTGGGTGCTCATTTTTCCATGAAAATTGCTGACTTGAGATAGAAGAGAGAAAAAAGGAAGGGAAGAAATGATATAGTGGACTGTATAATAATTTAGGCGCAGGAATGTGTTGGGGAAGAAAACAAAGCAAATGGAGGTTCAAGTAGTCATGTTAAAGTTTAGCTATAATTACCAATCCTTAACCCATCTGAATAATGTTCTACCCAACAATCCTTTCCTGGAAACTGATCTATTGGAATGAGAAGGAAGAATGCTGGTAAAGGCAAACCTTTACTGTTAGTGGAAAGGATTATTTTACTAATTAATGACTCACTCAACCTTTTCTGGTAGTGGATACTTGTTAATTTTTCTAACCTTCTGATAATGACAATCCCCAGTTAAATCTTAAATCAATGCTTAATTACCAATTACTGTAAAAACGTACTTATGACCGTTTTGTCATCTAGCATCGACTGTCAAGACTAAATGGGAAATTATTTGTTTATTCAAACACCTTCTTTTGGAATAATGAGAGCAGCACTTAGATTTGTCTTTTTAATCAAATGCTGTTACTTTTTCTGAGTGAAATAATCTCATGAAACATATTTTACACGATTATGCTATTCTCAGTGTGTTTTTAGCTATACACAGTTCATTCTCAAATTTGTTACCTTGTTTCATTATTTAGCCTGGTGAAACTTCATTGAGCTATAAAATCAGCATGAGGATTGGAAACTGTTACTAACCAAAATTGGGATTGCAGAATTGAGAGAAAGGGAAAAGACCTAGAAAATTTGGAGACTATACTTGGATGATATTTATTCATATTTATTAAGCATAATGTCATCAATGGACTAGGACCTTATTTATAGAATTAAAACCTAATCATCATGAAAATCAAATTCTAAGAAATATTTCAAAAGACTAACATAATTATCCTAACCACTAAAATAAATATAATTATCTAATACTTCTAACTAACAAACCATGTATCATCACATGATTAAACTTTTGAACTGGTGAGTGTAAATCAAGTTACTTATGTTGTTCTTTTGGCTTTAAGGTACTCACTATACATTAAAGTCTAGGATGTTGTAGGAAAATATAAATGTTTTATTATTTATTTATTTTGTAGGAAAATATAAACGTTTTTTTATAAACGTTGTTAAACAGATTCTACATAAAATTGATTGTTACCCTTTTGGTAAAGTTTCTGGTTTTTTGTTAAGATCCTGTTGGTATTTTACTACTGCAAAGGATAGATTTTCCAAAAATAAATGTTGTGTTCAACATATCATGAATTTATTAGTATTTTTCCTTACACAATGTCTTTTTGAAAGAAAAAATACACTGGGTAAGGAATAGTACTAATCCATACCCAATGTATTAACCGAACAAACCAGTTAAATTAATCTATAGCCTATTTAGAATTATTACTGAACATTGACAAAAGGGTTTGCTCAGTTTCAGAAATCCTACTGGAATAAAACACATCAACAGGTGGGATGCGAAGGATGCTAAAGATATAAATACTAACAAGCAAAAAAACTTATGTTCTGCATCCAGGACCAGAATCATCTTATGAACAAGGTAAATTATTTTTCCTTGATGTCAGGTACTCTTTAGCCATAAGGGTGATCAACAATATCATAAAACAGATATGGACTCGTCTTTTCTGTCATGTCTTCAACTTGTTTTTCCCTGGTTTCTTTCTAGTGTTGTGTACTTTTTCATTTCTCTTTCTCTGAAGTGCTTTTCCCCATATATGGATACTCAGAGAATAAAGCAGTTGAATCTGTAGATCTTCATGTCTCCATGTACTCTGTACTTGTAAACTTGCAGTCCGTAGACAACAGTACTTTTTTGTTAACAGTGCCTCTAATTTATATATATATATATATATATATATATTTTAATTAAAAAAGTTAGCACGAGTCCCATATACTATTAGCTGGTTTTTTTGTTTACTGATTTTTGTTTTCCCCTTCCCACATGCTTTCCTTCTTCTATTGAAAAGTTGACAATTTTTTATAGAAATAAAAGCTGAAATTTTTATATTCCAGAAGAAGTGAATCATGTTGGAGGTGAGTACTGGTACTATTAGAATTGCAAAATAAGCATGATTATTATGTTCAGTGCTCAGTGCGTAGTTTGGAATGGTATCTGAGTGGGAATGTTATCTATAAACTATCTATAGTTACGTTTTGTGCATAGTTTTTGGAAATATGATATTCTTCAGAAACTCCTAGAGGAGGATTGTTATGTAGTTTGGGAAAATACTTGAGATGTTTTCCAATCTAAGAAAATTCTTGATTCTAGCTTGTTCATTTTGAAGGATGGGATATGGGTGGACAAAATCAGAAAAGTGATCTTATTGTTGAAAGGTCAGTCTAAATTCTCTCAATAACTTAAATATCTTATCTTCTAGACTATTCCAACATATTTCTTGCGATGCCTTAGTTACTTGAATCATTTGGACATGATTCCACTTTTATCCAAAAATACATTACTAAAAGCCCTTCATTTACCAATTGGTTTACTGTTTGAGGTATACATAGTTACACAAAGCTTAAATTGCTTTTCCAGATCTTTAGGTGACAAGTCATGCTTTGGTGCTTTTTTTAAAAGAAATTCAAAATTCATGTTTTGCTTAATTGGAATGAACTCTTGCACCATGGGGCATTATCCAGATGGTCATTTTAGGTTGTTCAAATCCTTGAATAGTGCAAATGCTTTCCAAAAGCTATTGTGTTTATCCGCTTAACTTAAAGGAAGTTGTTTTCGTAACGTAACTATAACAATTGTGATGAAACACTTTTTTTTCAGTATGCACATATAAGAATTCATTGAATGCAATAGAAATCTGAAACAAGTGGACAAGTGGATAAGTTTTTTACCAAAACTAGAGGTATATGATTGATATAGTAAGCCTCATAAATCTGCAATAGCATTTTACAGATTTTTTCTTGTTCCTGTTTATCTGAAGATAAATGTTCTTACATGACAGTTTTATTAGAGAATATTTCAAACAATAAATAATTTATGAATGACAAATGATTTTAAATATCTAATAGATCTGGCATTTTCTTATGCATAATCCTAACAAGTAGAAAATACCTAAGAGACATGAAACATGAGAATATGTTTTATTTAATGTTTTTTAAATAAGGTCAATTTCTTTATAAAAGTGCCAAAAAAGTGACAAAGAAACCTTACAAGCAAAGGAAATTAACAAAATGACACAAGCAATTGGACAACAAAAATTCAACTAGAAAGCAAAATCATTTTCCAAGGCTTTCAATTATATCCCGAGGACACAAAGGAATTTTGTCTTCAAACAAGACAATAACTAGTGTTCCTTTCATTCCATAAGATCCACCATATTGTATGGTGTACTAATTCTTATTGAGATGAATCCCCTACTCTAATCCATACAAAGCTCCCAAAACGAGTAAGGCATAACCCAACTAAGTTTGAAAAGGCTTAATTTGAATTAGTCTTATCTTTATTATGGACATGGATAGGAAGCACAATGAATGGATGGTAAGGCCTCTCTTTTGAACTTTACTGATCAACCATTTTTTTTTTTGAGAACGATCAACCATTTTGACCCCAAGAGAAAGAAGAAAAACTTACTCAAGCATTATTATGATATAATTTTTTGTTCTCATTCTTTGATCATCAGATGTCAAAAAGCAATATGATTGAACAACCCATGTCACCCACCTGATCCCCCAACATATGGCATGCAAATCTCCTTTTTCTTTACCAATTCACGCCCGTATCTATTTGCATTTCATTTGACACCCATCCTACCTAGTGCTCCTCTCTCTAGCAAATACAAACATCCTTATAATCCATATTAATATATACATGATAGCAAGGTAATCGGATGAATGTATTTGGTCAAACACAAGAAAGCCGAGCCCAGTGGGTTATGTCTAGCATAGGACACTGCTGCCCTTAGACAAAATGACATTAACCACATATATACTATGTTTTGATCTGCTGATTAATATATATTCTTTTTTAATCTCTGAAAATGTTACGCATTTCATAGTTGAGAGCTGACATCTTCGATTAGATAGTAAATGAAGACACGATATGATTTATTTATTTATAGAAAACAGTATAGACTGGGGTAGGAGACAAAATAAAAATGGTTCGATTGATTTGGTGCTGCTCTTAAAAAATTTAGAAACGGAGCGCACTAACAAGCGTGCGTGGGCGCCCCTCGTGACGTGTTGCACCATTTCTCATGCAATTGGTCGTCATCTTGTCTCCCCTGTCAATTCTATCTACCTGAGGAGCCCCTAAAGGCGGGCGCATACTCTCTCTCTCTCACACACACACACACACGTATCATTCATGGCCATGGGGCTCTGAATTTGGTGGTACTGGTCGGTCGTACCATTCATGCCCCCACTAAGCCAATATGCTCTCCAAAAGTAGATAAGGTACACAGCGACATACATTAAACAATTGTGTTCAAATCCAATATATAGTCTTGTAATTTTATTATTATACAAGAAATAGAGTTTAAAGTCTTACTGGATTTTGAAACATCTTTAGGAGTTGGGTCTAGTATGGATTTCGATGAGATGTCTTTAATAAATTTATAAATATATATATCTAATTTATCTCATCTAGAAAGTGTTATCTCGTCCAAACCTATACCCATATCCAACTCTTAAGAAAAGTGTTTCCAAATAAGTCTAGAAAAACAAATGGAATTCCAGTGTAAAAGAAGAGAAGAAAACAGTTGATCATGAATCTCTCTAATTTTCCCAGCAAAAAAAAATGTTTTTAATATATGTTCCTCACTTTGTAGCATACAAGATGAGTCAAGTGAACCAAACATTTGTTCACGCAAAATGTGTATTGTCCTACAGAAAAGAGGAACAAGTATTCAAATGGGCAATAACTTCTTCTTTCTTTTTTTACGTCTTAACGTCATTTCATTAAAAAAAAAAAAAAAAATCTATATGAGTTTGGAAATTAAGGCAAAACAAACACTTGTCTTAATTTAAATAAAATTAAAGACAACCAAATGAATAAACGGATTACAACAAATTAGATGAGACTTAGGCCATTTTGAAAGTATTTAAACGAGTGACTTCCTCATAAGCAATGTTCCATCTTTGACATATCAACCAATTTCTTTCACAAGTCAGAATACACTTCCACATTCGAATGAGTGAGTTTCCATAGAAAATAATAGACCTCCAAACTTGCTCAACCTTATTTCGAAGTCTAGAAAAAGCACTTGCATTCCGCTCCATCCAAATGTGATAGACAAGAGTAGCAAAGCAACACTTAAAGACATTTGAAGCGAAATCATTACCCTTTGCCTTGATGAGAGCTAATTCTGTAACTTCTTCTAATTGTTCTAAGAAGAAACTCAATTACATGGAATATCAATAGTTTCTTCTTCTTTTGTTGTAAGAAGAAACTCAATTAAATATAATGTCAATAGTAATGATATAAAAAAAAAACTGTGTTTAGTCCATTGACATAAAAAGTGACAGACTCAAAATTGCCATTTATTTCACGCTGCTGAAGTAGACGTAGATGATAGGACCAAGAACTTAAAATAGTTACCCTTTTTTATCTTTATGGGATGAAAGGTCGACCCATATCCCTTAACTGGCTAGGCTCCTGTTATTGTTCTCCTTGGTAAGTTTTACATGATTTTCCTACTTGTTGAACAAAAACTTACACACCCTATTGAACCAATTAGATCATTTCTCTAACATAATAATTAATGTTTACCCTTCGGATCATGAGGTCACAAGATCCAAAAGATTGGCTTAGAGTGGATAAACTCCATCACCACCTCACATCATCTCTTACTTTAACTTTTGCTTTCCTTCTTTCTTTGTCATTTAAAATTAGACCCCTATTGCCAATTTCTAAGTTGCATGATGACATCTTTCATATATGACTTTTTTTTTGTTGAAATGCACGTAACTTAGTTTTATTGGCATGAACAGTGATCTCTTTAGGGAACTTTTTTACTTGCACGCATTGCCATGTTTGTTCATATATCAATTTTCTTTCTCTAATAATAGAAAAGGGCAAAATGTGATTTTTATATTTGCGTGATTATTTTATTTAGGGGCATCTTTTTGCCATTGTAAATCCTGTTAGTTATTAGCTACTTGCCATTGTAAATATTGTTAGTTATTAGCTACTTGCCATTAGATAGTCTTGTTATAATGACTCCATCAACATAGCAATAGGTATATCCTTTAATTCTTCTAATCCCACAAATAGCTAGGTTAATAAATTCAACGATCTTTCTGCTCGTGGATCATGTTATCGGTATTACTTTCCCTGTGTACTTATTTCAAATTCAAGGTCTTGATTCCCTTTACTCTGTCAAAGTTGTTTCCAGCCGTAACAACTCAATATCAAAGACAAAGAGGCCTTTCTTCTGTTTATTTCAATTATTTGTTTCAATATCATCCACTCATAAAGAAGGTTTTTATTTGTTTAGAACAAATAGCTGCAAATTCATTTGTTTTCATCTGATTTAAAGTTGCAGGACGTCACCCACCATCAATTAATTATGGTTGCTGTTGTAAGAGGTAGGTTTCAATCAATTCCATCCTATTCCTTATCTGATCATTTCTTTAGTTGAAGACTCATACATTAAGATTAATTTTTTATTTTATTTTTTCGATCGATGGGCTTAATGGCGTGTGGTACATAGATCGATCTCAGGACCACAGAACTGTGATTAGACTACGTATGTCACCTTATAATTAACAATAGTTAAGAATACCAACTAAATAGTTATGTTGCGACTCTGTGGACCTAACAAATTATAATTAAGGAGATTAGGATGATAAAGTAGTGTTGGAGATCATGGTCTTTCACGTTGATGGCGGGACAGAAAAACTATCAAGTCATAATATATATAGATTAGACCGTGTTTTAAGTCTAAGACATGAATTCAAAATTTTGATATGGTTATTTTATCCCCCTCACAAACAAGTTTTTGAAATTTATCTGACTTGATTTCCCCATCTCAGTCAAAGTAAAGTAATAAGTGGTCCTTAATATTTCTTTAAGGTGGGGAGGAGGGGAAAGAAGTTTTTTAAGCCAGCTTTAGTTTTCAATACACAAATGATTGAAGCAATAATAGCTCAGTCCCCACAAGCTTTCCCAAAAGAAAGTCTAAATAAAAGGATTGATGGACGACTATGTGGAAAATATGTTGGGGAGGTAGTCCCTACCAAAAGAGCCGTGCCCACAAGGTCAGTCTCTTGATAGAGGTAATTGGAGGAAGAAAGTGCTTTTTCTTTGGTTGCCACTTCTTCTTCTTCTTCTGCAGCAGCAGCACTAATAAAAATAAAAAAGGAGTCTTCTAACTCCAATAACAAATTAATGCTCATGATCACACAACATAAAATAAGCTAGTTGAAAACAACTACTACTTTGTTTAATTGAATTTTTATGTAGTCACTGTCAATCATTTTCTCTTCTTATCACTAATTAGTGAGATAAAAGGAATTCAAAAGTTTCTTACCCAAGCACTTCCAACATCATACTTTCATTATTTATTTATTTTTTTATAGCAGGGTTATGTCTAATGCATGTATGATAAGTTAGGTGAGATATATATCCCTCATTTAGCATTCCAAACATGTTGTGACCATGTTGAGGAAAATGGTAATGTAGAGCAAAACATACAAAATAAACTATTTATATGTCGGAGGGACTTTTTAGACTCTAGTTATTTTTCCTAAACATAGATAAGATGTCAATATTGTCATATACCCTCACACGTGCCTCTAGCATGTGGGGTCGAGATGTTAGAATTGTTATCAGGTTTGGGCTTGACAACATAACAGAGTATCATTTGGGACACCCTAATCAAGGTAGACTGGGACTAACAACATATATGATGTCCCTTTTGAGACTAATGAAGAGTGTGATGAAGTTGAAGCAAGAATTCTTGTGGGGCTAGTCTGAATAGTCATTCACCCACCTAGTGAACTGAAAGAGTGAAACTGACATAGATATAACAGTAGTTTGGGGATTAGGGACCTTGTGATCTTTCACATGACACTTCTTTCTAAATAGTGTCGTATCCTCGTAGGTTCTCCGAAGAGGGGAACGCCATATGACTATATGAGCCTCCCTCATTCGGGAAAAGTACGAGTTAGATTGGTTAGCCAGATCATTCTTATTAGTTTCATATATACCACTTTCTCTAAACTTACAAGTAACTAACTTCAGCCCAATAACATGAGACTACTATGTTAACTATTTGTATGTTATTGGACTGCAGTTAGTTTCTAACTTATATTTTGATTTTTGAGATGGGTTGTGGTGACCCTTGTTTGTTGTTTAATGTTCATGTCTATAACTTATATCACTTGTGTGTAAGTGTCTTGTATGTGTTACAGTTAATATAAGAATCTAATAAGGTGGTCAACAAAGTGCCATGACACGAACACCATCTCTTGAATCCCAATGAGATTCAAAATATATATTAATGATAAAAGACAACCAGTTTGTCACGTGTCCATAATGGAGATATTGAAGTGGGAGATGTTTCTAATTACTTTTGTACTAATTGACAATTATCACAGGTGTTCTGAAAGGCTCTTCTGATAGAGAGACGGTAACTGTTTTAAATTATTTGATTTAAATTATTTGATCAAAAGAGGAGTTCTAGAATAGTTTTGGACGGTGAATCTCATGTTTATTTGTTAAAACTTGCGGTAGAATTAATCTTGATTGTTTCTTCATGTGGTGATTTTATTTATTTATTTTCATCATAGATTTGTGGTCCTCCTAGAAGTAATTTCTATAATTGAAAATTTTCTAATTATTAGCACGACAGTGTGAGAATATAAAATGAAGTGATTCAGATTTTGTCATTGTCACAATATTTCTCATGTTTAGCTACTTTTTAATATATTAATAATTGTTTTTAAAATAATGATACCGAAATTAGAACGTGAATAGTTATTATTTATTCTCTTCTTTTTTCTCTTTCCTTTTTTTTTTACTTATTAATAATTTTTAATTTCTCATCACTTTTAAATTTTTATCTAATATTTCTCATTTTTTCATTTCTCAGAACTTTTCCAACCGTCCATCTTCCCATCAATGCAGCTATTATTAACATATTTTTCTATTGAGGTAACCTTTAGTTTTATTTTGGGTAATAATATGGTTCATCTTTAAACAATAATAACATGTATTTCACTTTTTAATAAATTTATGTGAATAAACTATTTTGAAAGAAAGGAAGAAATGATACACATGAGAGGTCATGATAAAAGAGGTTAATACTTCTGAAATTGGAATAATATTTTTATCTGAAGAAGTATGTTATCTTTATAAATCTTATGCATAGAATGTTGTTTTCAAATTAAGTGGTAAAAAATAAAAATGGAGATGATACACTAAAAGTTGTAACAAAGTATCCCGGTTAAGAAATGTATACCTAGACCTTCGATTAAGACAAATTGTAAAACAAAGATTAATGTTGTTATTTAGAATGATACAAATTTTATAATAAATGATGTATACCATAAACATAATCCTAGGTTAAGTTCAGAAATACGACATTTTAGATGTAATAAAGTATTGGATTTAACTATAAAAAAAAATTATAATTAAATGATGAAGCTGAAATAATAGTAAGGAAAAAATTTCAATCATTTGTAGTTGACGCTAGAAGTATGATAATATCTTATTCAATTATAGAAACCGTAAAAGTTATATTTGTTGAGGTTAGAAAATGGAGATGCTGAAATTTTAAGTGTTTATTTTTGTCGCATACAAAGTAGAAACTCAATTTTTTTTTCTACGCACTTCATTTAGATGAGAATTTTGGTTTAGCAATATTTTTTTGAACAAATGCAAGATCAAGAGCTATATAAGATTGTTTTTTTAATGTTGTTACTTTTGATACAACCATTTGACTAATAATTATGACATGTTTTTCGCTTCATTTTTTTGAGTGAAATATCATGGTTAATCTAGTACTTGGATTTGGACTACTACAGTGAAGACACGTTAGCATTCATAAAGTTGTTAAAAACTTTGTTGATATTTATGTTTTAGAGATATTCCAAATAAAATAGTCACATACCAATATCTTTCAATTGCAGAGGTATTTTCAAATTTTTCTCACCATTATATACTAAAAACATAAAGGGTGATAAAAATTTGGAAATATCTTTGCAATTGTCATGATTATTGCATTTGAACACGTCCAAACCTAGATATTAACAAAATTTTGAACAAGCATATGAATGTTTATGTATTTCACAAGATAATAGTTCACATCCAAATAAAATAGACTGACACTAATGATTCATTCTAACCAATGGAGTGAAAGGTATGTCATAACTATTAGTTAAGTAAGTTGTATAAAAAATAATTGTATTGAAAAAATAATCATATGCAGCTCTTGATTTTGAATCTGTCTAAAAAAATATTATTAATCCGAGATTCACCATCTAAATAAAGCACGAAAAAAAATTGAGTTCATATTTTACATGCGACAAAAATAAGCACTTAAGGCTTCAACATCTCTATCCTTAACTCAACAAATTCGGTTGACAGAATATCATAGTCTTTAGCCTCAACTACAGAGGATTGTGAAAACTTTTATTTAATGTTATTTCATCTTTATAATTTAGATGTAATCTTCTCTTGGTAGCTAAATCTAATATTTTATTACATTTCGTAATTAATATTAATCTTAATTTTACAATTTGTCTTAATCGAAGGTTTAGAGTGTAGTATATTTCTTGACCTATATACTTTGTTACAACTTTTAACACATTCAACAACAAAAAAATATTTTTTGTTTTCTATCGTTTCTATTTTTACCGCTTAATTTGAAAATATTGAAACCAACATTTTACGCATAAAATTTATAAGAATCGCGTATTTCATTTTCGGATGAATGTCATTCCAATTTCATGAAGATTGACCTCTTTTAAGCTTATCGAAACCCTTTTAAAGTTGGCGAAGATGGACTTGAGCATCGTTGTTATTCTCCCCTCATGTGTATCCTTTATTCAGTCTTTTATAATAACCTAAATTTATTAAAAAAATCAAAAAATGGAATTATTGTTTAAAGATTGAACCATATTATTGCACAAAATAATATTAGAATGTTTCACTAAAACAATATGTTGATAATCGTTGCGTTGAGAAATTTTAGATGGAAAGAAAATTATTCTACAACTCTTATAAATATTAAAAAAAAAAATATGAATAACTCAAAAAAAATATAACTGTTAATATATGTATAAATAATGGTTTTGGATTGTTTTTATTAAGAATAATTATTAATATAAATGTGTTCAAATATGAATAGATATGGATAAAAATGGGAAAAAGTAAGTATAATAATTATGTTTTTTCTATAAAAAAAAAACCTATAATTTTTTTTTGTCTAGTTATGATTATAATATTTTCCTAAGCCAAACAAGGTCATGATAAACGGATTGAAGTGATAAGTGGTGTTCATGTTGTAGATCATTTTTAATACGACATTCGCAATCAGTTAATTGAATCATGATATTGTTTATATTATATTTCGTTATGCTAATATTTTTATTTATATTAAAAATTATTTAATCAAACTAATTTATAAATAAACAAAATAGTCTAATTAAAAATTATAATTCTTAATATCATCATTCAAATATAAAAATTAGTAAAAAAAAATAAAATTATAAATATGAATAAGGAGGTTCAATTTTAACTTTGAATTATGTCTTCACAGCCAAAAAATAATAAAAGAAAATTTATTATTGTATGTTTTTGTATTTTCTAAAATGTAAAAGAACACTCGTGGGCTACTTGATGTGTATTATGGGCTGAGTTCTATGGCTTGGGCCTTGAAGTTGACAAAGTGAAGTTGGTTGGTGGATTTTAATTGGGCTGTTGAACACTGGAGTGGACCGAGAGCGACCCATTGTTATTAAATTGGATAATATGCATAAATTAATCATGACCAAATTAAAAATAAAATAAAATAAATGAGGATAAAAGAAATGGGTGGTCCAATTGATTGATCGTGGCGCAGCGTCCCAAACGGTCATTTTCGACGACTATGACATAACGCAATATTAAAAATGTAAATAAATATACACAAACTTCTCAATTGGTGGGCCAATCGTTGTCTGATACGTGTGACTAAAATTAGCAATGAAAATATATTTTATAGCTGATAAATTTGACCCTAAATATAATTTAACTAAACTTTCTCATACTTAATTATTTTTATTTTTATTTTAACTTGGCTTTGTTCGGATTAAAAACTCTATAATTGAAAAAAAAAAATTATCATTTATAATTTTATTGAGGTGATAATTATTTTTAGTAAAAAGATTTTAAATATTGATATATATAAATAAAATAAAAAATAATAATTTAAAATAAAAAATATTTTAGTATTTTTTGTTAATGAAATTAGTGATATAATTATTTAGAAGTGATTAATTAAAAATTTTATTTTGTTTGAATTTTTGTATAATCTAAAGAGAAGAGGAACTTAGAAAGTTGAAGTAAAATCAAACTACTCGTATCATAAATAATTAAATAAAAAAGAAAAAAGACAATCAAAATTGACAAATTGAACATCTGTAAAGAGTTTTATTATTTGAGTGTTTGGTTTATATATATATATATATATTTGTTTATTTATTTATTTATTGACATTTTAAAAGAATTGAAGTATCATTTATGTAATGAATATGACAACTTCTTATTACAAGATATTTAAAATTATATATTCAAAATTATATTTGATTTAACATATCTAGTAAGTAGTATCGAGACATCTAAGAGAAAAATAAAAAATTATTCTTAAAATAAAAGATAAGAATAATTTTTTATTTTTCTCTTAGACACCTTAATACTATGTACCGTTACTAGATATGTTAAATCAAATATAATTTTGAATATCTTGTAATAGAAAGTTGTCGTATTCATTACATAAAAGATACTTTAACTCTTTTAAAATGTCAATAAATAAATAAATATATATATATATATATAAACCAAACACTCAAATAAATATAATAAGCTTGTAATATTGTTAAGTTAATTATATATTTATATTAACACATAGTGACCTATAAATCAAATTTTGTTGAGCTAATAATTTTTTATTTTTTTTTTACTTTTGGTACCCTTGTGAGAGGTCTTCCTTTCTTCTTCCTGAAATTTATTGGTTACTATTTTTTGGCCTTACCATAGGTCGGCCTGAACATATCATTTGTTGATAAAATGAGACTAGACTTTTTTAAAATGATTTTTATAACTTTGTTTGTTCTTCACTCATACGCAGCATATTTCTTTCCTTGATTCTTCAACCCTTTCTTTCTCCCTTCAAAGCTCAAAACCCACATATTCTTCCTCTTAAACATGATTATTATTCTGGTAATGTTGGAAATTGATTAATGTTATTGGAATATGAACTTTATTGATTGAAATATTAGACATTGAAAGGCGTTGACTTAAGGGCCCATTTAGAAATACCTCTGGTCTAAAGTTGGAATTGTGTTTGGTTTGTTGAGAAATGATAAATATTTTAGGATAAGTTTTGAGTTTTGATTGATATTAATAGTGTAATTGGATGAGATAGAAATATTTATCGATTTGTTTAATGAAATTATTAAAATATAAAAATCATGACTTTCATTGTTTTTTTATAAGGCTATTATATATATATTAACTTTTATTTATCTATAGTTTAAATAAAATTTTAAATTTATTTGTAAATTTATAAATATAAAAAATTAGGAGGTATTCTCTCCCTTCACCCTTCTCTTATTTTATTATTATGTGATGTTGTGTCATGTGTTTTATTTTATTTATTATGCGGGTTTGTGTCATGTATTGTTTATTTATTTATTTTATTATGTGGTGTTGTGTCATGTGTTTTTATTTTATTTATTATGTGGGTTTGGGTCATGTATTTTTTATTTTTTATTTTTTATTATGTGGTGTTGTGTCATATGTGTTATTTAAACAATAACAAACTTATCATAATAAACCAACTTTCTTCTTCTGTTTTCTTATCGCCCTTTTTTTATATTATGTTGTGACGTGTCATGAGTGTTTTTTTTATTCTATGGAGAATGAATAGAGAAGTAACCTTTTAACTAATTAGATTTAAGATTTAGGAGTTTATATGAAATAAATAAAAGGTCAATGAGAACGAGAAGATAATAAAAGAATGATGTTGAAGAAAACGGGTATCATTTTGTGATTTGAGTAAGAGATGACAATTGGTACCTTACTCGTTGGGTAGTCGTCGGGTAGTGAAGTACTTATCCTCGAACCTGATTTTTATTTTATTACTTAACTCTAATTCCGAACCCGACGGGTATTTCTATTTGTATCTCCATTCCCGATTCGTCGAGTGCCCAATCCCCAACAGGTATCCATTACCCGATAAAAATATTAATTTATATTTATTGTTTTCTAAATATTAAAAATATAAATAAAAATATTACTTATTTGTATCGCTATATTGTATAAGTTTAACAAAAATATAATAAATTTGTTGTTATTATTATTTGAAGTTCAACAAAAAACTATAAAGAAGTTGAATGAATGTTAAACTTGAAAATAAAATGTGAATGGTGAGTAGAGAGATAAAATATTTTATTATTAAATAAATGAAAGATTAAGGGTTTGTTTGAGGAAAGAGTTTTTTTGGGTTTTATCTGGTTTTATCTTAAAAACTCTTATTCAATCAAAACTAGAAAAAAAATAGTTTTTAAAATTTGAAGACTAATTTATTTTTTAACTTTATAGGATATGGTGTAGGTGAGAGAATGATGGCTTAGAGAGAGTGATAAAATTAGAGGATAGTTTTGGTATTTAAATGATAAAATTATTTGATTTGATGATTGATAAGATGTTTGAGTTTTGAGATAAAAACTGAGTTTTATCTCAAAAACTCTTTCATCAAACTAGGCCTAAGAGTTATGTGAAAAAAATTGAAATTATGATAAAGTGAAGTGTGGGTATGAGTAAATAAATAATATATTTATTCTAAATTTATAATCATTGTAATGACGACGGGCTATTTGAAAAAACATTTTAAACTTTAACAAATAAATATATATATTTCGGGTATCGGGTTTGGGTTTCACACACTCTCCATCTTCGACCCAAAACCTAATCAGGTAATTATTTTTACTCCTAATTCTCGACCCCAATTTTAAATACCCGAACTCAAACTCAACCATCAAGTACCTACGAGTATCGAGTATACGGGTACCCATTGTCATCGTTAGATTAAATCCTGCTAATTTTACTGGTACCCATTGTCATCGTTAGATTAAATCCTGCTAATTTTAAGTAATAAGTTAAAAATATATATTAACAACGTTTAAAAAAAAAAATCTTTTAAGTCATTTTTCAAATTTAAAACAAAATTCAAATAAATAAAATAAATATTTTTATAATTACTTAAATGGTTATATCAAAAATATTTTTATAAAAATAACATTTTGTCACAATTATTATACTAAATATTTTCGAGAATGGTCAAAAATAAAAATTATTTAGATAGAATATTTTTTAAATAACAAAACAAAATTTTACATAAAATTTGAGATTATGAAATATTTTTTTGTCAAACCATTTAAAAATAATAATAATTGAGGTTTTAAGATTCAATTAAATCCTTAATAGTTTGTCGGTCAACCCATCTAATATTGGACTTAAAACATCCCGAATAGATGTTGCAATACCATATACATGTTGCAACATTAAAAAGTAATAAATTCAACTTCATAATAAAAAGTAGTTAAAAGTGAAATCAATTAAAAAAGTCTTTGTCATTTGTAAGTTAATTCAAAGTTTTGGACTCTATGAATTTGCTTTTTGTTATCTAATCTCATTAATTAAATATAACAATTAAATTAAAATGACAAGGAATGAAGATGAATTGCATGTTTAATTTTCTTTTCATATTTTAACTTTTTTTTAAATTAATTATTTAAAAAAATAATAATTGATGATAATTTTAAGGATGTAAGGATTTTTTTTATATAAACATTTAAAAATTATTAATATATAATAATAAAATAAAAAATAATAATTTAAAACAAAAACTATTTTAGTATTTTAATTAATAAAATAAATTTTAGTCTTGTTCGGATTATGGTTTTTAAAAAACTAAAGGGAGAAAAAAATAATGATCGGTGATGATTTTGAGAATGTGATGATTATTTTTAATAAAAATGACTTAAAAATTGTTATATATAAATAAAATTAAAAATTAAAAATTAAAATAAAGGATATTTTAGTATTTTGATTAATGAAATGAGTGATGTAATTGTTGAAAAGCGATTAATTGAAAAAAATTAAAAACATCCATCCCTATGTAAGGAATAAAAGAGAGAAATGATATTTTTTATTTTGATTATTCAAATAACCAAAATATTTTTTTATATCATAGTTTTTCTAAAAAAAAAAGTCCTGTTTAATAATTTGAAAGGAATAATTTGAGTGTTTATTGAAGAAAATTTCCTTATTTTTTTTTACTATTAGATTTTTTTAAATAATTTTAATATTTTAATAAATAAAAAGAGTGATTATATAAATTAAAAAAAAAAACTCTCTTAACAAAAAAAAAAAGGATAAATTTAATCCAATATTTTAAAATTGGTATCTTAAGTTATTTAAATAACCTAAAATCTAATATGGTGTTACGTATTTCATTTTCTAACCAATATTAAAATATTATTATTTTTTATCATTGTATTAATACTATTTTTATTATTTTTTTAAATAAGTAAATTATTTCTTCAAAATTATATGATAATTACTCCATTTTTTTTACTAACCTAAATCCTGAATTTGAAGAACCTAGTGTATTGTTAGACTTGTGAATTTTATTTTTCAGTATTTTATGTATGCAGCCAACCAAAGACGGTCCCGCAAATGCTGGCTCTCTTGTCTGGGATCATCAAATCCATATTCCTCACCAGAAATATAGACGCCTCTCTGCTATTCTCCATATAATAATAATAATAACACTTTGTCGTGATCTTCTTGTCCTCGCAGTAAAGATATTGAATCCAAATTCATAAATTCACTCTCTTCTTCGTCGATTCACGGCGTTCCAATCTGCATCACCAGTGGCCTGAACTCAAGGTGCCGTGAATCTCCTTCTCTCTATCACACCTTCTTCATTAACTAAACTTATCATCAACATCTTTATTTGCGTACTGGGTTTCGATTGCTTTCATCTCTGTTCGAAATTCAAAAGCTTTTAGGTAAATCATCTATTCCCCCTTTTAAAACCCTTCGGATTTTATATTTCTCATGATTTTTTTTAGGTTTAAAACCTCTTCTTGAGATCTACTTGGTCCAAGATTTAACATGTGTAATTCACCTCTATCTGATATCTGATGCAGTATTAATTGGTTCACTTCAATTCAATTTTGATGACGATTGGAAGCCTTAAGCCTGTAAAGGATAAGTCAATCAAGAACAAACATGTTGTTGATGAGAAAGTCCCTTTATTGCCCACTAAGCATGAAGAAGATGGTGGATTTGATGAGTTCAACGGTGCTTCATTTTCGGGGGCGGTGTTTAATCTGTCAACAACAATCGTTGGTGCTGGAATCATGTCATTGCCTGCAACCATGAAGGTTCTTGGTATTGTTCTTGGTATTGGAATGGTAATCTTTATGGCATTCCTTGCAGAGGCTTCCATAGAGCTCTTACTTAGATTCAGCAGAGCTGGGAAGACTTCTTCGTATGGTGGTGTAATGGGAGACTCCTTTGGAAAGTGGGGAAAGATTATGCTTCAAATATGTGTTCTGGTCAATAATATTGGCGTATTAATTGTCTATATGATAATAATAGGTAACAAAATCTTCAATTCTGTGTTTTAATTGCAAAGTAAGCTTTTAATGTTTCTTCGATCTTCTTTGTTGACCAGGCGATGTCCTTTCGGGAACAAATGCAAGTGGAGTTCATCACACTGGTTTGCTGGAAGGCTGGTTTGGCGCAAGCTGGTGGAATGGACGTACAATTGTTCTTCTTGTGACCACTCTTGTTATATTTGCTCCTTTAGCGAGCTTAAAGCGAATTGGTCAGTCAGTCACTTTAATTAACCCTTTTTGAATGTTTGTTTGATGATCTGAGTTTGAAATGAATATCAACACAGATTCATTGAGTTACACATCTGCCCTGTCGGTTGCTTTGGCGGTTGTGTTCATTGTGATCACTATTGGAATTGCTGTCATAAAGCTTATAAATGGAAGCATTTTGATGCCTCAGTTATTTCCCAACATTACTGACATGACATCATTCTGGAATCTCTTCACCGTCGTCCCTATATTCGTCACAGCTTACATTTGCCACTACAATGGTAAGTATGTATGTAAGTAATTTACAGTCTCTCGAATCTAACCTTAACTCTTTGTGTTCTAATTGCTCGACAGTTCACACAATTGACAATGAACTGGAAGATAATACTCAAATAAGACCAGTTGTTCGAACATCTCTTGCGCTTTGCTCATCTGTTTATGTGATGACAAGTTTATTCGGATTCCTCTTGTTTGGCGATGGGACTCTCGACGATGTTCTGGCTAACTTCGATGTTGATCTCCACATCCCTTATGGGTCGTTGCTTAGCGATATTGTTCGTGTTAGCTATGCAGCTCATCTCATGCTGGTCTTTCCCATTGTTTTCTATCCTCTTCGTTTGAACTTAGATGGACTATTATTTCCTTCTGCAAGACCATTGGTTTTGGACAACTTGAGATTCGGTTCCATTAGCGTGGGCTTGCTTTCTGTCATCTTCATGGGCGCTAATTTCATACCAAGCATTTGGGATGCTTTCCAGTTCACAGGAGCAACTGCAGCAGTTTGCATCGGGTTCATCTTTCCTGCAGCCATCACTCTTAAGTAAGTGTTAATTTGTAGTCCTATTTCCTCTGAAACATGGCATCTGAATATTTGATTGCTGAACAGAGACAGGCATGGGATTGCAACAAAGAAAGACAAGATCCTATGCATGTTCATGATCGTGCTCGCGGTTTTCTCGAATGTGATAGCGATATACAGTGATGCATATGCATTGTTCAAGAAGAAAGATTCTGCCCGTGAGTGAATCTGAATGATTGCCCATTTGCAAAGATTCTTTTCGGAATCAGAAAGGCAAGTAGTTTCAATAAAGACAAGATGCTTCATTCTTCTTTTCTATGTAGCAGTAGAGAGTATGTTTGAAGCTGTTTTTACCTGTCCAATGTATTATAGTTTGTTTGTTTGTTCGCAGGTTATGTTATATATATTGCTTTGTGTGTTTTTGTGTAATATATATTGTATGGACGGTGTCATATAGCAATGTCACTTTTGATTGTTTTACTAGTACTACATTAATGTACAACACACAAATTTGTTTCAAATATTAAAATTTGTGTACTATTATTTTTCCTTTAAAGTAACACAAGTAAGATTTTAAGATTTTTTGGTACTTTTTTGTTGCCTGTAATAATCTTTAAGGTAAATAGTAAATAGTTTTTTTATCTAAAATAATAAGATATTAATTTTAATTCTCACTAAAAAAATATTTTGATTTTAAATGTGATTTTTTAGATTATTTTGTTAGTATATACTGAATTTATTTGACAGTAATAGTATGTGAATTATGAAGAAATGGACTATTTAAGTCTACTTTGTAGGACAGCATACAGCTGTAGCAATAACAATTGAAAATGACTTTACTTTTTGTTTTAAGTGAGGTCATATGTAAATTCTGGTTTAAAAAATGTGTAATTTGTTATACTAAATCTTTTAAGAGGGAAAATTAAAGTAGAAACATAAAAAATATAATTATAATTATTTTATATATATTAAGTCAAATCATACCAATTATAATTAAAATTGTTTATTTACCATCTCAATTTAGAAAAATTATCAAATTTTTTAAAATAGTATTATTAATCTTATGCGTATTAATAATAATAACGTTTTCTTATATTCTCTCTGGAAACTCGGTGAAGTAATCTATTATATAAAATGTGTATTCTTTTCTTATTTTATCTTTTTAATTTAATGTGTTATCCTGGTGTGATTAAGTTAATATCATTTTTAATTTGTTATAGGAATATTTGAACCAATTATCTTATTTTAATTAATATTGGTATATAATTATTTAAATAAATATTGAATTACTTAAAAAATTTAATTAATATTAATTTTGAGAAAATAGTTATTTTTTTATAAAAAGATGTAAAATAATATTAATATATAATGATAAAAAAATTAAAATAAAAGATATATTAATATTTTATTGATGTAATTAATAAAAATTGAATGAAATAGATTATATAAATATATATATATATATTCAGTTCGAATTTGAGTATTTTCCCAGTAATGATTGGGTCGGGTATAGTTAACCCGCTCCTATGTCGGGTCTGGACTCGATATCGGCCAATTTACTGGTTTTATGGACTTGAGCACGAATCCGTTCCTCCTCCTCCTCGGCGAAACTAATGATGGCGTCTAACATGGGTCCTCCTCCGTCTCCTCCAAGAAATGAAACTCAGATGAATTCGGAAACTTCTCTATTATCGGAACCTGAAAATGAAACCCCTGAACAATGTTTGACTTCCGAACTAATGAAGGTCTCCATGAGGCCACCACCGCCCAAAAACCCTAAGCAATCTCAGGACAATTCATCTCTACCCTTATCAACCGACACTTTGGAAGCTCAACAAAATCACCTGCCAAACGAAACCGAAGTTACTAAGGATCCCATCAGACCCGCCGCTGATCAATCGTCTGCCCCAATTAAACATCAGCAACGCCAAAACATTACAGTACCTTACGAGATTCCACCATGGAGTGAGCCTCCTTGTCACCGGTATTTCCTTGAAGTTCTGAAAGAAGGCTCTATTATTGATCAGCTTCACGTGTAAGTTTAAATTCTGTCTTGTTTTGAGGTTTATAGTGTAATATTTTCTAGTTAGGAAAGTGGGAAGAACAGGGATAAGCTGGCATGTTTGAATTAGTATGTAGAAAAATTATTAGTACTTATAAGATTTTATTAATATTGTAAAAATTCCAGCTTGGAGTAATCTTTCAAAGAAAGTGATCAAGCAACATGAATGAATTCCTGTGTAGCTGGGTTGTGTCTTCTCATTGTAATTATTCCATGGTTTGTGTATTCTGAACCTGAATTTGATTTTTATGGATCATTTAGATATGACAAAGGGGCCTACATGTTTGGGCGGGTGGATCTTTGTGATTTTATGCTTGAGCATCCAACAATTTCTCGCTTTCATGCAGGTACATTTGTTATACGAAAGGTAAATGTAAATGTAAATGGACTTGTCTTTGTGTTTTAACTTTTGGATCTTTGTGCTAGTTCTCCAATTTAAGCAGAGTGGAGATGCTTCCATTTATGATCTCGGAAGCACACATGGGACATTTGTAAACAAGAAACAGGTGCTATTGTTGTTCACTAATATTGCTGCATATTTTTATTCCATATTGTCATTTAGCTGAAACGCATTTATGAATTTTTCTTGTACCTTTCAATTCTTAGGTGAAGAAAAACGTCTATGAGGACTTGCATGTTGGAGATGTGATTCGGTTTGGCCAGTAAGTCTCTTATGGTTCTCAATCTGTCTACTATACTCTTTTAATCAATTACTATTACTTCTGAAAATTGTACATGAAATGTTATTTGGATTGGAAATCAAGTCGTGAAGATCTTCATCTTACTACTTCATAATGTTTTTTATCAACACTATTCTAATTCAATTAGAAGTTAAAGCTGCATAACCTAATTCATTCAGGTCAAAAAAGCTTAATACAGGTTCAACATCCTAATGTCTCCTCCTAATAACTTCTTTAACTTTTCTAAGATTCTTTCATGAAAAATCAACTCGTGCCCTTAGCTTAGCCATTTAGAGAACAGCTTCTACTTGTTGTCACAAGCTGCTGCCCTTAATATGTTCGCTTTTACAGTTCACTTCCACGTATATTGATGAATTTTACTTTTCTTTCTGATATATAATATGACTGTTGAATACGGGACATTTTTTGTTGTTTGTGTGCACTTTTCTTGGTGTATTGGAGCTAAGATTCATTGATTGTTCAATTATATACATATTTGATGGCTTTCTCCTTTTAACATATTTTTCTTGTTCATTTTCCTTTTGACGTAGATCAACTAGACTGTATATTTTCCAAGGTCCAAGTGAGCTGATGCGTCCGGTAAGGCCATAGTCATAACATCTTGTGATCACATTGAGTTCCATAGGCATTCTTCTTTCTTTCAGTGGAGAATGATTTATAATATTAATTTTTTTTCATGCTGCTATTCCCTACAGAGTTGAAGTGTTCATATGAATTCTGCTATTTATTGAATGGTGTGGGTTATCACTTTTAACATTTTGGGTTGTGTTGGTATCAAAATTTTCATGTTCATTGTGATTCAGAAAATCTACATTTGTTATGTTTGCAAGAAACCAGAATGATCTTAAAAATTATTTGATCATGACTGAGAAAAAACATCTCTTTACCAAATGAAGCACAAATTTACACTATAATTGGTGTAGTCCTTAAATTGTGGATACGGAGGCTTCAAATTTGTTTCATTTGGAGGGAAAATGGTAGTTACTGTTATTGACGCTTTTATCCTTTTCCCAAACTCCGACTTTCCTTGTCTCTGTACTTTTTTTATATAGTAACCGCATTTTTGGCTTTT
Organism: Impatiens glandulifera; assembly: GCF_907164915.1. Taxonomy (NCBI): domain Eukaryota; kingdom Viridiplantae; phylum Streptophyta; class Magnoliopsida; order Ericales; family Balsaminaceae; genus Impatiens; species Impatiens glandulifera. The sequence continues at coordinate 28,353,310 of NC_061870.1, forward strand.
TATTGAAGGAAGGTGATCTTAAGAGTATTAGAAAAGCTAGGATGCGAGATGAGGTGCGAGATATGGAAGCTTCAGTTTTACGAGCAAAGAAAGAAGCCTCTCTGGCTGATGGAATTTCTTGGGGTATGGGTGAGGATGCTATAGAAGAAGCTGAGGTTTACTTCTTACTTTTACACCACCATTTCTGCTTTAAATAAAAATTGATCTCTTTTGCTTCTTCACCTACATGCCTACCCGTGAGGTGAAATTGTACTGCTCTAAAACTTAAGAACCTTAAATCTAATATGTTCATCATTTGCAACTATTGGTGTCAATTTTTAATTCATGGATGCGTAATTTGCTTGCATTTTGAAATCACCTTGTCCTATATTACAAGAATCCACGTCGGAACATCAATGAAATAAAGGAAGATTTTACTGGCTCAAGTATGCTTCAAAATGTCCATTAAAAGTTCTTGCTGACAATGTGTACTGTGTATTCAGGAGGAGATTGAGGAAATAACTTGGCAAACATTTAAGGGGCAGCTTACAGAAAAGCAAGTGAAAACTAGAGATAAACTATTAAAAAGACTTGAGAAGGTAGTATATCACATCTTTTATCATCATATATTATTCTGGAACTGAGACCAGTTTGGAGGATATTTTCCAGTTATGGATTATGAGTTCTGGAGAGTTTTTTCTATGTGTTTCGACCCCTTCACCAACTTGTCACTTGTCTGTTAAAAGGTTGCAAATATGAAGAAGGAAATAAATGCTATTCGAGCCAAAGACATTTCTCAAGGTGGTTTGACACAGGGTCAACAGACTCAGATTGCAAGGAACGAGCAGAGGATGTTACAGGTACAATAATATATTGATAGCTAATGTAATAATATCAATCATTTTTCATTGTTGCTTTGCCCAGCTGTTAAATCCTCAGAAACCTAGGCCTTATTTGATGAAGGGTTATTTGTATTTAATCAAAAATCTTCCCTTATCCCATCCTCAATCACTTCATCAACCAAATTAGTCTTACTTTATTCTTTATAACATTTTAAATATTAAATACAAAAGATATTTTAGTCATTTAACTCAAATAATCAACTTTTCACCAACAACGATTTCCCCCCAAAAAAAAAACAGATTATAAAATAAAATAATCTACATCAAACAAGCTCCTAAAATGCTAACTGTATAATGACATTGGCATGTTCAGATCACAGAAGAACTTGAAAACTTAGAGGAGACCTTAAATGAAAGCATCCGAGAGAGTTTAGGTGCACGGTCAGGAAAAAAGAAGACTCATGGGAATAAGACTGGAGCAGAGGAAGATGATGAAGACACTTACATGAGGTAATTGGCAGTTATTCAAGCTTGCAGTTGAGAAGTTATCTTGTTCAGTTTGTTTGTTTAATGTTCTTCTAACCTCATATTATGGATCTTGATTATCTAGTGACGAAGATGATTTCTATGACCGGACAAAGAAGAGATCCGCCAAGAAGAAGGGTGAAGAAGGCCAGTCAATCGAAACAGCTGATTCTCTCCTCGATAAGAAAGACATCCTTCTCAAGGATATGGAAGAGAAGAACAAGTTGATTTTAGAGGAACAGAATAGAACCCCTTCAGGAAATGATGTTACTGATGCTGGAGATGAGCTTGATGCATATATGTCGGGTTTATCATCTCAACTAGGTAAACTTTCCCAATATTCTGGATCTTTTAATACTTAAATATACCACCATCATTCAAATAATCAACTAAAATACACTACTTTATTTTTTATAACACTTCAATTTTTTAAATACAAATGAGATTTTAGTCATTTGACCCAAAGAGCTCCAAATATTCCACTTTTTCATCAAACAATGTTTTTTTTCTTCCAAAAAATCTGCTTCTTTAAAAAAAAATTAACCCTACATCAAACAAGTTCCTAGTATATTTAAGGATTCTTTGAGTCCTGATTAGAAGGTGAACCAAATCTTTAGAACTTAGTAAGAAATTAGTTATTAGTATGAGTATAAAACTTTGAAACTAAAGAATCATTCTTCAGAAACCTTTTTGGCTTATGGTCTTCCTGCAGATGGGTGGTCTCCTTTTCATCTTGAACCGTTAAAATTAATACATATGCTTGCATCGTAAATATTCAATGAAATGGTTGTCTGATTTGCTGTTTGTTCATTTTAGTGCTGGATAAAACCGATAAGCTTCAGAAAGAACTGTCAGCACTTCAATCGGAATTGGACAGGATACAATACTTGCTGAACATTGCTGACCCAGCAGGAGAAGCTTCTAAGAGAAGGGAGTCCGCATCACAAGAATCCAAAACCACTATTTCTGCAATCTTGAAGCACACTCCATTAAAAAAACCAGAGAAGAAGAAAAAACCCGAATCTGAAACCCCGACTCAAGAACAAACTATTGTCGCAGAACCAGAATCAAGCAAAAAACCCGAAGAGGATAAGGCGGCTTCTGATGTCCAACAAAGTACAAAAATTCCATACACGGTAACTAAGCCTCAGTGGCTTGGTGCTGTTGGTGATATGAATGAAAAAGAACAACCTCAACGAGAACAAGTCCCAGTTGAATCGCAGGAATCTGACCAGTTTGTTGACTATAAGGACAGAAAACTAGTCCTGGAAAATCCAATTGTAGAAAGAACAAATGATAGTAAGCCCGAGGTTGAAGGTATTGAAGATGCTGCCCCAGGATTAATAATAAGGAAGAAGCGGAAGAAGGAAATAGAGCAGTCAACAACAACAATATCATCGTCGTCTCCTAAGAAAGATGAAATTAGTGCAGAAAATGCTGTTGCATTGCTTTTGAAACATAAGAGAGGGTATCAGTCAATGGACGATGAGGGTGGTATCGATACATCTGGTGAAATCTCATCGGAGAAAGATGACAATAATAATAAGAAGTCTAAACGGGTACTTGGTCCTGAGAAACCTCAATTTCTCGAGCCCAAAGTGGATTACGAGACATGGGTACCTCCTGAAGGTGAAAACTAACCTAACTTTTACATAAACCTATATATATATAATTTCACTCTAGATCTATATATTTCTATTTTCCTTTATGCAGGTCAATCAGGTGATGGACGGACTTCATTAAACGATCGCTATGGTTACTAGTCTGTAATTTTCTCGGTTGTCAATGTGGGTATTAACGATTTTCGCATGCAAAATCATAGCAAAGTGGTTTTGTGGCTATTGGGATTAGTTGTTGTCTGTCCGATACCAAACTTGTTGCAATTGGGAATCCTGGCATGTTTGTACTCAGAATATATATTATTGGGAATTCAGTTCAATACACCCCCACTTTTCTCCAGAAATCTATTTAATTGGGTAATGCATTTTTTATTTAAAATTTACAGAACTGATTGTATCATTATTAGCGGTTGCTTTAACATTTTTTTTTCACATAACATTTGATATGCAATTGTGACAAAAGTAGATAGACAAATTATTAATTAAAAGAAAACATGATAAGAGTGTTCAAATGGTGCACTGATTATAACACAAAATAAGTTTTCAAGATTCAGTTTCCCCAAACTGTCAATATAATAATAGAATAGAATAAACTATGAAAGCCTTTGTTTAGCCATGGTTGACCGTTTCTCCCTCTGTGTATGTTTATCTTAACACTAATTAATAATAACTATATATATAGTTTAGACTTTAGAGCAATTGTGAAGGTGGAACAAAAAATAACCACAATCAAGATGGAATCTTTTTCTTGAACTCTGGAATCCAGCCCAGCCTCCACTGAACTGAGATTGTCTCCGGCCAATGGTTTGAACTTCTGGGGTTTGGAATCTCTCTTGTGGCTCAAATTTCATGAAAATATCAAATTTTCCGTACAGTTGTTGAGAAGGGATACTTTAAGCAGCAGTTGTTTTGATGGCAGGTGTGAGTTTCGTGATAAGGAAAGTTATTAGACAACATGAGGCAGTACAGTGTATGGTTTAAGTCGGTGGGGATTGCTAAATAAATTACACTTGAACATGATAGTTCTTCAAAACCAAGAAAATAAAAGCTCTTCATTTGATGATATTATTATTATTATTAGTATTCATCCCTCTTAGCTCTTAATTTGTTGTATATATAATATATATATGCTTGGGAATCCAAAAATCATGCCAAATATGATTCATTTGAAAACATTTTTTAAAGACTTAACCTGCATAAAAAAGAGGGTATCCAAAGGAAGATTCTAGCTGCTGCTGCTGCTGTTATAATAAGTTTCATTTGAAAACATTTTTTAAAGACTTAACCTGCATAAAAAAGAGGGTATCCAAAGGTAAAGGATGATCAATTTCTCACTTGTTGTTTCACATTCATTTCATTGTGCTTGCTTATAAGTTTTCCAAATAATCATAAATTTTTTCTTTGTTTATATAATTAACACCAAGTACAGGACAATCATGGTCAAATATTCTAGTTCTTGTTGACTGCTTTTAGTCAAAATGGCCATTCCTACATTAGAGCTAACTAATAGTGCTACAATGTACATACCTAGAAACCAAAAAAATAAGATCATCGATCACGTGTTTTGATTTCCTACAAACTAAACCCAATTCAAAGTTTGCAGTTTTGGCTTAGAATATTTGATAAAAGTACATAACTTTTCGTGTAGTTTAGTCTCCCAAAGCACTGCAACAAAACATTATTTTAAGAATGCAAATTGATCTTAATTTAACTTTGTTAATTTGATCCTCTCTATAAGAACCCATATCTCCTCTCTAATTACCTTCTTCTTTGTTTTCAATCATAATTACATTCATTTATATATACTTCAGTGAAAGAGATGCAGAAAGTTATGAGATCATGTATTCTATTATTGTGGGTGTTTCTTCTCTACACTGTGTTCATCATGCAGCAGCAGCAGCAAGGTGGTTCATATTTGAATATTTGTCTTGAAACAGTTAATTACAGTAGAACATTACTTAATAATTTTTGTTGTCAATATTCAGGAAACATCAAGCATATGCACAAGAAGAATATTGGAGGAAGAAAACTGATGATGGATGCAAATAATATTGCCCAAAGCAGGAGATTTCTAATTGCAGATTTGGAAGTTCAGTATAACTTCAATGATGATGATGATGATCATCATCATGAGGTCTGTTTCTGTCTGAATTATTACTAATTAATTACATCTTATCTCTAAATCAATACTAAATACATATATATATATATGCAGGAGAAGCATGAAAAAACATTGAAATCTAAAGAAGATGAAACACAAAGATATCTGAGGGCTATTGATGAGATTGCTAACCTCATGCACAGAGATTACACAGGCAAAGGAAAGGGAAAACGAAATGCACCCATCAACAACCATATACCCAATGATTAAATATTCATTTTCTTATATATATATTATAGATTAACCCCAAAGTTAGGTTTAGGCTCACAATTTTGCCCCCTCCCTCATCCTACCCTCTCATTTATTATGTGAAGTCTCCTCCTAACAGTAAGATTTTTGTTTGTTTTTTACCTCTACTTATAATACTGTTAAGTAAAGTCATCATTAAAGTCAGCAACTGCTGCTTGTTTTTTTGCTAGATTCGGAAAGTAATGTGGATTTCCTTGTTTGTAACTCCTTTAGATTTTTTTATTGGAAGCATAAAAGATCTCAAAGACAAACTTAAAAAACATTTGTGAGCAAATAGCAAGTCTTGTGTGATTGTCTTACAAGGAAGTTGTCTGTTCTGCAGTATAATGTGCCCACATTTCCATGATAATGATCCTTGTTAGAGTTCTCATTCATGAATCATATCCAATAAGATGTGAAATAAGCATTTTAGATTTGACGTATTACTCACTCATCAATTATTATCTACCTTCTTCTGACTTTTCATTCATATCCAATCAAATGGAGATAGGTGGGGATGGAAGCTTGGGATGCTAGGGTTAGGGTTCAAAATTAGAAAAAGAAAAAGAATAGGCTGCTAGAAAAGAAAGGGCCTTCTTTAAGGAAGACTGGGCTGCTTAAAAATCAAAGGAAGAAGAGTTAATAGGCCTTGCCAAATAAGGCTAAGGCTGCAACTGCAAGCTAAATATATATATATATTTTAAATAATGAGTTACATATATAAAAAAATAAAAAATGGTAAAATAACGTCAACAAAATTAAATAGATAAATGAAAATTTAAATGTTAAATAATATAAAAAAATTGTAATAATTAAAATTATAATAAGGAAGATTTAACAATAATTTTTGTATGACGACTCTAAAAATTCATTAGTGATGAAGTAGAGAAAATAAACAAATTAATCAAATATAAATATAAATATAAATATATATATATATATATTGTGATACTTAATTTTTAAAGTGTCCGAATTATCGGGTCGAGAACTTTGGTTAATTTGGATATTTACGTGAAAGTAAATAGATACTTGGGTCGGATTGTGGGTTGACCCGTCCATAAACTTAAAACGGTTAAAAATAAAATTAAAAATGTTATTTGTATGTTTCGAACTTGCAACCTAACAAAATAAATACAACATTTTAACCAACTAAACTAACAACACTTTATATTTAAGATTTAACACCAAATTTAATGAACGTGAGACATTTTAACAATAAAAGTTCAATTTTTTAACTAACTAATATATATATATATATATATATATATATATATATATATATATATATATATAATATGCTTAATTTTTAAAATGTCCGGATTGCCGGGTTTAGAGCTTTGGTTAATTTGGATATTTATGTGAGAGTAAATGGATACTTAGGGGTCGGATTGTGGGTTGACCCGCCCATAAACTTAAAACGGTTAAAAATAAAATAAAAAATGATATTTGTATTCGAACTTGCAACCTAACAAAAACAAGTACAACTTTTAACCAAGTGTGATTGAGATGTGCTTTGCCGAGAGAATAATAGACCGGTATCATTTGAAAGTGGTTAAAGAAATATGAATCAAATATTTGATTGACCAAAATGTGAGGTCACGATGCTAATTATTAAAAATTATGAATCAAATATTTGATTGACAAAGTGAGAGTGTAAAGTCACGAGATGAGATTTGAGAGATTCATTCAGAAAAAATATATGATGAAACATGTGAGAAAATAAGTTGTTTTATCGAAGTGAATAAAATGTGGAATGAGAGCGTTATATTTTTTATTTTAATAATTTTAAACATTGAATAAATATTATTATAATTTATTTAATTTATTTTGTTTTTATTCTTATCCGTGTGCATCGCACGAAAATTTTCTCGAAAAATGTTTAACTAAGAGATAACTAATCATTTATATATATGTAAAAAAATGTAAGAAACTCATAGATATAAAGACATGATACTTGTAAAGCTTCTTCCAACTAAATGATCAGTTTCAATGACTATTTATTGAAAAAATAAAAATAACTTAAGATAATTTCATCGTATTTACGATTAATAATGAGAAGACACAAACTCGAGAAATGATCACTAAGACAATCAATAGTATAAGTAACAAACGACCCACATTTGAATTATTTTTCGTTTTATAAAAATCCGTAATGAAAAATTCGATCACACTAAACAAAATATTGCACTGAATATAAGTGGTGGAAATAAAAGATATTATCTGATGTTAGAAGGTTATCGGAGGAGACAAGAAAAAAATACTTTTTAATTTTAATTATATTTTTTTAGGAGAGAAATTTAGTTATATATTTCTTTAAGAGACTAAAAGTTAAGGGTCATTTTCTTTTAGGCTACGTTTGACCGGAAGTATAAGAATGTCTTCAATAAATTCAAAATATTGTTTGGTTAATTATTATTTATATCTATACGATTATTTAGGTATAATTTATACCTTCAATTTAATAACTACTTCTATTAGTTACAAGTCTGCATAAGCTTTAATATTTATTTTTTATATTTTAGTTTATAAAATTATTAAAAGTTTAATTTCTTTATTATATTGTAAAATATAATAATATAAAATTATAACTAAATATTTATTTATATTTAACTATGTTTAATACTCTAATTTAAATAATAATAATAATAAATAAATATGTAATTACTTATTTTATTTTATTTTTAATTTTTTATATATTTTATTTATCACTGTAAACAAAAAAATTATTTTTTAATCATAAAAAATTAAATGTTAAAATTTTTATATATTTAAATATAATAATTATTTTAAAAAACTAATAAGGTTAATTAAAAAATAATATTCATATATAAAATTAATTTATAAAATAAAATTGTATTTATAATTATTCATTTACAAAATTAATTTATAAAGTTATTAATAAATGATATTTATAATTAATTATATAAATTAGTGATATTATTATTAATTAATACAACTTATATCTATATAATTTATTTTTAAAACTAATTTATAATTATACCATTCTAATTTCAAATATTATTTTATAATATTATTATTATTAATATTATATTATACAAACAATTAATATTTTTTATATATACAAATATTTAAAATAATACATAAATTTAATAAACAAGATAAATATTAAAAAAAAATTAATAATACAAACTACCTATAAGATAAATATTAAAATAAAAATAAAATTTATATAAATATAAGAATAAAATAATTTTTTAAATTTTGTACTAATTTCTTATATCACAAACCAAACACAAAATATTGAAATCTATATAATTTATACATATTTTATACTTTATACCAAACACTAATAAACTATATAATTTATACCTCGTAATACCTCTTACAATTTATACCCCTTATAATTTATATTTATATAATTAATAACACATACCAAACGCTAATTTATAATATAATTATCAAGGTCTTAATAAAAATTTCTAATTATATATATTCAGCCTAGATATTTTCAATACTAAAGAAAAGGCAAAATAATTGATGTACCCTACTTCTTCAAGGGCAAAAGTGAATGCCACTACCTAATTATTTGTCATCACTAGTCAACCTTTTTAAGTCTCTCTAATCCTCAATATATGAATACATATATGAATGGTGGTGGTGGTTAACTTGTTATGGACCATGTCAAAACTTGTCAACCTTACCTGTCATTTTACAACTTTATTTAATTTAATTTCTCACCTATATGTAATAAATACATGTTATATATTTTTGGTATAAATTCAATTACTACTCTCAATGTTTCAATTTTTCTTAACCAACTAACTACAATAGAATAGACAATACCATAATCGAGGTATTTTGAATCGTAGAAGGGTAAATTATCATCGAATTTTAAAGAACATTGATAATATTTTCGTACCTATAAATAAATGTTTAAAATGGTAAATGAGGAGTAAATGTGGTCTAAAGGTTGAATTGCTATAAAAGAATAAGCATTGAATATTAACCAAACAATAGATTGTAATAATAATAATAGTCCAAAGAATGAATCCAGTTTTGGTAAATCCAAAGCCTATTTCTTAAGGAATACCGTATAGTATACGGCCGGTTCAGTTCAACCATTGGGGGCTCCTCTCTCTATTTCTTCAACTAGTGAATCGTTCCAAGTTAGAAAGTCGAAACCAGCGGCTTTTTAATATTCATTTCATTCTCTCATTCATTCATTATACAGAGAGAAAAGGTCCATTTCAGTCGTCTGGGTTTCTCTCCTATACCCATTTCATCGAATCAACTCTACCCATAATCCTCCTTCTCGATCGTCTCCTTTCTTCTTCCCCCATATGAGTAAAAGGCGAAAGCTTTCATCGTTACGGAGAAGAATTCAGCCATGGAACGGCTGATTGCTTAGTTGGTTGATAAAGGTAAGGAGCTTTGTTTATGGGTTTCTGCTTATTTATGATATTTTGTAACGATTTCGTTCAAATTTTGTTCTTGTTGACTCGTAGACTGAATGTAATGAAAAGTCTTCTATGGGTTTCTGCTTATTTATGATATTTTGTAACGATTTCGTTCAAATTTGTTCTTGTTGACTCATAGACTGAAATTCTTCTATGGCTGTTTGTTCTTAACTGTTGTTAGTTTTGATCCGTAGTCTTCAGCCTCGATGGAAACCCTTATTCTATTGTTTAGTTGATCATCTCAATTGCAGTTTTTCTTGCCCTTAATGCAGATCCAATTGCATAATTCAATTCCTAAAATTAAGATTAATAGAGTTGACTCTTGCAACATTTTAGGGCAAATTTGCATATGGGAAAGATATAAATGTTGAAGTTTGTTTGCTTATCAGATATTGTAATCTGATTCATTGATCTTAAACTCTTGCAGTGACACATCTGTAAGATGCTCTTATTGTCCAGTGGTATACCCAAAAATGGCTCATAAAGCAGATTTAGTTATTATTGGCATTTCTGTGGGATTGGCTCTTGGAATCCTTATAGCTTGTCTCATATTCTTTGGAATTTGGTGGTACAAACGAAATGCTCATCTTCGTCAATGTGCCAGTGATCGAAGTGTAACAACTCTACCAATACGCCAAAATGGTCTAGAAGCAAGTCTAGACTCAAGTGCATCAATCTCAAATTCCATAACCATTAAAGGGACAGATAATTTTACAAAGAACTCTCAGTTCTCATGGTGGAGTGCTCAAAGCAAAGATCGACTTACTTCTGCATCGGGTATACCTAGATACAATTACAAGTATGTCTTCTTTTGTTAACCTAACATAATTAGCTATAAGCAGTGAGATTGCTTCCTTTTTTATATAAGTTTTGGCCATTTTCCAGGGACATCCAGAAAGCTACACAAAATTTCACTACTGTCTTGGGACAAGGTTCCTTTGGCCCGGTTTACAAAGCTACTATGGCTACAGGTGGAGTTGCCGCTATAAAAGTTCTGGCATCTGATTCTAAGCAAGGCGAGAGAGAGTTCCAGACGGAGGTAATAAATATTATATGTCACAGTAAATGAAATGTGCTGTGTTTAGCGAATTTTTTTAACTTGAAGTCAGTTTTTCCTTTAGGTATCTCTACTTGGAAGGCTGCATCATAGAAATTTAGTTAACTTGATTGGATATTGTATAGACAAAGGCCAACATATGTTAATATATGAGTTCATGAGCAATGGAAGCTTGGCAAACCTTCTTTACGGTATGTTTTATATTGTAGCTGATTGTTTTACTTGAGAGAATCGAAAAATAAATGAGATGTGATTTGATTTTTTTTTTCAGATGAAGGACGTGTATTGAGCTGGGAACAACGGGTTCAAGTTGCTCTCGATATTTCACATGGAATTGATTATCTCCACGATGGCGCAGTGCCACCTGTGATTCATCGGGATCTAAAATCTGCTAACATATTGTTAGATCATTTAATGAGAGCCAAGGTAAGGAAGATGTTGAACCAAGGCCTGTTCAGTTTAAATCATTAACCAAATAACTTAATTTTCAATAACCTGCACTAAACAAGATTTTTTTTATAGGTGGCGGATTTTGGGTTGTCGAAGGAAGAGGTTTTTGATGGTCGGAACTCGGGGCTTAAAGGAACATACGGGTACATAGATCCAGAGTACATGTCATCAAACAAGTTCACGATGAAAAGTGATATCTACAGTTTCGGTATTATTCTTTTCGAGATCATCACAGCAATCCACCCACATCAGAACCTTTTGGATTACGTCAACCTTGTAAGCAAAACATATAATTTCTCTCAAGGCAGTTTGATTTTCCATCTGGTATATTAAAGTTAAATTGAATTATTATTTGAAGGCGAGTATGAGCTCGGATGGAATAGATGATATAATTGACAAGAAAATAGCTGGGGAATGTAACATTGAAGATGTGAGAAGCCTGGCTAAAATTGCACATAAGTGCTTACACAAAACGGCTAGGAAAAGGCCTTCCATTGGAGAAGTTTCACAGGCTATTTCGAGGTTGAAACAGAGACATCTCGTGAAAATGGATACGATGTCTTCTTCGATTGGAGATCTCTCGCGCATGGCGAGCAGGATAGAGCTTCAACAAACAGAGTTGAGAAGTATGGCAGAGATAATAGTTGAATGAAGTTCTCTCTTATACATGCATCCCATTGATCTGGTTTTCTTCTCTTCTCTCTGTAAATGATTCACATTTTGAAGTAAAATTGTTATAGCATTATTCAAGATTCAGGTATAGAGTATTATATGAATTGAGAACCATGAACATTTTTTGAGCGATCAATTTTCTGTTACAAATGCTGCTTCTTTCTTATAGCATCATTTTAAATTATATATATATAAGGAGACTACATAAATCCAGTTTTCTTTAACCATTCAAATCATAATTAGAGCTCCTTTTATGTAGACTTTCTTTTTTAAGTAATCTGAAGAAGAAATGTTTGTTTGATTAGATTATTCAATTATTTCTTAAAACTTAATAGATTGAAGTAGATTGAAGTGGGAGTAATGGTGCTAGGGATTATGATGACAATTACAATCCGATGAATGATTCTATTTGGAGTGTTTTGTGATTTTTTTTGTTTGACCAATTGGTTGACCGAACCGAATTTGATGTACTAAACAAAATTAAATATATATCACTTTATTTATTTTTTACAATAGTTGTGTCTTCACTCCGATTTTGTAATAAACACAATTATTATAATATATATTGTATAAAATATAGTTTATATAATTTTATCAATATATATATATATATATATTTTTAAATATGATATAAACAATATTTCACGATAACTTTTCAAAATCGAACTGGACATTCTTAAATTCTCAAAATATATCGCAGAGTGAATCATTTCCTAAAAACTTCAAAAGGGGCTGTCGTCTGATGGGTACACGAAAATGACAAAGTTGTTCATGTCCGTCTCTTGGAGCGAATTGGATGATCGGGTCGAGAACTGTCCCTCGTCTGATGGTAATTGCACCCCAGTTCCGTACCTAATTGAGAGGTAGCTTCTGTTATGATAAAATAAAATTATTAAAACATATTTAATATTTTTAAATATAAATATATTTTAGTTGATGATTTAATGTTAAGATTAGAACTTATTAAATATTTTCAGAAATTATTAAAGTGGGTTGTAATAATTTTTAAAAATAACTAAAAAAGTGTTTGAAATGCAATATTACATAAATCTTAATCATGTTTTAGAAAGCAAAAAGAGACACAATCTGAGTCGAGACAGTTTACTTGTGTGAGTAACTCACGCGTTTTCGTATAGATCGAGAGTACTTTTAAAGGATGTCTGAATCTTATTTTTTATTTATTTATTTTTAATTTTTTGAAATGCATGTTCTAGTGCGTGTCTCTCTCTTCAGACTTTTCACTGACTTGACCCCTCACCATCTTCTTCTTCTGTTCTGCTGTTTCTACTACTGAGAGACCGAGAAAAGAGAACCCTGATGGGTGGAGAGACAGAGAATGAAACCGAGATTGGGATTATTACACTGAAATTGATCAATTAACCCCCACCCCAAAAGAAGAAGAAAAAAAGATTGACTTTCATTCCTCTGTTTACTATTTGAAGAGGTTGAGAGCAGCCATGAAAGCAGAAGGGAAAATGGTATTCAAATCCAAGCTGAAATGGCTTGGTTTGTTGGGTCTCGTTCTATCTGCTTTCTCTCTATTCACTCATTTCCTTCTCGCCGGTTACTCAGAGGAAGGCATCTACAAGTATTACCAGTCTTCAGTCACAATCTTCTCTTGGAGACCTGTTTTTGAGGATGCAGATCTTATCCGAAATGTATGTCCACGATCTCATCTTTCCATTTCGAGAATCAAAACTTCAATGCTTTACCATTCTTTGTTCTGGGCATCTCGATTTTCCAAATGTGACTGACTGTGTGTGTGTTTAATTTGGGATCTAATCTAATCTAAGCTACCATACTTGATTCAGAGTCCACTATATAGAAGATTATGGGGTCCTGTTAGAAGACTGGAAAATTTGTATCCATTTTCCAATCCTAGAGGAAGAAATTATGCAGGTTTTAACAAAACCCTTGAGAGAATGAATGACTGAATGAATCATGGTGAATCAATCTTATCAACTTTTTTCCTTCTGTAACAGCTCCCATTTCGACTACAAATGGCTATCTTTTCGTTAGAATAAGAGGAGGATTCCACGAGATCAGAAATTCGGTTAGTTGTTTTCATTTGATTTGATTTTGGGGGTGACTTAATTTGATCTTCTCTTCTCCTCTGCTTTCTTGCTAGCTAGATATGTGATGTGGTTTTGGTTTCTCGACTTCTCAATGCAACCCTAGTAATCCCAGAGATTCTCTCGACCACTAGCAGCAAGGGAATCAGGTTTCATTAATAACAAATTATGTTTTCTTATAGCGAAAACCGAGTTTCTGATTTCAATTTTGTGTTTCAGTTCGGAGTTCAAAAGCTTTGCTTACCTCTACAATGAGGATGAATTCATGCTGGCATTGGCAAAAGATATAAAGGTGGTCAAGATTCTTCCAAAGGATCTTAAAGGGGCAAGAAGAAAGAAAAATATTCCCATGTTTAAAGTGTCACCTTCAACCTCGCCTTATTTTTACCTTCATCAAGTCCTTCCTGTTCTCAACCGACACTCGGTGGTCGAACTAATTGTTTCAGACGGGGGCGCGCTGCAGGTGTGTTTTTGTCTAGACAATGTTTTTTTTGTTTCTGTTTTAACAACATAAGTGTTATTGTACTTGTCTAGGCCATACTGCCTTCTCATCAAGAAGAGTACCAAAGGTTGAGATGTCGGGTTGCTTTTCATGCACTGAAATTGAGACCAGGGATTCGGGATCTCGCTAGTAACGTTTTAAATAGGTTAATATCTTAACCGTGAGTATATATCCTTATGGGTTCTACTTCTCTTTCGGTGATCGCTCCCAGTTTATAAGTAATATTGTTGTTTCAGGTTAAGAAACTCAGGAAGGCCTTTTATTGCTTATGATCCTGGAATGACTAGAGATGCCTTGGCATATTATGGCTGTGCTGAACTCTTTCAGGTATTCTTATCATCATTTTAAAAGGATATGATCAAAATACTAGGCCTCCTCTTATTGTGCATTTGAATTTGGTCAATTAATTGATCTTTCAAGGATGTGCACTCTGAGCTCATTCAACACCGTCGGGCTTGGATGATCAAACGTGGGATCGTGAAGGGAAACCTTTCTGTCCATTCAGAAACGATTAGGCTTAACGGGTCATGTCCACTTATGCCAGAAGAGGTTTGATTATCTTTTTTGTTCACAAGAACAAACATTTACATCACCAAACAACTAACACGTTCTTGTATAGGTTGGCATACTTCTTCGTGCCTATGGGTATTCTTGGGACACAGTTATTTACGTAGCGGGTGGAGAGGTCTTTGGAGGGCAAAAGAAGTTAATCCCGTTAAGAGGAATGTTTGAAAATGTTGCAGACAGGACTTCGCTAAGTACAGTATGGGAAATAAGCAAAATATACGGTCGTGAGACTAACATTGTGAATAAAGTTCAAAAAAGTCCGCCTTCTGTCAAAGAGGAGATGAGATTGGAAGCTTGGAAGAAAGCTGGACATCGTCCTCGTCCGCTTCCTCCCCCTCCTGCACGACAAAAATACCCTTATAATATCGAAGGCTGGTGGGGTTGGGTTGCTGAAAGTGACAATGAACCGGAGAGCACAGTAATGGAATTGAGGATGAACGCTCATAAACTTCTTTGGGAAGCCATTGATTATTATGTATGCGTTGAAGCTGATGTCTTCATTCCTGGGTTTGATCTTGATGGTAAAGGCCGTCCCAATTTTGCTAGCCTTGTAATGGGTCACCGGCTTTATCAACATGCTGAACTGAAGACATTCAGACCGAACAGGTATTTCATTCGCTCACACTGCCCATTATTTTCTGACTAATATAAAGTGTTCAGACCAAGAAAGTGTTTCCAAATGCAGAAAAGAAGCTGTGAAGATTTTAGATGAGATAAGAGACCACCTATACGAAGCCAATCATACTTGGATTAGATCGGTTCGTAGGCATCTGAGAGCAAGTTTATACAATGGCTTCAAACAAGAAGCTGCGAGATCGAAGGTTCTGTCTTTCCTTTCTCACCCAATTCCAGAATGTTCTTGCTCGTCGAAACTAGACAGTTCTTCAGCAGAGCTTGGGGTTACCCAACTTTGTCCCAGCTATATAGGCATTGATAGAATCTCTCAATCAAGAGAAATGGAAAAAGAGGAGGAAATTGATGAAGACGACACAGCATCTTCATCTGGGTTGTTCTTTCGATTTACTGGTGTTGGTGATGGAGGTGGAGAAACTGTCAATAAAGAAGAACCCATACAGATTGAGGATCAGGAAGAACTAGAAGGCGCTGACAAATAGAAGAGGGGATTGGTCTTTTAACATGTTTTTTTCTTTTTTTCTTTATCAAGTCTCTGCAGAACTGGTTGGTTCATTTAGGTCTTATATAATAATTATTATTATTAGCCTTTAGTGTTGTAATTTTCATGTAATCTATCCAAAAGTGTTGTAGTTCTGCTAAAGATATCACCCCTGTTTTAAGACCACAGCCATTAACGCATCTAAATTGACCTGTGATTTTAAGGTTACAATCAGAGGCCGTTCTTGGGTTCTTTTCATCCATCTTCTTCCATTCTATCTAAGATTGTAACACAATGATCTGTCATTTTTGGCCATAAAAGGGGCTTACATCATAAGAAAACATGGCATTGCTTCTTTTACCATTAATTATCATAATATAAATCAAATATACCATAACTGAAACAAGTAACAAAGCAATGAAATCATCCAAAGTACAAACTAAGGATGACTTTTCAGACTCAACTCACATCTATTATATTCACAATCTGTCTGATCTTACTCATTAAGAAAACGTTAATAATAGAAGACTGGCTGACTGTATATGAATCGGCTTACTTCTTCGAGCAATGCAGGGTTGAAAAATCTCTATACCTACTCTTTTGTCTGCATTCATCGAACCCTAACCCAACTGTCACCAGACTAGCATCCTTCTTAACTAACTGACTGTAATAAACACTCGTGTGGATTGGCATAAAACTGATCTTCTTCTTTAGGTCTCTCGGGGATCACAATCCGTTTTCTTGGGTTACCCATTCGACCTGAATGGGTTTCCTTAACATTCGATGAGAAAGACTTCCAGCTCATTGTTCCATTTTTAAATCTATCGATCAAATCAATTAGAACCCTCCTGTCCAATGCAATTGTCTTCTTGTATCCTAGAAATCTGTTAAGAATTGTTCAAAATCAAAATGAATGATTAAACTTGTCATATGTATATTTGAACTTTTAAAGCAGAAGAAAACTTCAGCCTTTGTAATTCACCTGCGGTGTCCTTCAACCACCTTAGCCATGTTTCCGTCGTGGGTAGGTATAAATATGTCGCTTTCAAGAGACACCAAATAGTCTAAAGCAGCCATTTGCGACGAATGGTTCTGGAAAACCATCAGATCCGAAGGCTCCAGCAGCGTTTCCTTCTTTACCTGTTCCATAAATAAACAAAAACATATGAGAAATTTAGAAAACAAAATTAAAATTTGGGGGTGCTAACTGCTAATGCTAACCAATTTGGGGAAAGCGGCCGCCAGGCTTGCCATTCGTCTTTGTCCACCGTAGATTTCTCCGGCAGCGATATAAATTTGATATTTAGTATCAATACCAAACGCTTTCAATACTAAAGCGGTTTCTTCAGGGGTCAAAGGACATAACCCTTCTCTCCTTTTGAACTCGGAATCTATTACTTTTTCTTTCCACCATGGATAAGCATACCTCATTCGCGTCAATTCATCCGCTTCCTCGTTCGTACAGCCGTGTGAGCAGCCGGAAAACGCGAGCATGTCCATTTCATATCGAAGATGGAGGACAACAAAAGGGCCGTTCTTGTTCAAAATCTTGACGAGCTTTCTACCCAATTCCTCAATCTGAGAAGTAAATCTCAGAGAGTGAAAATTCACTTTGCAACGTAAATTCTGAATATCGAGTGGAAGACCATTATTAGCTAGTCTAGCATCTGTCCGGTTTAAATGTACTACTTTATACTTGCGGAATAAAGGAAGGATCTGGTTCTTGTAGTAGGATATGTTGGACCAGCTAATTGGTGGTAAGGAGTGAAACTTTCCTAATTCCAATCTCCGTTTAAGCCTTGGTGGTAATTCTTTTAGTATTCTAACTTCGTCTCTCAAAGAGGTAATGAAATGATCAACATCAAATATGTCGTGGAAATCACTGCAACAAAGATGGGGAATTTGTTTTTTGTTAGAATTAAACACGACCATAACTCTCAACCTTAAAGAAATAAAAACCTTGGATCAGCCCAGAAAGAAGTTTTATCCAGCTCTGGAACAATCAGAGTGACATTCAGATATCTTGCAATACTGACCATATCGCATATCTGTAGATTAAAGACAACAGTTTGAATTCTAGCTTTGAAACTTTGAAGCAGCTAAATAGCAAAGATTAATTGGTAACTGGTAACTGTCAACTTACTGCTGCTCTCATTTGGTTGAGTCCTCCATTGCAGGAAACCATTAGATAACCATTGTTCGTGTAGATTCCTGCAAATTGATAAAAAAAAATGAGGATATGCACCAATTTTCAAGAAAATTTCAGACAATTGCTTAAAAACTGACTTTTGGGAGGACGAGGAACTGTGTTGTGGGGATCTGAATGATGTCCAGAGCAAGAAGGCCAGGTTTTCAGCAATCTGGGTCGCCATGTGTCATCCAATGCCATTAACTGAACTGCGCCAATCCAAAGCAACAATGATAACGTCACTCTTTTCATCCATAGCTTCATTCTCGCTCGGAATACCATTGGATTCGATTTCTCCCCTTTGCCTTCCCCAAGAAAAATCACACTCACCACATTCACCGCTCCTCCTTCCTTGCATTTACACTTGTCATCATCATCTACATCCTCTGGTTTACCCATTTTTAATACCATCAGCAGAACAATGGGGAAGACCCAGGGTCGCTCCTCTTGATGAAGAAATCTGGGTTTGGTTGATCCGAATATTTAAACCCTAATTGACGTGAAACAACAGGACGGAATCGGATCTCTCTGACGAGACGACTAATTAACTCAATAAAGAAAGAAATTGCATCGATATTCTAATCTTCGCTGTAAAATAATGAATCATAACCCACATACATTGACGAATTAAATACAAATATACCGAATCCTTCAATCTCGTGAATACCAACAATGTGAATGACCGATTATTCTTTAGTAAATAGTATACACCTCAAAAAAATCACGGAAATACAAGTTCTTTCGCACAGACCTCAAAGAATCAAGTGTTTTATGGGATCAAGAACACCCTGCTCTCGATTTCCCACCAAAATCTTCGACATTCTTTGTCGCATTACAAATAGGTACTACCCAGTTGGAAATTGAACCAAATCTAAGACAAATCAAGAAGATGCGGCTCAACCCGGCGACCAGATTCCGACAATGGCCGCCGTGAAGCTTGAAATGTAAGAAGGAGAAGTTAGATAGATAGATAGATAGAGAAAGATGGAGTTGTTGGAAGTATGTATGAATGAAACCGAATTTGGCTTGAATTACGGCGTCGGTGATAACGAAAGTTTGAGTTGCGATTGCGTTTTTGACTGCGGTGAAAGCAAATATTATTGTCGGTGGTATATCATTAGTGGAATTGTGGCCTGTCAAATCAAACTAATCATAACACTTCTTTTTAAGTGAATAAATATTTATTATTTATTATGTATGGAAAAAATTCAAAACTTTAGCTAATAGCTATATTTATGCTTATCAAAATTTAAGTTTATTTTTTATTTTTTATTTTTTGAAGCAGATTTTATTTAGAGAAAAAGAAAAAGATATTTACATAATTTTTTCCATATTAACTTAAGGATTAATTGGATTTGGGTCTTTTTAAATAGATTGGTAATAATTTTTGTGAGTTTGGAGATTTTTTATTTATAAAAATACTACTTATTAATATAGAGTGATAAAATAAAATAATAATAATTTAAAATATAACATATTTTAGTATTTTAATTATTGAATTGAATAATTTGATGGATGATAATGAAATGATAATTGATTAGGTTGAATTATTTAAATAAACACAATGACTCGTTCATTTTGATAATTATATAGATAAAATATAATTTTTTTTTTTTTTTTTGTGAAAACAGACAATTTTATAAAAAGTTGATGTTGAACTTTTTTTAATTTATGATGAATTAACTTAATTAATTAGTATGATACGATCCATTCAAAGCGCTTTAGATGGAAATTAAATCGGTAACATTTTGATCTGTTAGGTTAATTTTTTTTTTTTGAATTAGAGGAGACTACTTAAACTTAAAGTATTTCTAGATGTAATTGAACCCGTAAAATTTTGATCTCTTAAACCGACTCTTACCACTAGACTATTTTAGTAAAGTTATGTCAACTTTTTCACTTGAAAACTCTCTTGGGTATTAATAATGATATTATTACTGTATTTTTTTATTATTTTTTTATGCAGCCACCCAATAGATGATTGTATTTTATAGTAACTACTTATTATACTTATACTAAGATATAGACAACAACCAAAAAAATGATCAAATAACAATAATAGGCTTTGGATCTGAAAAAATAAAGAAAACAAAAAGGACAAGATCTTGCAAAGATGTGATGAGATCCAACTTAGAAGGGGGCAGCTGTCCAAATCTTGACTGCTTAATTATTTTTATGGGATTAAATATGGAAGAAAAATAATTAATTAAGGAGTAGTAGGATTTAAGCTGGGTTATTACCTTTTTCTGTTTTTTGTTTTCAAATGATAATAGTTGTTATTTGCTTAACATCAACGACAATTAAAGTTGATCATATACTTCATGAACAATTCATGATCTAGGTGTGTACATAAACTCACTTGAAAATGAAATAACACTTGTATTTTAAACATTTTATAGAATATGTCATAATTTGAATTTTATACTTGACATTTTTCAAATAAAAAAAAGGTTAATGAAATTGGTTTAACCTATCCTAAAAAAAAATAAAAAAAAAATAATAATAATGTAGAAAATCTAGAAAGCTTATGTGGCGGATTGGTGACATTTTGAAATAAACATTTGTTGTTTCTAGTATGATTTTATTTTGGTGCAGAATTTATGTTATCATCAACGACCGACAGACAGCCTGTCTCTCTAATTGACAATTGCAGTGACTGACCCACCCGACCCAACATGTTCATTTAATGGTCCTTCCCTCCCATAAACTTACTTACATTTTATTGATTATAATTAAAAAAACATACACTGGTGGCCGGTAATAGAAAACAAATAAAAAATAAAATAAAAAAAAGAGGCTATTACAACAACAAAATCAACACTTGAGAAATATGATGTCAAAATGATGTCCTTAATTTGTTCATCATAGGAACTTGTCTTCAGGTGAGATTATAAGGCTAACGATATTCTCTATTGCAAATCTTTGCTTAACTGCATTTTAATTATAATTTTAAAAATAATAGTTTGAAAAGATAAGATAATGTTTCAATGTTTAATGTTTTTAGCTTCAAAAGATATATCATCCTTCATTGTTTATGTCGATCCTGATAATTGGGTTGTCTAACTCTACGTAAAAAAAACTTGATTTTTTTTTTAACTACACTAATATTAGCTTACAAAATTGTTAAATTATAAATTTTAATAAAATTTGAACTCATAAAAAATAATATTTTTGTCTTTAACTATTATGCTAAACATTTGTTTTTTAAAAGAATAAATTTAACTACAACTTTTATTTTGCTTTAATAAATAAACTTATTCTAGGGTAGACTATTATAGCCTGTGGGCTCGGGACGACCCTTATCGTTACTACTCTATATAGTCTCGTACTTGTTATCTTCAAACTAACTCTATATAGTTTCGTACTTGTTATCTTCAAACTCTAAGGCCTTGTTCGTATTTGGGTTTTTAAAATAACCCAACCAAATCAATTGTCACTTCACTCCCTCTCTCATCCTTCAAATCAATCAAATCATTAACCAAAATACTAAAATACCCTCTATTTTAAATTATAATTATTTATTTTATTTATATATATCAATACCCTTTAAGTCTTTTTACTAAAAAAAACATCATCATTTCCTCAAAATTATCATCAATCATTACCAATAATCATTTTTCTCTCTTTCCAGGTTATTTAAATAACCTGGACCGAACAAACCCTAAGTTATTAGAGACGAACTAGTATAAGTTTAATAAGCTTATTAAATAACTTTTATCTTTATAATTTTTTATAAAAAAATAAATAATATGATAAATATTTGAATAATTAATAATGATTTTATTATGAATTATATATGTTTGGGTGATTAATGAGATATTACTGTTTTATAAATTCTAAAAGCATAAAATAAACATAAACAAAGGGCTTGTTCTTTGTTGGATGCACCAGGTTTTGGAATAGTGGTTTTAAATAGAAAATCAATAAAGATAATATATATATATTTTAAAATTAAGAATTACACGTTTGACACCTACAAGGCTAAAATCATGGTTCTTCTAGTGAGACTATTTCCACATAGCAAAAATAACGGGAAATTGGAAGAAATGACTCGAAGTATATATTTATATCCGTGGTCATCTGATAATTTTTATTGATCTGTTAATCACTTTATTTTTTTTGGACGAAAATACCATTTTCGCATAACGTGAAGGAACTTCGCGTTTCGCGAAGAGAATTTTTTATTATATAAATACTTAAATTTTTTTATTTCGTTATTTTCTTTCTCTCTCTTTCCTCTCTTCTCTTGACGGCACGGTGGCACGGCAGCACGACGGCGACGGAACCCTAAACCTAAACGAACACATTATACAGATTGACGACGAAAACTCGTTCTAATATCAGGTGATTATTGTGTTCATCTTTAAACCCTAAACCATGAGATTTTTTTATTGTTTATTTTATTGTTCATCTTATTGTTCATTTTGGTTGTCCATCTTATCGATGATATGTTTGCAGTTGATGATGCTCTGATTCGGTTCCGTTTCAGGGAATATTCATTTGATTTTCGCGAAGGCCTTCACGTTTCGCGAAGGCTCAGACGGTCGATGAGCCCTTATTTGTAAGTCAAGAACTTCTTCAGGTCGGTCTCTCTCTCCCTCCCTCGATCCGAATTAAGAATCATGTGAATGCTTATTGAATCTTCTTCTTCTAATGATTCATCTTTGATCTCGCCTAGGTTATTTTCAGATTAATTTGTCTTATCATAATGTCTTCTTGTTTGCAGCTTCAATCCCGTGCATTGCTAGTTAGGTCTAGCATTTCTGTACTAGGATCTAGTTGATTATTGAAGAATTCTATCCGTATTCGATCTAGATCATAACCTAATCTCCTTTGTTATGTGTTTTGTTGGTCTTTTTTTTGGCAGCAGAAGAAACAAAGTAAATTAGGGCTTGCAAGAGGAAGAAGATGGTGAAAGTATCTACCTTCTTTTGGAATGACAGTGGGTTCCTTCGTCTTCTAGCAATCCATGCCTTAGTTGGAAAATAAATATTTTGAGACTTAGATTTGCGAGTTTGTGACGGACGTTATTTTTCAACAATTCCAAGCTGTCATTTGACATTATATGAAAAATGTAGATAATGCTATATTTTGACATTATATGAAATTCAATCTTGAAATCCGACAGATTCGATCAGGATCTCATTTCCATTTCGGAATATTTTCACACTTTTTAATATTTTTATTTTATTTTCTTTCACAATGGTTTATTTGTCGTATTTAAACGACTATTCATTTCATCGACCATCTAAATAATATATATAAATCAAAATCTATAGGAACCCACACAACGCTTTATATGAAACTGATATTTGTTACATGCATCTTTAACAGAAATCACAATTCAATAAGAAAATTATCTAAAATTTCAACAATGATTTTGTAAGTTATTGGAACATACTATATCCGTAAGAGTATACATCTTTTTCCTGAAGACTTACTCCTAAAAGAATGAAACTAATATACAAAAGAAGTTGTTTCCTTCCTCTCATGCTGACTCTTCTGACAACATCCCATGCCTTGAGAGGTGCAAGCTCACCGGCTTGGGATGCAAAGAAGGATTCGTAACCGGGTGAATCAAATGCAAAACTTGTATGTTTAGATCCCTCTCGAGGAAGCCGTGCCATTGCAAATCTCCTCGATTCCTCTGGATTGAGCTGGGTAGTACCAACCTCCACCAACCCTATACTGTTACTAATATCTGTTTCATTTGCATGCATTTCCTGAACCATCTGGTGATCATAGGGGAAGGACCATCTTTGAATCTTGAATAACCCAAATTCAATTATTTATTTATTCCTACTTCATATTAGCTACTATATTTGAAACATGAGATCTTACGCTAGAAAAAGGAAGTCGAATGACAGAGCAACAATAGGAATGAGAAGAAGGGTTAGATAGAAGTATCCCGTGCTCATCAAGGTAAACATTGTCCCGTAGATACCCTGACCACAAGAAATTACGCAATTAAGCCATTGTGCTCACATCCCAGAGGCCAAACATCCTGAAAGTTGAGTCAACACTTGTAGAACTGGAAATGGCTACAAATTTATAGATCACCAATGTTTGGTAAACTGAAAACACAGCCAAGACCACTACAACTCTCCATTTGAAGAAGTATTTCTTATTCCTTCCTTGTACAATTGAGGGTACTGCTTTGAAAGAGATGCACTCACATCCTATTATAAAACACAAACAATTTACTTTTTCGGTTCACGATTATCCAAAATAAATAGAATCAGCCAGAGACAAAGATATATCTTGTCAAAAAGTCCAAGAACTAAAACTGGTACTGAAGTAAATATAACATTATACAAAGACTAGAACGTGAAGGCCATCGCGAAACGTGAAGGCCTTCGCAAAACGTGAAGGCCTTCGCAAAACGTGAAGTCGCGAAAATCAAATGAAGCAATATGAACAAATATGAACCAATATAAAGCAATATGAACAATAAGAACATATTAAATTAATTTAGGGTTAGGGTTTGATTAAGAACAACATAAATCGTTTGAAATGAAGATAATAGAAATAAAAACAGATCGATTCAGGGTTAGGGTGTTAGAGTTTTCTTATCTTTGATGTTTTTCGACATCGCCCTAGCCGTCGTCGCTGTCGACGAACAAGAACAGAGAGAGAAGAGAGAGAAAGGAAATGAAATTTTTTTAATATTTATATTAAACCTAATTCACTTCGCGAAACGCAAAGTCACTTCGCGTTACGCGAAAAGGATAATTTCGTCCAAAAAAATTAAAGTGGTCACCAGAGCAAATTGTTGATGACCACGGAGGCAAATACCTCCTTCAATAGTGTTATCTCGTCCAATTTCCCAAAATAACTATATAATAAAAACATATTTTTAGGACCTTACTTTAATTTAAAGTGTAATCTAAGATCTCTTTTGATTTTGATTTTTTTATTTTTACTATTTTTTTTTATCTAAAATTCAACCATTACTTCATACATCTTATTCCATTTTTATCTAAAAAAAAATATCAAAATTACCCTTTATGTCCTTCAACAAATTTTTTTTTTTTATTTAATCAGATTAATTTTTTTAGAAAAACAAGTAAAAAAAATTCAAATCAGCACTAAGACGAGTTATTTGTTTTTTTAGCATTCTTATAATTATTTATTATATATTTTTTTAAATATTAATTAAAAATTAAAATAAATATCATAATAACTGTAAACTCGTGTATTTGAGAGATAAACAAAGAAAAAAACTATATATTATTTAATAAATATTTTAATTAATTCTAAATTTTATTTTATTTAAAAAATATAATTCGTAAAATAAATTAATATATATTATTTTTTTAATTTATTTTTAAAAACTTAAAATATAATATTTTATTATGTATAATGATATGATTATCATAATTATACATTTATATAGTTATTTTATTATAAAATTTGAATTAGAGTACAAATATAATATATTTTTTTAAAGAATATATTAATGTTATTATTCATATTAATTTTGTTTTAATTAAAAAATAATTTTAATTTATTTTGAAAATATATTATTATGAAGATTGTATCCAATTAATATGACTTATTATTATTGACAATAAATAACAAGTTATTCAAGAGGCCACAAAAAGTGAACCTACTAAAAAGAAATGACAGAGCTTTCAAATTGATGGCGGGAAGAAGCTATTAGGGTTCACGGAGAATTTTCCTTCGACACCGGAAAACCAGGGACAGGCTTAAATGGAAACGTAGGTAGAGGAAGGACGTTCGTCAATGGCGGTATATTGAGTATTGGAGGAATATTGATACTGATCAACGGCGGCGTCGGCTGAAAGGGGATTGATGGAAATAGATCCGGTGAAGGAGGACGAACCCCGAATCCGGAGGCCGTCGACGGAGGCGACGAAATAACAGGTGAATCCGGAATTGAATTTAAATTCTCTTCCTCCGTCACTTTCTGGCTGCAGGAAATTGGAAGGTTTAGGGGTTTGAAGGAGAAGGCTCCGGCCGAGAAGGTGCGGGCGCCGTTTTTCCTTGATTTGAGGATGAGTACATTCGGTGAAGCGGCGGAGGCGGAGGCGGAAGGGACTGTGCAATTGGGATCGCCGGAGTGGATTAACTTGACGGAACAGTGATCGATTCTCTTAGCATGTCTTTTGGGAGAGAAGGGAAGGTGGGTTTGGAATTCCCCTTTTTCGTTTGTCTGTGATACCCTGGTAAAGTTCTGGTTTAAGCCTCCTCCTGCTGCACATTCTATTGCGACCATTGCTCCTGTAATTAGAAATTAACAAGTTCAAAGATCAAAACATGAATGAGCTAGGGTCATTGATTTGTTGTAAGAAATGAAGGGGACCTGAGATGAAATGACTGGATTTGGAGAAGTAATGATGAGAGCAGGTGTCACAGTAGACAGAGCCGACAACGATTGTAGATGAAGAACAACAGTTAAGCAGCAAGGTTAAAGAAATAATGAAAATGGTGATCGAGAGGCAAGTCATTCTCAGATTTGTCATCTTCTTCTTCCCTAGCTAGCTAGCTATAGAAACTCGATGGTTTGGATTATGATCAATAGAAAGATGATCTCTTTATATATATATATGAAGAGAAAGTGCATGCAGTTGTGTTCCGAATGAGAATAATTGCATTCTGTCTGTATGTATCTTTTATGTGATTCATGCAAAAACCAGTAAACTCTTAACTGCAAACAAGACGCAGTGAATATGGATGGATACTTTAACTTTTGAACATACTGTATCTGTATGTATCTCTGATGCAATTTGCATGCAGTTGTGTTATCACGAGACTCCCACAATATTGTCCTATGTATTTCAAGACTTTGCTTTTCTTTTTTCTCATCATCTAATAATATTTACAACACAACTTAACTTAATTACCAGTTTCTTTCAGTTTTCATGACATGATCAGACCACAGTTATAAACATCACATGCCCCCAATTTCAACTTTTGTCAATAAGAATCGAATTTCAGATTTTTTCTCTTTCTTAAATACAAAATTTTACTGCTTGAGCCATTTTAATAATTCGATCATTAGATTGAGAAGTTAAAAAGTCAAGACAAATGATTAATAAGTTATATTTTGATATTAAAACGAGTAGACAAACATATTGCTCAAACACTTCAAAATTTTGTTCAATTTTTTTACCTAAGTTTATTCCTTAAAGATGTGATATATATATGGAAATTTGAGCAGATGACCCTAAAAACAGGGTGAAATGCGGAAATGGGTGGATAATTTAAATAGCCCTGGTAATCCCTTTTCCTGTTTTTGGACGAAAATGATCCAGTTGCGTCACGCAACCTGTGAAACAATTTTTTTTTTTCCAAAAAATTTTAATTATGGAATTTTTTGGACGAAAATGCCCCAGATGTTGCTTAAGGCAACTCTCACACAATCGCGAGATAAAAAAAAATATTTGAAAAAAAAAAACGCTATTTAAATTATCCACCCTCACTTTTTTCTGCATTTCACCATATTTTTAGGTTATTTGATCAAATTTCCATATATATATATATATATTCATTAATTTAACGTATAATAATTGAACTTGAATATGACAATTAATGAAGATAATTTAATTCGATTAGGTTAGAGTTTGTAGTGTTTTGGGTTCTAAGTGGTAAGAATAAGAGAACGATGTATTAGATTATAATTAAAAAAGAATGGTCAATTTTTAAGATATATAATATATTAAATATTATTAATAACAAATAATATTATTTATGAAATAAAATAAAATAGTATTTAATTAAACGGGATTTAATTATGAAATTAAGATTTTAAAGATATATTATTTATTTATAAAATAAAATAAATAATATATAATTGAATTGGTTAATTATGGAGTTAAAAATTTAAAATATTAATTTATAAAATAAAATAATATATAATGGAAAGTTAATTAAGGAAAAGTAGTTATGATTAGGAGATATTCTTGCTTAAATATTCTATAGCCTATTTATATGTCAAAACTTCTTGTGAGAAACAACACAGAATATAATATAATTTTTCTTGTGAGATATATTAACAATATTTTACTTGAGAGACTATCAATTTTCCAATCTTATTTAATCGTTCTAGAGGATTTAGCTGAATTTGTGTGGACTAATTAGAGGAGCAATACACGAGGAGCAATACACGAGGAGCAATACACGTGAAGTTTTCGTCTTATCGATACCATCAGGTTTTGACTCGGTTTACACTTCAATATCTATTATTTTTAAACAATACATTAATGATCCATTATCTAAAATTTGTTTTAAACCTCTAATCCTAACAATATATTGTTTTATTATGCTATAACATTAAGTTATATGTCATAACTAATTTGATTGTTATTTTTATTTGATAAGTTATAGATTATGTTTTCTAATGTTTCAATTTAAGAAATTTTGTAAATACTTAGTCTAACAAATAAAATAACAATGATTTGAATCTTCATATTCATTAGTTAATTTTTACGAATATGCTAGCAAGACCCTCATTTAAATCAAAACCTTCTTTACCCAAACTTTATGGGTTCATAAACTTATTGTTTGATCTTAATAATTTAAATTTTAAAAAGAATTATTAATTATTAATATTATATTCTTAATTGTAACGGTCAAATATTTGTTAATATTAATAGTATAGTGTAATAAACCAAATATATTTATTTGGATTTTTAATAAGAATACCATAATTAAAATGTCTCTTTGAGATAAATTAATTTATTATGTTGAATAATTTAGACTTAAAAAAAACAATAGATATAATTTTATAGTTATAAGAAATAATTAATTTAAATCAATTTTTAATATTTTACACTTGTTCATGTGATGTATAACCTTTTTAATAACTAGAAATAAAGACATGTCTTATGGAGATAAAGAATCTTATCAAATATTAATTTAATTATTCAAATATTAAAGATAGTTATTTCTTCTAATCTAATATCAATTATTCTTATATTATATTTATACCAAATCAATAGATGCTTAAATAATTTATAATATTTGTATACATAATTTTATTTAAATTATTTTATATTTTATTCTTATTGCCATCGGCTTTAAAAGTAATAAAGAAGATTCCAAAAGATATAATTAACACTGTTCCACCTTCCGTCTGATTATATTCTCTTCCCCAAGTCGTCACTTTCAAGGTTTATACAAGAAGCGAATTTTACAGTCGAGGTATTCCTTAACCTCGAATTGACGGCACAAGTCATCATACTTTTCTCTTCACAATCAATCTTTTACTAGTAAACCTCCGATCACTTTCAAACATGATTTTGTTTTCGTTTTTCAAACAAAAATTTGTACTTTAATGGAGGTTTCGCCATCAGAGACGATTTTCTTGCATTGATTATTCATCTTCTGAGCTGGGTTTGTTTTATTCTTACCATTAACTGCGCTTAATTTGATAATTAGAGCAGATCATCTTTAGGAAGCTTCCTTTTTGTTGTCATTTAGTACTTTGTAATGTCCTAATCGACTATGATCTTTGAAAGTATTCCTCTGTTTTCATCGGTACTTGTGACTTTCCAAATTAGTCTGATTAGATTATTCTCCAAGTTGGTGTCTTATTGTTTAAAAGTAAGAGTACTTTGCAGGTGGGAAGTGTTAAAAAACTTAATACAGTTTGAAATTGTTCTATGGGGTCTGTTTGCTGCTGCTGTTTGCGTGATGAATGTGAAGATTATGCTAATCTAAATAGTACAGTCTATAGGAACTGTATATGTCTACGTTCCTTACTGGAGAACTTCTTACATATGGTATGGACTAAACTTATTCATTTCATTTGCATGGTCAAACTTAACAATTAAGTTCCTTTTTTGGCTTCATTTGTATAGTATTCATCGATATTTCATAGAGAGGAAGAACACACAACTTCATCATCAGTTCAGGGGACTTATCCATCATCACTGGATGATTCCTTTATGAGTATGTATCGATCTCCTCCAAGGCCATTGCCATATGATGCTGATCCTAGATGCTTTCGTCTGCAACGAGATGGACTCATATTGAGGCGGGAGAAAGGATCAAGCCATGCATCGGAGGAAACAGAACCATTTAACACCGATGCAGTGAATTCAGCAAACAAATGGAATGAGTGTGGTTGTGAAGAAGGATCTAAAGAGTACAGTTCCAGGAATTCAGTGAAGCTCTCTTCTGAAGAAAAAATGGTGGCTGGATATGCCCATATTTATTCGAATTCTGATGAGGAAGATGTTTGCCCAACATGTCTAGAAGGTGATTTAATGGGGTGTGTTAAAAATGAGATTCTATAATAGTGTTTTGAATGGATTATTAACATGTGATCATATTTTTTTGCTTTTCTGCAGAATATATCATTGAAAATCCTAAGATAGTTACCAAATGCTCACACCATTTCCACCTTGGTTGCATTTATGAATGGATGGAAAGAAATGAGAACTGTCCAGTTTGCGGGAAGGTAATAAATAAAGCATGTTTATCCATTTAATCATCGATTCGTCATTCTGGTCTTTAACAATTCTATTTCTCTAGATGATGGAGTTCGATGAGACGGCGTGACCTTGCCCAGAATGGTCCTGTTGTCGATGAAACGTGCTACGATCCTGCAATTTACAAAGTAACAAAAGAAGAAGAAGATGCAATTGACTGTTAGGAAGAAAGTAGAGAATTAAATGCAAATGTACAGTCTTTGTGGATACTTACCTTTTTATTTCTTTTGTGTAAAAACTATGTTTTCACCTTAATTTTATTTACCACATTTTCTCATTATTGACTGTACTTGGCCATTTTCATTTGGGGTTAAAAGAATTTATCTTCTAGCCTTGTCTTATGGAAGTTAATTTTGATTCATAGCATCTATAATTCAACCAATTGACTCAAAAATCAATTGAATAATATAATGTAATCAGCAAGTTTATTTCCATCAGGAAAGAACACGTCAATAACAGTGACAACAAGTTGAAACATTCGACATAACATACAAATAGGAATCCAACTAAAACAGTTATTCCGACCTAGCAAAGGCGATGATAATTGTTTTAGGTTTTATTAGATACTCTCCTTCTGTCAATTTGCAGACAGTTGAATAGCTTTGATGAAGACCTCAGGAGGTTGTCCACCAGATAACTGCTGCTTCCCATTAATCTATATATTATGATTATAAGATCAATTAGAATATGAATTTTTTCTTCATTAGAAGAACACTAGGCTTTACACTCACCACATAATTTGGGACTCCTGTGAGGCCATTGGAGTATTTCTGAAGCTCTTCCTTCACCTGGTTTGTTAAAATAAAATGCATTAACATCAAGATATGATCCCAAGAGAAAGTAGTATTTCTTACCTCATTCAAACCGTTATTGGAATCTTCGAGAAACTCAGCTGCTCCTTCTATACCAACTTTAGTTGCAGATTCCGCAAGAAACTTCCTGCATCATCGAGTTCATAAGATCAATATCGTCCTCAGCCCATCATAAATCTCGTGATTAGACAATTCAAACAACTAGTTTTATTTACTTAACTTGTCACCTATGAATTTTCCTTGTGTGAAGTAGCCAAGGAAAAGTTCTTCCACAAGCTTATGTTGCTTGTCCTGCCCACTTTTTCCAGCAAAAAGTATAAGCCTGTGGCTATCCAAACTACTACCCCTGCTCGTCGTTCACACAACATATTAAAATCTCAATTGATAATTGATACCAAGTTATTCGAATAACAGTCGACTTACGTGAGTCCATTCATATCATATGGTAGACCTAAACCCTTGAAGATCTGCAATTTTTTAGTCTGTTAGAACCACTTTCAAAAAATGCAGAGTTTTTGCAGATGAATGATAAGAGGTTTGTTTACATCTGTCATACGGCCAACAATTTGTTCAGAACGAGCCCCGAACTTACTCCTGTAGTAGTCTTTTTTGTTAACTCCTTCTTTTGGAGCATCAGGTGCAAGAAGGTAAGGATGCCATCTAATCTGCAAAATGATGATGATAATGATGATGATCTTAAATTCTTAATCCACATTTTGAACTTTGAAAGCAAAAAGATGTCAGCAGAACCTCAAAATCATATTTATCCTTCAACGAAACTATGGCTTGATCAAGATTCTTTTTACCCACAAAACACCATGGGCAGACGCTGTCTGAAGTGACATCAATCTGAACAAGCTTCTTGCCAGAGGATTGTGCCATTGATCGGACTGATCTGCAGAAAATGATTTCATCGGATTTAGGGTTTTCTCTTTTCAAGCATTCATTTTGGAGCTAATCATAAATCATGAACGAATATGAAGAATTGTTCATAATTCTTCAAGTGGGTTGAAAGGGTAAAGGAAATCTATGAAAACTACCTTAAAACTCGTCGATGCTGATCTTGAGAAAGGGCGATAAGAGGTCTTTGTGTGTTTAATAAGAACTTGTTCAAAAGCATCTGGATTTATGGAGAAATCGGTGTGCATGTGAAACTGTAAATGGGTTAGATTCATCCGTCAGCCGCACCTAACGATAACTTTGACCGTTGATTATCAAATGTTGGAATAATTGACATTTTAGCGAATTCACATGTTGTCCGTCTTGGTGAAATTTTATATTATATAAAAATATAGGCGATTTTTTTAATTTTTGTGTAATTATTAAATAAATTTACCATTAGTTCTAATTTTGTTACATATTTTCGGAGCTAAGTATTTTTATTTTTCTAATTAATTTGTCATGTTTATATGAAATAATATTTATAATGATTTTAGACATATATTTTTTAAATTGAGTATTTTTAAATTTACGTGTTATAATTTATCGAAGGTTATTTTTTTTAAATGATCCATTTAAAAAAGAATCGTTTAAGCACACAACGATAAAAGCATGACAAGAAAAAAATTATGTAGAAATAGATTATATTAGAATAATAAATTGACTCGAAAATATTCAAGAAGGGCAATAAGAGCTTCATACGAATCCACAAGTTTTCCGTATCTAATCTTTGACATCGTCATGATAATGACATTGTGAATAATCCTTAACGGCCTATTTTCGTTATTAAAAGTTCTCCGATTTCTTTTCAACCAGATAATCTACTAGAAAATTATAGAGATAAAGACTCATTTTTTAAGTCTTGCATTTTAGTCGCCCAATTCATGCTTCCCAATAGTCATTAACAGTTTCTGGCATAACCCATTTATTCTAGTCAAATTCCACAAAAGTCTTCATATAATGCAACAATAATCATTCATTTTTTCATACATCTATCGTCAATGAAATTTTGCCGTGAATAGCACTCCAACCAAGAAAGGAGATCTTAGTAGGCATCTTAGACTCCCATAAATTTTTCCGATAAAGATCAATCGGGCTTACCCAATTGAACAAAGTGTAACAATATCACACATGAAAGTTATTCAGATCACGCCACCGCATAGAATCTCAAGAAGACGGGTTTAACCCCTTATTTTTAACCATTAACAAAAGTATATCATTGGACATGTTTTCTTCACTGTTCAATCTTCTTCTATATCTGATACGATTAGCAAAACCACTAGACCGAATGTCAAACATATCTTTAACCGATGAATCTCTACAAATAGAAATAGAAACAAGCTCGGGGAAAACCTTCACCAAACATTTACCACCACACCAAGTGTCGTCCAAAAAACTATTCGAACTTCCATGACCCACAATAAAAATTGAATGCTCTCGATAAACCTTCCACATGGCATAAATACCACCCCAAATGTTGCAACCCACAGATTTATAAGAATTTTTGGTGAACCAACTAGACTTATCCTGACTATATTTACATTTAATCAATTTAGCCAAGATTATATATTGCTTAGTTGCAAATTTACTACACCATTTAGATGATAAGGCTTTATTAAAGGAAACAAGATTCCAAATTCCCAGTCCCAGTTCTTTTATTAATTTAACCTTATTCCAACTCACTAAATGAGAAAATGAAGAAACAGACGACCCCCATAAAAATTTACACATAATTCTCTCTTTCTTCACGGCCACGGGATGACAAAAAAAATTAGTCAGAGGTGGTTTTAGTGGCTAAAAAATTTATATTTATTTTTCAAAAAATTTTGACATAAATTTTTTATATACGATCTATAAATTTGAACGTATTTATATGTTTTAAATTGAGTATTTTTTAAAACTACATATTCTAAATTCTTGAATGCAATTTTATTGTCTTAAAAATATGTAATGTGCCACCAAAGTAGTCATGTGGTAAGAGTCGGTATAAGAGACCAAAATATTACGAGTTCAATTTTATCTGTAAACATTTTAAATTGAAGGGAGACCAAATGTTATTCTAGTTCAACTTAATTAAAATAAAATAAAATAATGATATTTTTTATAAATATAATAAATTAATTAAGTACAAACTTTATATTCATACAAGAATATAGATAATTTTTTAATTATTATGTAATTATAAAATAAATTTAATTGAAATTTTATCATAATTTTATTTCAGTTTTAAAAGTAGATATTAATTTCTTTTTGGAATTTAGCAACCACCATATCCAAATTAAATATTTTTGGAATATTGTTTATTTATTAATTCATAAAGTTAGTTTTATATTATTTATTTATTCTGTAAGTTACAAATGTTTGTATAGACAATAAAAGGGGAAAAAAATCTTGAAATTGGAAGACAGAGGTCGACGAAGGAAATTGGAGAGGAAGAAGAAGAAGAACAATGGTTGAGTCTGTAAACTGTAGAGGAGTTTGATTAAATATAGGTTTGGGGATTGGATACATACGGCTTATACAAGAAAGACGACGGAAGAGCGGATATTTCGATGGATCAGCTCCGCGGTTTATGGAAGTTTAGAATCTTTGCATCGCTTATTTTTGAGGCCATTTGATCTTTTCTTCCTAACCCAATTCGCTCCTATCCTCAATTTGATACCTTGGGTCTTCCTTTTTCATTGGGTAGACAGAATAATTGATTCAAATGCTCCTCCAGTTATAGGTAATTTACCATTTATATTCTTTAATCTTGACAAGAACCAATTATTACAGACCGATTTCATTTTGAAATCTTCTTGCTTTTGTCCTCTGCATTAGAAGTTTCTCAAATGAATTCTGATTTTCGGTCAATGGTGATTTGGTGTTCAGTTGGAGACAATTCAAGAGCACGAATCTAGTTTATTTCTTCAATTTTATAGGTTTAGAGGTCTGATTCAATGAATATAGACGAGATTTTTGGTGAATCTCGAGTGGTTAATCTTCCTAATAAAAGCGCAATATATGTGTGGGGGTACAATCATGCTGGGCAAACAGGTCGAAAGGATGATAAACAACAGAATTTGAGGATCCCAAAACAGCTCCCTCCTGATCTCTTTGGATGCCAAGCAGGCGATAATTCCCGGTGGTTGGATATCGCCTGTGGCCGAGAGCATACTGCTGCTGTGGCTTCAGATGGTTCACTCTTTACTTGGGGTTGGTTTCATCATTTTCTGGTTAGTTTCATTTCTCAATTATGTTGATGATTACTTATTAGATGCATGTGGTAAACAGGAGCAAATGAATTCGGTCAATTGGGAGATGGAACTGAAAAAAGCAGGAAACAACCAAGGAAAGTAAAGCAATTGCAGACAGAACTTGTGGTGTCTGTCTCCTGTGGGGCACATTGTACTGCTGCTATTGCTGAACCTCGTGATAATAATGATGGAACCCTTTCAACTAGAAGACTTTGGGTCTGGGGCCAAAATCAGGCAATCTATCTATTACATTCTGCTTCACTAACTCTTTCTTATTTTCATTCTTCTTCTTATTATCACTGTCTTAGCAGGGATCCAACTATCCGCGTTTGTTCTGTGGAGCATTTACTCCAAACACGGTATAACTGTTTCCCTTCTTTTCTCCCAAAAATAAAAATAAAAAATCCAGACCATTATTTTCAGAAGATGACCAATTTTTCTGTTTACAGATTATAAAACAAGTTTCTTGCGGAGCTGTTCACACGGTTGCCCTATCAGAGGATGGTTTGCTTCAAGCTTGGGGTAATGTTATTATGATTAAATTTACTGCATATATATAGCTAGATCGTGTTAGTTCATATGGGTTTAGGGGAAGGATTCTAGGTAGCGAAATTTGATGATCCATAGACCATGTCATTGATTAAGGTTTATATATGTGTTGATACACTAGGGTATAATGAATATGGTCAGCTTGGCAGAGGTGTTACTTGCGAGGGACTTCAGGGGGCTCGTTTTATTAATGATTTCGCTAAATTCCTCGACGAAGCCCCTGAGTTCGTGAAGATTTCTAGGGTTTCATGTGGCGAGTATCACACTGCTGCAATCTCATATAATGGCGAGGTGTAAGTGATGATTAATAAGGAAGAACGCCACCTTTCTTTCTCTAGAAATGTTTTTTACTTCTAGGAGACATGTTTATACAATATCAACTGTAAAGTGCGAGAATTGGCCTATTTTGTTATCTCATTATTAAGAGTAATTTTGATTGGTTGTTCAACAGATACACGTGGGGACTAGGAAGTTTGGGTCAACTGGGCCACTGTTCTCTCCAATCTGGCGATAAGGAGCTTATTCCTAGGAGAGTAGTGGGTCTTGACGGGATATTTATAGAAAGTATTGCGTGTGGAGGTGTACACACATGTGCATTAGCGAAGAAAGGAGCGCTTTATGCTTGGGGTGGCGGTCAAGCTGGGCAGCTAGGGCTTGGGCCGCATAATGGATTCTTTTCTGTTAATCCTAATGAATCTGATGCAATGCTCAGAAATATTCCTGTTTTAGTTGTCCCAAGTGATGTACAGCTTGTAACTTGTGGGCATTCCCACACTTTAATATTGACTAAAGACGGAAGAATTCATGGATGGGGTTATAACGGCTATGGCCAGGCTGCTAACGAAAAATCTACATATGCTTGGTATCCTTCACCTGTAGACTGGTAAGAAGTCATCGACTGCTCGCCATTTCCCTCCAAAATCAAAATGAAATCTAATTTCATTATTGTACTTTTTTTGTTATAGGTGTGTGGGGGAGATTAGGAAACTGGCAGCGGGTGGGGGGCATTCAGCAGTATTGACAGATGCATGTTCGTTGAAGGAGTTATGCGAGTTCAGGCTTGCAGATACTGTATCATTAGCTAATGCTTATCAGATTCAGGATATTGCATCTAGAACCAACTCCGATGCTTTAGCACGCCTTTGTGAAAGATTAAGGTACTTGTTCTTTTTCTATTGTGTAAAAACCCACTTCTACTATCTTTCAAACCACAACTGTATTCCAAACTAACTTATTATTAAACCACCTTTGTAGGGAA
This sequence comes from Impatiens glandulifera, assembly GCF_907164915.1. NCBI lineage: Eukaryota > Viridiplantae > Streptophyta > Magnoliopsida > Ericales > Balsaminaceae > Impatiens > Impatiens glandulifera. The sequence continues at coordinate 28,390,956 of NC_061870.1, forward strand.
GGAGAATTTGCTTGATGAAGAATCATCCCAACCATGGATCCGAGCTTTGTAAAGTTGTAGCAAAATTATCTTGATTGTTGTATCTGTAGAACCACATGTTGGCAGACATATAGGAAGTATTTGTAATTCATGTTTGTTTGTCGACGAGGAACCTGTTCTACTACTGATTGTATTCAATGTTAACTGTTAAATAAAACTCATAAATATAAGTTTGATCTGGTGATGTTCTTCTTGTCTGCCTTTTGAATAATAAAATAAGCATTGTCAGGTATTACTATAATGAAAAATATATAATTAATACATGATCATGATGGTATCTTAAAAATATTACAGTTACTAGCAAGCAAATTAAAGCAGACAGAGAGACATAACATGTCTATTATTATTTGATTTTATTATTTTCATTATTCATTGGTGAAGCATCCATGGCGGCACCAATGCAGTTGTTGGCTGCCTTCCCCCTTGTTGTCCTTGGAAACTGCTACCCCTGTAGAAATACATGAATGAAGACAGATTTCTTCTATTCAGTTCCATAACCCGTTATTGTGTAAATAACTGTTTCAGAATATGGGCATTGGTTTGTCTGTTAATGCAAATCGCAGATTCGCAAAGGCATACAAGCGAATGAAAGAGAGAGTACCCGATGGCGAGAGAAGCCAGGAGCAAAGATGGGGATGGCTGGGATTGAGGAGGCAACATGAAGGGCAGGGATGAATTCTGAGATATATTTGCTTCCTCCGACTGTCCTCCTTCTGGTGCAAGTATTGGCTTCTCTTTTTCTTTCAGCTGTATGAGTCACATTTGCAGGTATTTCCACAATGTCAGATCAATCACACTGAATAGTACTACTATAGTATTTAACTATGTCTTGGATTATTGAAACATAAAAATTGGTAACCAACCCCTACTTTCTTAGCCAACAAGTTGTTTTGCTCTTGCAACGACCTCTCCTGTCATCAAATCAGTCCATAAAGTGGATTATTCTGGAGAGCCTTAATCAGTTATGGAAGATCTTAAAGACCAATTGTCTGGTCATGATCATTGAAAACAACCAACCATTACGAAAATGTAATGTTGTTACCTTTTTGTGAAGGTTGGAAATGGATTCATGCATGAGTTGGTTCTGCAATATAATTTGGTGTGTGCTCATAGTTAGTACTATTACTGTAAAACAAACAGGGAGAAAGAAGAATAGTTTTGATTCACCTTTCGTTTACGGATTCTCTTCAAAGAGGTGTCAATCTGCTGCTCCAGGTGCTGCAGTTCTCTTACGCTTAGTGGATCAAGATCCTCCCCTGCATAGCGCCTGCAGTAAAATGTCGGCTAGCTCAAGTAAAGTAACTTTTTCACTTTCACAATATTCTGAAACGGGTCATTTGCTGGTTATTAATGACGGAAATATATGAATGTGGTAATTTATGCTGGCTTCCATGCCAACACTATCAATGATTAGAAATGCTTTTCATGTTTCTACAATCTATAAAGTATAGAGGCTTGCAAAAGAGCCCTAAACTAGATTAATGATTAAACAAATGTTACCTAATGTTCTTCTGCAGGACTTCAATCCTGGCCTGGAGCTTTGGGTAATCAAGAGACCAGATTTCCTGCAGAACATTATCAATTCCAAGCAAAACAGGCATGTCTAAATTAAAGATTTGTATGGACTTAATCAATAAACTTAGGGTTAGGTTAAACTTGAGAATTACATAATACAATGAAAAATTCCAAAATCTTTAGAGGATATATTTCTATATTTTATGCCAAGATTGTTCTTTAGGTTGTATATGAAAGAAAGGAATAAGCTTAAGGTGAAGAGTATGTGTATAAGCTTTAGGTTTTAGCTTTTATAGGTTGAATTAATTACCTGTGGTTCTGAGCCAGTTGCAGTGAGTTGTTTCTCTGCATATGAATACCTCTCATATCTTTCCAGAATCCTATCCATACTGTTGATAAAAAAAAATGAAAGTTTGAGCCTTTTGACAAAACAATGTAACAAACAATTGAGTGCACCATTAAATATAAAAAAATCCAAACATTTTTAAAACTACAGTGAGTACAATTTATAGTTGTTATAGTATCAGTTTCCATAGTTTCATAATTAAAAAGCCATGCATGAAGCCAGTCTGAATTATCAAAAGAGTTTAGGTTTACTTTGACTTAGTTTTATTTATAGTGACGTGTTTTAAGTCTTTAACCAGGTTAGGAGGAGTAACGAGGTTATGAGAAGGATTATTTTACTCTTTATGCCTTTGAATGTACTTTTATAAATAAAAACGTAGTAACTTAGAGTTACTTGAATCATTATTTAATGAAATATTTACAAAATAGACGACTTTTTGAGGATACGTACATACATTTGTTGGTTGAATATCGTTATATTTTGTTACTATACCCTATTTTTATTGTCTTAGGTTAAGTGTTATCTTTTGTGCAATTTCTTTACTAATGATATCAAAGCATATTTTAAAAATATTTAACCTAATTTATTTTTGAGAGACAATCATTTATGGATTTGTTGTTTAGTGCTTGAGGAAATGACATCTACTGCTGAAAAAATAGCAATAGTGAAAGAAGTTCTTCTCAGTTTGGGTTAATGATGCCTTGAGAAGAAGTCGTCGCGTTTTTTTGTTCTTATCAGCAAAGAAGTTGCCGATGGGCACTGGAAGTGGTCGACAACCTCACAAGAATGAAGAAAATGAGTAAAAAGAGAGAAAGACATGAGAAAAGGTAAAGAGCATATTTCCGCTTATAACTTTTCTCAAAACCATTGGATGGTCAAACAGAATCCAATTGAGCTGAAATTTTGTTGGGAAATTGATAATTTGTTAAACTCAATAGTTTGTCTTAAAGTTGCTGTCCAATTACAACTTTATTCTACTTTGAGACTAAAAAGTTTGTGTTCTTTCTAGTGATGCATTTTTCTTCTTTGTACTATTTAAGGTTGTTATACCTTGGCTTGGCTGTATATGAAGGAACTTGATTTGGACGAAAAGTTTGTCTATTATTTTGATTTGAAAGGTTTTTCATGTAAAATATCATAATTACATTCTTTGAAGAAGCAAAATCTCAAAAAAAAAAAAAAGTCTTTCTTTATTAAGTCTTGTTTGCTATAATAAAATGAGTTTAAAATTTATTTGATTTCAAATTTCGAAACAAAATCTAAGGGCCTAATTGATTCTAATTTTCACAACAAGTGTCTTGTTTCATTTTAAACAAGTTTTTTATAACTTTGTTTTGCTTTGATTTTGGAACTTGTTTGATTAGTGTTATTTATTTGGTTTGAAATTTCAAAGGTGGAGAATTGTTGTGTTTATGAATTGTGTCTAATATATAGACGTTAATTGAAAATTAAAAGAGCTAAAAAGGTGGTTTGCTTAATCGATGTAGATTGTGGAAGAAAATTAATGCAACATGTAAAACACATATAAAGCGTGTGTTAATTAAACCAGATGATGATTTTTAATGTATGAATTGAGAATGTATATACTTAATTTGTTAGATTATTTCCATGAATGAATTCGACTATAAAAATGTGAAAAATAATAGTTGAAGATGGTTGAATTTGCATGTACATTTTATTCATCACATCTCACTAAAAGATGACATATCCATTTTATTATATGAAATATATGATGCTTCATTGTTATATTCAGAATTTTCAAAGGGAAAGGGGTCTTCTTGAGTAACAGAGATTATTTGAGTTGGGTTATTCAGAAGAAGAAAATCAGTAAAATAAAGGTGAATTATTTGAGTTAAATTATTAAAATTTTATTTTATATTGAATATTTATTTATAGAAAAATAAAATAGGGATAATTTGATATTTGTAATGATGATTGGAATGATAAAATGATGTTAAAAAGAATTATTTAGAAAAAAAAATCTAAATAAACCTATATCAAACATGCTTAAAACTTCCCACAGAAACCATATAATAATTAATGAAGATTTATGGGATATTATTCTTACATATATATTAAATGGTGCTACATTGCTGCTAGTAAATGTTTCTTATTTTTTAACTGTTAAACTTTATATATTTAAAAGATGAAAATCTTATATTAGAATACCTTAAAAACACTCATTTAAATGAGCTACTGGCCAATAAATTATGGTCGGAAAATAAATAAATGAATGTTTCCTTAAGTTTTAGTTGAGTAGGGTACCAATTAATATTGACACTCTATACTATAGGCATTGATGATACTTCAGCTGTTCAAATATTAATTCTATAAATTTATTACTTTTCAATCCATCTTTTCATTAGTCATATCAATTAAATAATTATTAACAAAAACATTAAAAATACTTTCAAATTTTAATTGTTTTTAATAATTTTCAAATCTTTTTATCTAAATAATCTCAGATATTTTTAATCTTCTTTATTATCCCAATTTTAACACCCTGAAAAAATCATAATAATGAAGGATTATGAGTCTGATCAGAAACAAAAATCAAGCAGCTTGTTTGATGATTGATGGATTATTTGATATTATTTTTAAATAATTCACTAATATCTCATCCAACTTATATAATGTTTTTAATATAATTTTAATGTCAGCTACAATATTAATATGATTTTTTATAATATTTTAAAATATTAAATACTAGCTATAAGTCATAATTAGGTATTTATCCAAAAAATCACTTTTACATCAGACATATATACTTTTTTCATAAGAATCCTAGCCTTTTGAAAAAAATAATAATCCAAAATCAAATTAACATTATACAACATAGGCCAAAAAAATGGAGTTGGGAGTTATCAAAATGTTGCCAACTTTTGGAGTTGAAATAGGTATAGAAAATGATAACAACCTTACTTATAACTATGTATTATATCTCTTAATAATATCATGTACGGTTTTTATGTTTTATAATGTTTGTTAATTTTGTATAATATTATAACAATTCATGTCATAATTAATTTTTTCATTTAGTTTTATTATCTTCACAGAAAATTGATTAATCTAATGATAAATAATGTACTAGCTTTTAAAAGAAAACAAATCCTGGTTTATTAGGTTACATTGAGGTTACTACGTACAACTGAATTAAAAAATTGAATTTAAATAGTGCAATGGGAAATTTTAATTTGAATAATGTGATTCAATTATTATGTATTACATTTTTTTTTATTTTTTTACTTTTGATTGCAATCGTGTTGCAACATTCACATCCTCTTGTTAAAGAGCATCATGAAGTTGCGAGTTTTAGGAATAAGTTGAGCAACAAACGAATGTAGATTTTCCATTCGTTGAGTGACCTACGACATAAACCTTTGAAATTACCTTGGCACAAGAAGTTGCTAGAACTAGGAATGAATATGAGTGATGAGCCCAATGTAGGCTCTTGAAAAATAAAATAGTTGATGATGAAAACTTTTGTTACGAGTATTTAGGGTTATCAGAATAAGATTAAATTAATTCATAGAAATCTAACGCGATGACCAAAGCTAATTTTGGTCGCAGCCACAAAGATGAGGAAGAATTTGAAGATGTCGTGAGGTGAATTCGGAAAAAGTGGAAAAAAGACTAAAAAATCTCAACACTAAAAGAAAATATAAAAAAGTTCCGCGAGGTGAATTCAGAAAAAGTGGAAAAAGACTAAAAAATCTCAACACTAAAAGAAAATGTCAAAAAGTTCCGTAGCATCTTAATTAAAGAGACAACGTAACATCTTAATTGAAAGAGACCCACGATGATGGGACAATCCAAATGTCAGTTTATATTATATAATGTTTTGAGTTAATTTATTAGTTTTTCTTGATCTTTTGACCGAGATTATGATGTTTGATTCGATAATTAGTTGTACGTGTGAAAAATAGCCGTTTTTAAAATAATTTGATGTGGTCTAATTTGTAAAATATATAGAATAAAAAAAAATTGTTTGTGAGGAGTTAATTAAAATAAATAAATCATGATAGATAAAAGATATTAAATCTTGTGGTAAATAGAACTGAAATAACCATAATTAAGAGTTCAACTCTCATGTTCCATTTCAATAATATATATAATATTTTATTATATTTATATAGGAGATAAAACAAGATTTACTACTAATTTAGTTCCACATTTTGACATCATATTTGTTATTAAATACATAACAATTATTTTGAATAAAGAACTAAGATTCCTAATAAACCTGTCATTAGATTTAAGTTTCTGTTTTCCAGATATACATATATAGCAGCTAGAAGTCTAACTGATAATTAATGCAAAAGTTTACATTTTTGCATAACAGAAATCTCATCAATGATTATAGCTCTTTTGGAGCTCGTTAATATGGGTATTTTGAGATTTTTTTATACAGTTTTTTTTATTAAATTTAAATACAAAAATAAATTTTAGTAATTAAATCAATTAAAAATCAATTTTTCTTTTTTAACAAAATCTAAAAAAAAAACTCAGATAACCAAGATCAATGTGTATTATTTGATATTATTTATCCCTAATTCACACATCATTCGATCAAATCAAATGCCAAATTACTATCTATCTTATTTTGTATAACAATTTGAGCCCTAAATGATGGTCGGAAAGCCCTAAAAAGGGGTATACATTGAGATTCATTTGATCCAGGAACACTTTTGATTCATATATATGAGAGTTGTTGTTTTCTTTTGTATTATGTTGTGTATTGTGATTGTATCCGACAGTTGTGACCATTTTGTTACACCAAACACAATTATTTGAAAATAATCACTTAGATATTCAAATAATCCAGATCATTAATTAAGCTTAATTAGCTCAGAGTTCAACTTTTACTGTTATAAGCAACCTTAAATTACAAATGATGATTTTCTTCTATTCGATCTATTTATTTCAGGGGAATAGGGATTTTAAAATTTTGACATATTTCTCTACTTTTAAGCAAATCTATACTCGTAGGTTTACGATTTCCCATAACAATAGAAATAAAAGGTACTACTAGGTTACAGTTTCATGCAAAGCGTGAGAAACCATATGACACAAAGCTCCAGGATTCTTTTAAGAGAGAGAAAGACTCATGATCATCACTACTGCACTCCAGCTTAGGATATTTATATTGATTTGATTGTAAATGTTTCAAAAAAAACATCTTCTTTATGTTTTAGTCTAAGTTTAATAAATAAATAAAATCACTTAGCTTATATATTATAGTATTGTATGCATCCCCATCAAAAAAATTAAATATTTTTTTGAAAGGTATAACTTTTAATTAGATGACCCAGACAAAAACAAAACATGACCTAAACATATGTAATAAGAGAAAAGATAAGTGAATTCAAGAGTTAAAAATTAGGGTTTATATATATATATATATAGAGAGAGAGAGAGAGAGAGAGAGAGAGGTGACCTGGAATCAGTAGCATACTCAAAGAGCTTTCCTTTAGTGGAGAAGACAATTAGAGCAACTTCAGCATCACATAACACAGAAATCTCATGAGCTTTCTTGAGTAATCCAGATCTCCTCTTGGAGAAGGTGACTTGCCTACTGATCTTGTTCTCTATCCTCTTCAGCTGAACTCTTCCTCTCCCCATCTCCTCTTCCTCCTCCTCCTGAAAATACATGTTAAATTTATCAAAGGAGAAGGAAAGCTATGTTTAGAGAGATGCTTTACCACTTTTTGGATAATTGAATATCATATCATGACTTAAACAACATTTAATTATTCAAATATTAAAACCCTCTTTAATATATATATATATATATATATATATGAAATTAAAATATAGTCTATCACTCTACCCTAGGGCTGGTTGGCTGGCTAGCTTGTTGGCTTATCATCAAAATATTAAAATAATCAACAAATTCAACCAAAGTAGAACACAACTCGCTCACCCATCAATATGGGAGAAAATTGATCGAAATAGCTAGGTCTAATTATGAAAATATTATATATATGAAGAACCCTAAAAAGAAAAAAGAAAAAAAAACCCAGTTAAGTATATGTAAGTGAGAGCTAGAGAAAGAATTGGATTGGATTGGATCTAATTCTGTCAAGTGTATCGACAAATAGAGAAAGAAAGTATAAAGAAGAAAGAAGATTGCCTGGTTAATTCTTGTTGTGGTTGTGAGAGACGATGATGATGAATGATGATGAATTTATATATAAGGTAGTTATAATAGCAAAATTGTCTGTAACATTAATAGGATTGACATGTGTTGGTTTCCTTTTATTGATGGGCAAGGGCTAAGTTGTATGCCGCAAAAGAAAGAAACGAGCCAGAATATTATACCCAACAACTTGACTATGGGCTGCTGAGAGAAAGAAAGAGACTTTCTTTCTTTCTTTCTTTCTCTTCTCTTCTCTTACTTGGGGGGGTGGAGGAAGAAGGACTGCGTTGTCGATTTCTCATTGGTCTAAAGTACTGCCCCAGTCGTTACTGTCGCTTTTTCTACCACATGTTTCGTCGGACAGCGGTGGAGACATGTACTGGCCTAGATCGAGGTAGGGTCCCCCCTCCCACACCCCCCTTCCTCTTCTTCTTCTTATGTTGTTTATAAATGGAGCTTTCTTCTTCTTCTTTTATGTCTAGCTACCTAGAATCTAGATAATCTATCATCATTATCTACTAATCAAAATTTAAATTCATCATTCCTAAACCAGATTATTTCAAAATTGATATTTATATAATAGCTACATTGACTCAATCTTTTTTTAAAACCCCATCAAATCAAAATGATATAGTGGAAATAATCGACCTAATTATCTTTTGTTATTGGATAACAATCATATATCACATATTTAATCAATTTATTTATCTATTAAAATATCAAAAGTATTCCTTATTAATTATAAAATAAAAATGTAAAGATAAAAGATAATTTGATAAAATAAAACAAAAACCAATTTTCTAATCAAACATGGGTTTTAGGGGAAACCCTCCTCCTCAAACGAACTTTAGAAAGTTAAAAGATCATGGGTTTGATTTTCACTAAAATCGTTTTGATTGAGAGCAGAGGGTATGACTGTGGTGTGTCGTGGTAATTATATTTATTTACTTTTAAAAAATTAAAAAAATCTCAATCTTTTTAGAGGTAATTAGTTTTAGTAGAATGTGAATGCAATGTACTTTTTGGGTGTGTAAGTCATTTTCATTTGAGATATGGTACAATCTAAGTGGTCCACTCATTAATGTAATATTTGATACATCATACATACCTTCTAATTAAGGAGAGAGAGATAATGGCATCCTTCACTTTCATTAATTAATTAAAGTACTCCATAGTTTAGAAACAAGTTGCAAATTAGAATTAATAGGTTTATCTTCATGTAAACAAAATTAATCTAGAGTTAGGAGAGGATTGATTGAACTTAATGTAAAAAAATTTATCCAAAAAGTTAAAATATATGCTGTGTATAGAACCACTTCCCATTTTTCTATTTGTTTTGTCTAAGTATTTACGTTTTGTTTAACTTCCAAAATATCCACATACAAAATCTCTTTATGTTTTTAATTTTTTTTCGTTTAACTTCTAAAAATACCAAACTTTTATATTTTTCTACTCCACCTAAATATATTTTTGACTTTTCATTATTGTAATGAGGAAAATACAATAACTTTGTTACAAATTATGATTAATTTTACTAAATTTATTATATTAAATAATTTTCTTTTTTTAATTAAAATATGTATATAAAATTAAACGAAAATGTGAGTAATTTGGAAAATAAACAGGAAATATAGGTAAAACATGATTCTTTAGGTGTATGAGAGATTTATAAAAGTTATGTATTTTGAGAAGTTAAACGAAAATGTGTTTACTTTGAAAAAACAATCGAAAAACATTAGTATAATGATTTCGGTTTATGTTCTTAAATTAGGTGTCAATTAGTACAATTAGTACAATGCTATTATTATTTTTTAGAAGATTGAGATACATAAATGAATGATAAATAAAAAGTTTGGCTGAATTGAAGAAGTCAATCCAACTCCTACCTAGATAAGTACATTGTAAATGATATTAATTTTCATCTAAATTACCCAATTATATATTTATAAAACCTCATTATTATTATTATTATTTTTACTAATAACATACATTATTTATTTTTATTTTTAATAAAAAAATTATATTACTTTATAAGTAATACATAATTACAAAATAATACTGTCAATTAATTAAAAGAGACGGATTCAAATCTCTTTTAAATGTTATTTTTGTTGCACATTTACCCACTTTGTTTATTTCTCCAAATGTATATTGAACTTGAACGGATTAAATAATATGCAAATTACTTTATACCTTCTCACAAATATTATTATTTTTAAATATAATTGGACTATTTAAAAAAAAATAAAAAATAAAAATCTTATAGTTTTCATATATAATGGACTGTAAAATTTTCAGTAAGTAAAATCAAACAAAATAAAATATATTCTTGAACCACAATACATAGAATTTAAAACAAAAAACAAATTGTGTTCACATATGGTTTGTATTTATTTTGTGTTTTGTTTAAGTGAAGAAATCCAATTTTGTCACGTTATTTTTCGCTATTTTAGTAGATTTGACTTCCAAACTTTTATTTACAAAACTATCCTCATTTTCTATTGTTTAGTTTAATTTGTCTTCCTCAAAATTTGATCAAAACTATTTGTTGAATTTTACACTACAATTTCATTCAAAGTTATGCAATATATTGGATCTCCTACAAGCTAGCTAGCTAGTACTAGCTAATTATTTATTGACTATTATATATAGTTAAAAAAAAAAACTATTTTCATTATTTCATATATATATATATATATATATAATCATAGCTAATTAAGATAACAGTACTGTTTAAAACTTCAAAACTGTATATTTATTCTCATAATAAATTAAATAATATTGCCAAATTACAAGTGGGGAAACCCTAATTAAGTTCAGACTTCAGACTAATTAAACATTAATTATTAACTGGCAATCCATTTATTTTGGTTTTGTCCACTTTTTCAAATTAAACGTGCAGTTCATCTTAATTTATGTTCCAGTAGATATTTTGTCCATTTTTAAACCATTTTCAAATAACTATGATTTTTTTTTTTACCGTATCATAGATAAATGCAAAAAAAATCACTTTTTTTTTTAAATAAAAAAAAAACACTAATTACTCCTAAGCTTTTGTTAATGTGGTCCATTAATATTAGGATATGACAGGATTATGTGAGCCTTTTATAGGTAAATGAGAAAAGTTATAAATTATTATTTTAATTAATGCACAAGTACTAATAAAACTATCAACACCACGCAGAAGCACTTAGCTTAATGGGAAGTGGTCCATTGATCATGAGCTAGGATTCTTTAGTTTTATCTTAGAAAAAAATAATTAACATAATATAATTGTACATAAAGCATGTATTAAGGAAATAAATTAATAAACAGTAAAATATGCATACAACAAAGTGTAGGTACAATAAAAAGTTATAAAATATCTTTGATGCTATTTTATCCTTAAGCGCGGGGACCATTTAAACAAAGGCCTAAATTGCGGGAATTAGACTTTCGAGGGGTTGGAAAAAGAAAGACATGTAAAGTGAAACCATATATATATAAACTATGTTAGATTAATTCTATATATTCATATTCTCTACTTTTTCACTTTTAAAATGGTATGTTCATTAATCATGAATAAGACCCCAAAATAATCAGAATTATTAATGGAGAATAAAAGAGTAATTAATGTAATTAAAAAAAGTAAATATTTTTCTTAATTATCCCTAGGGTTGTAAACGAACTTAGTCAAGCCGAATATTTTCAGGCTTGAACTCGACTCGTTTAACATATATTTGGGTTAGAGCTCGGTTTGAGCTCTTATATTAGAGCTCGAGTTCGACTCATATGTATTCAGTTGGACTCACGAGCTGCTCGAGCTCAAATCGTTTATAACTTGTTAAGAATACTCGTGAAGAGCTCGTTTATAATCTAGAAGAAAGTTTCACCTTAGGGGTGAAGAGCTACGCCTTTTTTGGGTTAAAATGTTAATTTATTAATAAATATTAATATATGTTAGAATAAATTGTGAAAGATAATGAAAACAATAGAGAAAAAACAAATTTAATGCGGTTCACCGAGATAAAATTTTGTTATATCCACTTAAAAAAGATATCAAAACAATGATTCCATCATGATAGTCTAAGGTTATGAACGCAAAAATGGATCTACGTATGGGTTCGGGTGTGATTCATCCCACAAAAAAAAACTTTTTTAATTTATGGTATAATTATGACATAACCCCGAATTTTTTTCCAATTTAATTCAATATTTTTTCTCTAATTTTTAGAAAATTGGGACAAAACTTACTTTTATTCACTCGTTTTATTCATTATTTTTTAAAACTCACCCAACTTGAATTTTTGAATCCGTCCCGGATGACACGAGTTTATATAATACTCGGTACCTCGAAACTTAACAATACATAATTAGACTAGAATTGGACTAGAAGTGATTCTCTTAATATAAAGATTTCCGCTTTCTAAAATGTGTAGTTGCACATTTAAATATGTTGCAAAAAGATGCCAAATCCAAACAGATATATATATATATATATATATATAATCTGAATATATATATATATAAAATTAGAAAATATATAGAATCATAATTAATATATATATTCATATAATCGGAACATATATAACTCCTAGATATAGATAATATACAATTGGATCAGTTCATTAAAAAAATTCAAAATATTCAAGTTTATTCAACAATATATTAATAAATATTAAACAAAGTTTTAAACCAGCTTCTTAACGAACATGTTCACGCGCATTTAATTAACATTTTTACGAGTATCTAAATGAGCATGTTCGCGAGCTAACGAACCGAATATTTAAAAACTCTAATATATCTCATTTAAATTTTCAAACTTTAAAACTTGCACAAATGAGGTTTTTTACCGGCGAGTAAATTTACCTCCCTAAAATATATAGCATAAGAGATGGCTTTAATTATCTCCTTAGTAGAGTTAATTCTAATTCCAACATACATATAATTAAGTGTTTAATTAGTTGATTTCCTAACTAACATAGGACAATTATATATATTGGTCACGTTCTTAATTAAATGAATGAAATATTAATGTACGTATATAGTTGTTTAATTCTTGGCCCATGTAGTTTGAGTGCGTCTTTTCTGGATGGCTTTTCCTTTGTACTAGCTTCTTCAAGATTGTGTAAGTGACATATAACTACCCTTTCACCTATATTTAATTTCTGTACAGTTAATTAAATTAATTATACGTACATAAACTTTATAAAAAAAGGGATAATATTATACATTAATTCCATATAGTTTGTAAATTGTACTGTTAAAATACAACTGGAAAAACTACCCTCATTAACAAAAACCAGTAATTAAACTATTAGAATGATATTTAAGCAGTTAATAAAAGTAATTATTAGATTCTTTTAAATAAATCAATTTCAATAAAACAAAATCATTAAAAAAAAAAGTTTCTCAATCAAACAAATTATTGCATGTATTAGAAAATATGAAAGTGAGTGTTGGATATATTTTATTAGAGATATTACATTATAATGATTTTTTATTTATTTTAAAATATGTAGATTAAATGATAAACTATATATATATCCAGACCAGCACCCGGACTAGAAAATCAGCCCAGATTTTGGCCCAACGAGAAGAGGGACATTTTTTATTTATTTTGGACCAATAAAATAAATTATTTATAAAATACTTTCTATTTAATTTAGAGAAAAAAAATTATCATTATAAATTAATATCTTTAAAGTTTTTTTTTTTATTAAAAAAATATTCAAAATCACTGCTTATCTACATTTGATAAGGTTAACAAAATTGATCAAAACTATCACTTTTTTGTCCATTTAAATGAGATCAAAACATATATACTTTTTGAATCTGAGCATCATAAATCATATGTAAATGAGATCAACATCAAGAAATAATCCAGATCAATAAAAGTGGAAACTTGATGAATCATTTACCAAGCAAGTATCAAGGCTGATCAGTTGGATGCTAAATTCCAGAGGAGTAGAAAAAGGCATAGATGATCTTTTACAGACTATATAATTAATATGTATATATAAATAAGTTTCTTGAGAATCCCTCTGAACTTTCATATTAGAATGACAACAATACATACTGATCACTTTTATTAAAGCATCCATCCTGGAATTAGCCCATTCACATTTTGTTCATGACCATGACCATGACCATGACCATGAGCTGCAGCCGCCATTTGATTTACAGTCACCTGATCATATCTGCAAGTTTCCATTGTTTAAAAAAATTCAATAAAGGGCTGGGATTCATGAGATTGGGCATATTGATTACATACCCTATTTGCAAACTGGGATTACAGTCCAAGGGCTGGAAAAATCCTTGAGATTGGGTATACTGATTATTATTATTATTATTATTGCTGCCTTGTTCTGCTGTTGTTGCACCTGTTGTCCATGCTTGATGAAATTGGTGTTCTCTGTAAATCTCATCAAGCTGTTCATCACCCAGACCCATTATTCAAACAACAAACTAAACTCATAAATTCATATAAATCTTGATTACATATATATATATATATATACCTTTTTTTCCAAAGCCATGTTAGACTCAACCCACATCTTCTCCTGCAACTTAAGCTTATTATAATAATTGATCATATATGGTGGAGGAGAATACAATTAGATTAAGGTACCTTGGTTTGAATGTCAGACAGCTGATCAAGCATGTACTGTGTCTGCATGTCATCAATTATATGTTCAACTATTATTAAGGAACTTATAATTAACAATTAATTATAACTCAATGATATGAATTTTGTTGCAAAAGGAATGATGTGTACAGTTAAGTGTTTTTTATTTGTTCATATGACTGATCACTGTATATATGCAAAGTTGAAAACTTTTTTATAAAAAATTAAAGAAGAATCTTATAATTTCACAGAAATTTAGGAAAAAGGAATTAAGAACATGACAGGGGCATGTCCATTCTGCCTGAAGCATGTTCTTTGAATTGGGAATGAATAAGTAGCTTTCCTTTCTCTTTTTCAGAAAACAAAGAAAAAGGGAAAACCTAGTACTAGATAAAGGAAGACAATTAACCTTTGTTGATCTAATTTGTTTCAGTGATGAGTCTAGCTGATGTTCCAGATATTCAAGTTCCTTTATGTTGAGGGGGCCTAGGTCTTCCCCAAGAAGCTGCCTATTTATACCAAACACATTTCAGCCAATATATATATCTAAGTTTGTCACGTATTTAAGAAAAAAAATAGTTATTAACCTTTGATGGAGTTGTAGCGTCTCGTATCTTCCTTTTAGTTTTAAGTACTCATTGTAGCTATTTTGCTGTCGCACACAAAATATTACTTAATTTACTTTAAATTGTTTGAAGACGAATCAAACAAGCTATATATATGTTAACATTGTTAATAAATCCAACATGAGATAACATTTTTCCAAATCCAAAATGAGCTTAATTAGATACATAGTTCATTAATGTTTGAGACAAATGAAAAAACCTCAATCTCTATAGCTGCATTGTTAAATTCTGGAGCGGCGTAACTGCATTTCTGGTATCTTTCAAGCGTTTTAACCATGCTGTAATCATATATAACATAGAAACTCGAAAAAGTAAGAATTCGAGATGATAATAAAGAATTCATTAAGAGGATAAACTTTTTTCCAAATATTAAAATGCAATTAATTTGTAGCTAGACTTTGCCAATTAATTTATAATAATTAACTAGTAGAATAGACATTTTCTTAATCCACAAGTTCATTTCTCATTTCTATTCATATATATTGATTGTTCTCACTTCTTTTGTACTTTGGTGTATAAATAATTGTGCAGCAATAACAGTTATATAAAAAATATATATATACAATCCATGTGCAGATATTTAAATTAGAATTTAATTAAGATACAGAGCATGCAAATCATTTATTATTTAGAGGGGATTAAAATAACAGAAGATCCTAGATACTGAAGTTCAGTTATGGAACCAAAATCCGAATCTATTACAAAATTAATGATAATTAGATTAGGATTAATGTCAAGAGGGTAAAACCTAAATATGCAACCTCTAATTAAGAGGAACATTTCAATATGTTTTATCACCAATTACCAACAGGAAAATCATGTAAATGTCAGAATAACCTAGATTATGAAGAACAGTAGCATTCTAACCTAGATTTGAGCATCAACAACCTTCAACCCTAATTAAAACACATTCATTGAAAAGATCTAGGTAACTAGAGAGGTTTTAAAGAAATAGAATTCTTTAGTAGTTCTTGCTGATGGGTTTGATGAAATCATATCGGATATCCTGAAAAGAAAGGATTCAGATCTGAGAAGGGGAGAAAGATGCATACTTGGAAGTGCTGGAGAATTCATAGAGCTTGCCACGATTGGAGAAGATGATAAGAGCAACTTCAACATCACAAAGAACAGAGAGTTCATAGGCTTTCTTAAGGAGACCATTTCTCCTCTTTGCAAAGGTAACCTGACGGTTTATTTTGTTCTCTATCCTCTTAAGTTCAACCCTTCCCCTTCCCATAATAACCCTTTAATGATCTGTTGTTATCCTTTTTATGCACTATGTAACTTTCATCATCATCATCATCATCGTCTAATTTTGTTTTTCTTTCTTCTTCTTCACCCAGCTATAACCTGTTCCTCTTTTCCTGAGAACGTACGCAATGTAACCAAAAGAGTGAAAAGAAGAAAAAAGAGAAAACCCTAGCTAGAAAGAAAGAGTTTCTCTCACTTACTACTTAAGCATCTCTCTCTCTTTCTTCAAGGTTCGATCTTTTTTTCTTATATTTAGAGATTAGATGAGAAAGGATCGATACCCTTTAATTTCTTTCTTCAACCAGAAAGAAAAGAAAAGGATGAGAAGATGAGAGCAGCTAGGGCTGATGCTCCATTAAACCTTCCTTTACAATGTAAAAATTATGCGCGTTCAACCTGAGAAACACGCGCCAATATTTACACTTTTTAACTGGTAATGTGTGAGTCACGCGCATTGATTCGTGTGATATTTGCTTTCCTAAAAATAACATCACTTTCACTTGAGATCATGCAATAATAATATTTGTGAGGACACTTGAAACCTTAATTCTCTGTAAATCCACCTGTTGGTTTATTACTGGCTCCCAACTTAATCTTATTTAGAATGTTTAAAAAGTTAAGGCTGGATTGTTTTAAAAAAAAATATTTACTGTAATGAAATATATTTTCATACATTTTCTTATTAATCATATTATTTAATTCAATAATTAAAATATTTATTATTATATATTTATACCATTTAAATTATAAAAAAACTTAATTGGTTAAAATCAATATCAATTAAGATATTTTAAATAATTCAAGATTTATTGAAAGAAATCTATACCAACAAGCCAAAATATTTATAAAAATATTAATTCATAATTAATATATATTTTAAAAGAAAATAAAAAATATTTATATATTTTGATTAATAAATATAATATAGAATACAGAATTATTGGTTTATAAGAGATTATTTAAATAAATACTACCCAACAAATTCTAATACTTTAATTTTATTTTATAAACGGGTCATTTTACAAAACAGTAATCACTGTTTTACACTATTATAATATTTTTTTTTAAAAATGATTAATTAAATTGTTTAAGCGACAATCATAACATGAAAAATATAGTTTAAAATAGAAAAGATAAATTAAAAAAAAATACAATTAAATGGTTCGAAAGTACTTAAGAATAAAATAAAGTTCTCAAACGAATTAATACATTATCAGATCCTAATAATAATAGTATTGTGAATGATTTTTTATTCATTTATTTTGGTTAATAAATATTTTGGAATTTCTTTTTGATAGTTAATCAAAAAAGTATAAGATGTAGATTTATCTTGTAAGTTTCTTTCTTTTAGCGGCGTTTATCAATGTATCTTAATAGTTACATTTAAATGCAACATAATTCATAATTCATTGAATTTCAGTCAAATTTCAGAAAAAACACTCAAAAAGTCTCTCAATACCCTCTTATTTGTTTGAAATTGTAATTTTTATACATTTGAAAGCTTGGATTGTATTCACTTAATTTATTTATTTTTGTTAACCTATCTTTTTTTTCTCTTTTTAAATACATGAGGCTAGCATTACCCTACAATCATTATTTTCACTTCAATATTATTATGATTATGTATTGATTCAATATTTATTCAAATGGATATGTGTTTGTGTTCTTAATTAGCTTAATCTAACTAAGGACAAAACCATGAACAATAAAAGACAATTAATGGACACATGTGCTCATTAATATCTATCTATCTTGATTAATATATTATTGATAAATATTCTGAGCCATTGAAGAAGATAACAGAGTGGTTGGGTCTAAAAATGGCTAAAGGATTGCAGGAAGACTTTCAAGAAAATTAAAGCAGCAACATTTGGTGGATAAAATCAATTGTTCTTAATAGAGCAAGCAATGTAAGGATTTTATTCTATAAATATGATGTTTTTCTTTTGTTAATTTTCAATCAGCTCATGAAAATAACATTCATTAAATCATGGCATCACATCTTTATCTTTACGACAGTGGATGAAATGAAGTTAGATAAAGATTGCTTATACATATATATAGTGGAACTAGGCATATTAGAGTTGACCCAAACAAATTTGTTTTACTGACAAGATCATACGGAGAATAAATATAATGTCTCATTTTTGTTCATCTCCTATTAATTTGAACCACACCTAATAGATTTTTCTTTTTTTTTTAAATGCTAGGTCAAATTAACACATAGATTTAGATAACATAATTTGAGTTTCAAACAAACTGGTGATTTAATATGAAGTATATATAAATATAAGTGAACCCTAACTAGCATATTTTCTCATTTAGGAAAAGTAACATATTTGTCCTTAAACGTGTCGAAATAATAACATAAGGAGTGGGACAGTGGGATATAATGCAAAAGAGTAAAAAGAAAAAGAAGAAGATCTAAGTGGTGTGAAGTGAGTATCGATCACCTTCCACTAAATCAAATATATAGCTAGCTAGGTCCCAACAATTCCAATTTCTTCTCACATCCAATGATTTTAGACTATGAGAATATTGTGTTTTTAATGGTTCTAGATTGCACATGTGATATGTGGAGATCGAGTTTATGGTGAGTGAAAAAAAAATGTAGAGATCAGTAATTCGAGTTTGTGGTGAGTGAAAAAAAATGTGGTGTTCTTAACACAATAACATAAAAATTATGAATAAAATAGTTTTTTTTTTGTATGAATTAGAAAAGTAAATAATAAATGAATATAAAAAATAATAATGATGTAAAAAATAGGCTTCCACTCACCTAATCCTAAATCCGCATCCATTGATGGGTTAGTGTTCTAAATTGATGTTGAATAATATTTGTTATTATTAGAATTAATTGTAACATTGTTAACCTACTAAGATAGTTTAGTGGTAAAAGTCGATTTAATAGACCAAAAGAATACGGGTTTGATTCATTCTAAAAGTCTGAAAGCCTTTGTGTTCAAGTAGGAGGTCATGGTCGTAGATGTGATGTCCTTCTTAATTCCAAAAGAAATAAATAAATGTGTGTACATTATTGTTATGAAATTACTTTAGGAATAATTTTAGATTTTTAGTGTTAGAAATTAAATGCAAAATGAAAATAGTAATAAATTTACTTAAATGAAAAGTAGGTTGAACATAATTATGAAGTGATAAAAAAGAGGATCGGAGGTGATATATAGAGCAATCAAATCCCGGATTTCCTGTTAAACACCGTTATTCCACTCTCTTCCAGCTGTCGGACCGCCTATCGCCGCCCGCCCGCCCGTTATTACTTTTCTCTCTCTATCTCTACCCACTGTTCATTCATCATTCTCTTTTCCCTCCCGGTCGGAAACCAACCTCCACGACAGGCTAACGTGTCGATTTCACACTGGTCAGTTACCACCACGTCCATATTATAATATGTATACATCAATTTTATAATTCTTAATAAAATAATATTAATAATTGGTTTATAATTAACATATTTAATTTTCTTTTATATACTTGAAAATAATAAATTATAATAAATTAAATTTATTTATTAAAGTTGAAGAATGTTTTTAAATTTTATTTAGGTACCAATCCGAAACAATATATAAGGTCGGTAATGAATATAGAATTTAGTATATAACTGATTTTTTTTTTTTGACAAACACTCTTCCATTTATAGTGTTACTGGAAGACATTAACAAGACTTGAACCTAATATAATGTTTTTTTTTTTAATCAGAAAGTAAAACTAATAAAGTCTTCCCTATAAACCACTTTCAAGAAATTAAAAAACAAAAGAGTTATGACCACTATGGTTAATTCAAGCATTTAAAAACTTAAATAATCTCCTTTTTATTCCAACAATTTAACAAGTTCTATGAAGGATTCACTTGACACATCATCAAAACGCACACTAAGAATGTGCAATGCAGATTATTGTTATCTAAGGCTATGTTAAATAAAATTAAAAATTAAGATCTGAATAATAAATATTGAATTTTAAATACTTAATAATTTAAATATCAATAAATAAAAAATTAAATTAACAAACAAAAACATCAATATTTCAGTTGGTTACTGAACAAATACATCTAAATTATTATACTCTTATATATTATTTATATTATATTAGTTAATAAATTTAATTAATATATTGAAGTATATAATTTAATATATTAGATAAAAAAATTATTATATTTTTTAACTAGTATATTAAATTATAATTTGTTAATGTAATATATATTTAAATATAAATAAAAACGATAATAAAAAATATACATATTTATCTCCGAAGAATTGAATTATAATGAGAAAATTAATTAGACTTTATATTGGAAAATTAATATGACTTTATATTTATATATATCAATAAATATGAGATAATATATATATATTCTCTTATTTTTATTTTATAATTAATTTAGATATAATTATATTTTTATTTGATAATGTTTGAAAATAATCTTATAATAAATAATTAAATGAATTATGATAAAGAAAAGAAGAAATTTATTATACTTATAATATGAAAAAGAAGAAAATAATATGAATTTATATATATAACATTAAATATGAGTTAATGATAATATATAATTTTTTATTTAATAATTAGTATAGATATAATTATATTTTTATTTTTTTGATATTTGAAAATAATCTCAGAAAAATAATTTAATGAATTATTATTAATATAACAGTAATTTTTTAAAATTTAAAAGGATATAGTGGTCTTTTGATATTTTTTTTTTGTTAGAGTAGCGTGTTAAGTTATTTTTCTCTTTTAAAATTTTAAAATAAGTTTCATATTTGATTAAAATTTTAAAATAAGTTTCATATTTGAACTTATTATTTTTAACGTGTTTTCCTTAAGTCTATAGTAATAAGTGATTATAAATATGTTATCAAACTTCCTTATTTTAAATAAGTCCTTAATATATTCAATTAAGTGATAAGTCAATTTATCAAACACGTCATTTTTTTTTACGTCATTCATGCATATTACGTGGTAATTCCATCAATCCTATACAAAAAAATATAATTTTACTATAGTGTTAGGTCTTCTCCTTGTTAATTTGTCAATTAACAATCTTTCAAATGGAAAACGTATAGAGGAATGACAGTAAAGAGGGGACCATTGAAGAATCAAACCCCACACAACAACAAAATAATCAAGCTCTCTTTATCAGATAGGGATGTGCAAAGAAAATTGTAACTCCTCCATTTATAGTATATGATGCATCATTTATGTTTGCTTACACCAACAACCTTCCATGAGACCACACATCTTAATTATTAACTCATCTCTTAATTGCAGGTTCAGATTAACATACACACAAGGAACTAAGAAACTGTTTCAAAAGTTGAAAACCAAATGCCACTTTCAAATAAGGATAATTGATTATGGATGGTGTACCTTCCTAATTTTCATCGAGTTGTTGTTGTTGTGTGCAATTAGGGCAGCTAAAACTCCCTTTAGCTAGACATTTGGTGCATTTTGTGGATCTTAATATTGGGGAAGGCTCCCTTGTTGTTGTTGACTGATAAACTAAATTAAAGTTGAATGGTCCCCCTTCTTTCAATACACCTGCTCCTTTACAGCTTGAGCATGCTATCAATTTCACATCTCCACATCTCTTGCACATGGCTAAAGAACTGCAATTTCAGATAAAAGTACCCATCAATTTAGACTAGATGAAAACACAAACACCCTTCTTCTTCTTTTTCTTTTCTTGTTGGTGGAAGTAGTTCACTATCATTTTTCAACATTCAAGTTAACACTAAGTAAATAGATTTCCCTAATCAGCCAGCAATAGGGAAATCTCATCTTAATCTATATATTTATCTTTCTTTCTGAAAGGAACATCCACCTTTTACCATAAATTTACTTAATTAGCATGACTATTCAATGTGATACATTAATATACCTAACTTCTACTTATAGTGATATGAGATAGATAGATAGATAGCAAGTTTAAAAGCATCTAGCAACAAACTCAAACTTATTTGTGTTCACACACCTAATTTATTTGAATCCAACTACACAAGATGATTGAGATCGATGGATCAGTTGTTCATAAAAATGAAATTCATTTAGTTCCAAGATTAAAGCACAGATGATTACCCATCTCCATAATAGGAATTAAACATTGAAAACATTGAATGATATGTTTACCTGCGCTGGGAAGAAGAGATGAGTGAATCGATTTTGGTGGCGGAAAGAGTGGAGGCTAATAGAAGAGCGCCGACGCAGTAGCCGGCGACTTCGCTTGATGTTATGTGCTCGAACATCTCCGAGATCAACCAACCGGCAGGCAGACACCAACCGTATAAACAGAGCCTCCTGTTGAATTGAAGGAATTCAATAGGATGAGACGATATAGCGGGAGTGGCGGTGGGGCCGCCACGTGTTTCTTTGTCTTTATTTTTATAAGAATAATTCAGGCCCATCTACTCTAATCCAACCAAAGCCCAATAATAATTGGAGCTTGTATAAATTAGGGAGAAAGACTCTACACCAGTCCAATGATGGCCCATGTGAATAATTACTAAATAGTATATTTAAAAGAAAAAAAAAAGTGGTTTAAATTTTTTTGAATTTGGGTGGTTTTATTATATGAGATTTTGAATTGTATTATATGGATTTTAAATATATTTTTTTTTTTTATTTTTTCATAACAGAATGAATGTTAATTTTCTTGCTTTAATATAGTATTTTTATTTTTTTAATTAATTTATCATATTTATAAAAATAAATTAACAATTTTTTTAAAATTATTTATACATGTTACATAGTTTTAAGGTATTCAAATAGTATTCAATAATTTTGACGTGTATATATCTCAAAAAAAATATTAAATTTAAAACACAAATACATCCAAATTAATAGATTGTACATAAACCATAAACCTGTAAATTATGTCGTTATAACTTTTTTTTAAAAATGTATATAAAATCTATCTCTATTCAATTTTTTTATTAGATTATACAATTTTTTAGTTACTTAAATCAATTTCGAATAATTAAAATGGGTAAAAATATTAAAAATAATACACCATTAAAAAAAATAATATGTTCAAAACATCTATAAATATCAACTCATTTAAAAACATGACAAATTAATTAGAAAAATAAAAATAATATATTAAAATAATATGATAGAAGTTTTATGATTTAAGAAAAAACCTGTGTGTTTAAAATTTTGATAAATAAACCTTATATTTGCAAAATTCAAATTTAGAGTTAATTGAATGAAAACCCGTTGAAGTTCGATTTTAAATGACAATTATAATTTAAAAAATAGTATTATTAATTTTGTATGGGAATTGAAAAATTAAAAAGTGTATTTTCAACCTTTTCTAATGAATTAGTACTTAATAATAAACAATTTTATTTATTTTATGTTTAAATATTAAAAAAAATCAATTAATTTGGTTGCGGCAAAGCTGGAAGAAGCTAAATGCAAGAGTTAGAAGGGAGAGATTCTCAACCGATTCTTCTTCTCTTCTTCTTCAACTTTCCCTGTTGGATTCTTCTTATAATACTTTGAAAAAGATAACTCTCGTTTATTCCATTGACAGGACCGATAAGATAATAACAACTTAAACAAACAAAACCAGATCTTCCATGGCAAGACAAGTAAGATTATATATTATATATAAGAAACCTTCATTTTCTTCATCTTCAAGGTCCATCCTTCCCTTCCATATGACGTCTTCATCTCCGGCGCCGGAAAAAACCCAATTACCAATTTCTCTAACATTAGCGACGTCAAACACCAGTACAGTACCTTCATACCCCAAAACCGCTATACCTAAAGAAAGAAACCTAAAGCTAATCAACCTCTTACTATCCTGCGTCAACCACGCTTCCTCCGGCAATCTCCACCGCGCCGACGCCTGCCTCCGCAAAATCTCTCGTCTCTCCTCCCACTCCGGCGACTCATTTCAACGTCTTTCCGCCTGGTTAGCATCCGCCCTAGCAGTACGACTCATCAAACGTTGGCCTGGTTTGTTCAAAACGCTAATCGCTACCCCAGCTCTCGTTGATCCAATCCAACATAAATCGCTAACTACAAACACCATACCTTTCCTCAACTCAGCTTACACCGTCATGAATCGAGTATTAACCAAAGCCATGTCTAATGAGCGTTTGATCCACATTGTTGATCTTGGTTGCGGTGACCCCAACATGTGGATACCCTTTCTTCAAAACTTGTCGAATTCACACTTGAGGATCACGTGTGTGCACACCAGTAAAGCCATCCTCGACAATTTATACATAACCCTCTTAAAAGAGACAAACAGTTTATGCATAGAATTAGAATTCAATCCTTTGAATATAAGATTAAGTGATTTGAATCTTGACATGATGAATCTACGGCCATCTGAAACGCTAGCGTTCGCCGCCACTCTAAGTCTTCACGTCTTATTAACGGATGATGATGATGATAATAATAAGATGGGTGATTTTTTAGTGATGATAAGATCGACGTCGCCTAAGGTGTTTGTAATGGTGGAGCAAGAATCGGATCATAATCTGAACCGGTTGGAGGACCGGTTTGTGGAATCGATGCATTATTATAGTGCGGTATTTGAATCGATAAGTAAATTTTTTGTGGGGGATGAGAGATTGAGATTGGAACAAGTGTTTGGGAAAGAGATGGAAAATATATTGGCTTGTGAAGGGCGGGAAAGGGAAGAGAGGCACGAGAGGTTTGTGAAATGGTCAGGCCGATTTGAGAGATGTGGGTTTGGACCGGTGGGATTATGGTTCGGTTTGGGTGAGGAATTGGAAGAGATGGATGATGATGGTCTTAAGATGGTTTATCAAAGATCAGCACTTATCATATGTTGGTATACTAGACCTATTTATTCTGTTTCAGCATGGAATTAATTGTATTTATTTATTTATTTATTTTAAATATTAATCATTTCCCAAATATTAGTATAACATTTTGTGATAAGAATGTGAATAAGGTTACGATTTAGAATTCTACTTCTTTGGAATTTTTTAAATTTTTTTTTGTTAAATATTAGACTAAATGGTATGGGAGTTACAAATATTTGTTAAATATTATTAAAATTTTACATATTAAATAATTGAGTTTATATATAGTAAAGACTATTTAAAACTGAGTTAACCTTTAAAATTTTATAATTTAGAAGGCTAATTACTTCTTTTTTTATAGGTAATTATTAAACTAGTCCAACTTTTAAGATTTTAAATTTACAAAAATAAAATTTTATTATTTTATAAATAATTTTGATTTTATTTTACAGAAAAATAATAATTTATATTTATAAATTAAAAGAATATATTATTTATTTAAAAAATGTAATTAATTTGTATATATAACATTATAACTTATTATATAATGTTATTTATTTATTATTATTATTATTTAATTAATTTATATTTAAGTATACATTTTTATTAAAAATGATTAATTAATAGAAATTTTAATTATATAATATTCTTTAAAACTGAACTCTTAAAATCTTATGTAAACTCTCTTATGTATAAACAGCCATTTAGGGAAAGACAATCTTGTGCAGTTATGAATGAAATATTGATAAGTGGAACAAAATCAATAATTTTTACCGAACGGTTAATTAATTGTTTATCGCGGATTTAGTTAATCGATATTTTCACCTGTTTGACATTAGAACTATTTCTATACCCGTTTAAACTATAAAATTATAGTTATATTTTATAATTTATATTAATTATTTTTTAAATATTACAATAATTTAGAATTATAATTTTAAAAAATATATAATTATAAAAAAATATATGGTAAAATTCTTTTTAAAAATTGAATTACCATTCCGGTTTAAACCGGTTAACCAACGGACTAGGTACATAACCGGTAAAACCAATGCCAATATCATGGGTTAACCGATTGATGAAATGAACGACAAAATCGAACTTAGCCTAACCAGATATCTAATTACCAACTGGTTGAATACCCCAGATAAACACTCACAAAATTATGGAGAGTTGAATGTACCCGTTTTGTATCTTGGGTGGGCCAATTGAAATTAGGAAAGATTCTGGCCCGAAACTTGTTAAACCATATTCACCATATAATAAAATAAGGCCCAAAACAAAACAGTTGGTTGTATGTGTGGCCGTCTTCCAACTTATGTCCATTTCTAACCTAACTTCATCTTCTTCACAAGTTAGCTGAACCAAAGCCCATTTCCAACCCTAGCTTTTAGTCCTACTACATATTTCATGTTTTGTGTGAGATTTAATCTTCAAATATAACACCTTAATAATAATATATTTAAATGTCCGATCATGAAAATAGAAGTGACAAGTGAAGCAGATGTGGTCACATGTTAACTGTATTTTAGTTTTTATATAACCGCTGATCATATCGAAGATGAAAGTTATAAAAATTTTAATGTGATAATTGGTAGGAGAGAAATAAAGAGTCAGTCAGCCCTACCCCTTATCATATCGATTCGTAACTACTACTACTATATATCAACATCATCATCATCATAAATTATTATACAAATTAATTAACTCTCATCATGATAAGACTTTCTAATATCAATCTGGGTGGGGACTTCTTTATATATATATTTCCTTTTTCTTTTCCCATATGATAATAATAATATTCTTTTCTTTTCTTTTCTATCTACCCACAACAACATGTTAATTATGTTATAACTTTGAACATATTTGTACACCAACATCATTCTGCTGCTATATTTATTATGTACATAAAAAGTACCATTAGAACAAGGAATTAATTATGAAAAACAAGGTTAGATTATTATTATTATTATTAATTAATTAATATTATTAATGAGATGATGATGATGAAAGCCTAATGTGCAGGCCATTTGGGGCTTCAACTCTTGGAAACTTCATTAGCTTGTCCCCACCAACCTCTTCCCATCTGTACATTGTTACCAAGTAATGAAGAAATGTTGAAATCTCAACTAATCCTAGTTCTTTTCCTGGGCAAAGCCGGCTGCCACCTCCAAATAAAAAGAAATGGTTCTGACTCTCTAGTCTCGTCGTTTTCTCCTGCAAAAACCCCCCAATCAAACAATTCATTAATATAATTCTAAGTTAAGTTAAAATCTATAACTTATAAAAACAGTTTAAGAGAATTGAACTTACCATCCATCTCCATGGATTGAAGGTTAAAGGATCAGGATACAAAGAAGGGTCATAGTTAATTTCTCTGGTGTACACATAGATTCTCCACCCTTTGGGGATCACAAAACCTGGTTTTAAAAAAAATAAAAAATAATGATGAGAAAGGGCCCATGTAATGTATGTAATCTTATGTTGTTATGAAAAAATGATTAATTGCATGATAATGGAACAGTGAAACTACTACACTACTGCTGAAAAGAATCTGTAATAATTTTGGAGTTGATAATCCAAGCTAGCTAAGCACATCAAGCATGCATGTTGTTAAGCTTTACCCAAGTTAGCTTTTCACATAATAATGATATGATGGAACAAAGAGGCTAGTCATTTCTGGGAGATCATGATCATGATCATGATCGTGATGATGATGATGATGATGATCTTGGATGATGAATTATTTAATTTGTAAAGAAAAGAAAATGGGGGTCATTGATAGAATGTTTCAGGCTGGAATGGTAGGTAGACCATGTGGATCATTGATAGGAATGGGTCCATCCACTTTTCTCTATTCTACCGTGAACAAGATCCCAAATCCATTATGTCCGGCCCCTCTCTCATTTCATATAATAAACTACTCACTCACTCATTCACTCACCGTTTAGTTCCATGTCATCCGTTGTTTTCCTCAAAACCCCGTTTACAATTGTGGCCAATCTTGATGTCTCAAATATCACCTGTTGTACATACATAAAGTCATCATAACAACCAACATTAAAAAACTAAACCCACCATTTACTCATAATAATAATCTATCAAAGTGTTTGTGCGCTTACAGCTCGAGTAAATTGCATCGATTTGTAATCATCCCAGCTGATTGGATCCTCTGGTTTCTTCTTTTCTCTTATAGCAAGATGTTCTTTCTGAAAAAACAAATTTGAATTCACTAATAAGCTAAGAGAATACTGAAATACCCACTTTACAAAATGTATTGAAAATTAACACTACTCACTTTTAGTTCTTGAAGAACTGAAGGATTATCATGGAGGAACTTAACAGCCATCATACAAGTGGTGGAAACTGTTTCGTATCCTGAATACAGAATTGTTATCATTTGATCAACAATTTCCTCGTCTGTTAACTTGTATCTGTTCTCTCCACCCCCACCCATTAGAACACTCAGCATGTCGTATTCGTTTGTTTCCACACTCGAACAAGAAGCAGAAGAAGAAGAAGATGAAGATGAAGATGAAGCAGCCCTTCTCTCGTCGACCAGCCTTCCCAATATGCTTGTGATGTTCTTCCTAGCCTGTACAAAAGTCAATTTCAGTCAACTACAAGTTCAACAGATTCAAAATCGGTCTGTTTGTCTGTCTGTCTGTCTAATTACCTGGAAACCTCGGTGATAATTTGTCCCCGGGAAATTGATTGGGAGAGAAAGGGTACCCAAAACCAGCTTAAAGAACTCTGGCATGAATTGTTCTGAAATGGAATCACATTGAGGACCGGCGATTTGATTCAGACCTGATAGAACCGCCATCTGAGATGTTTTTTCAAATAAATTTAGACAAAGAAGTGATATAATAAATTGATTCGATTGAAACAGAATGAATAAGGAACAGACCTCTTTAGTCTTTTGTTGAATGTCGATTACAGTGTTGTCCCAGTTATTGATATGGGATCTGATGAACTGATCGATTTTGGGAAGAAGGTGATTTTTGAGATTCGTAGGACTGACAAGTGATAAAAGAGCACCTCTCATATATTTGTGGGTTGAACCATGAACAGCTGCGATATTACATCTTCCAAGTATATCTAACATAGATTGTGGATAACCTGGAACAAGCCCTTTTCCTTCATTCATCAATATGTATCTGTTCATCTCTGGATCCATTGATACTATAGTTGGACAACCCAATATGTGCGATTTGAAAAAGTTACCATACCTGCATTTCAATTCAAAAGTTAATAATCTTGTTTATTTACAGTAGAGTAAAAAACTATTTATATTATTAATTTGTCGGTTTATACGTCGAGTCATTCGGATCTCCGAATCAAAGGGGCCCTCTTATTACAGGAAACAAAATAAACAAGATAAAGGTGAAATCGCCAGAGAGGTAAAATAAATAAAAAAACAGAGTCTTGAGTCCTGACCTTGCTCTTTGGTTTTTCATAAAGTTTGGACCTTGTTTGAGAAACTCAGTTGTTTCACCAAATACTGGCCAACCCATTGTACCCGGAGGAAGACCCTTCTTCCTATACTTGACCTCATTCCATTTCAACAAGAAGGTGCAGAGGAATAGCACCAAGAAGAGTCCTCCAATGGCTTCAGCTAAGAACAGAGTCATTTTGGTTGCTTTGTTTTGGTTAAAAAGATAGGAAGAAGATAGATAGATAGAGAAAGAGAGAGAAAACAGCTCTTTTTCTTCTTCTTTCTTTCTTCCTCTTCTTCCTTCCTTCCTTTGCTCTAATAATATTGTACGTCTGTTAATGGAAGCAACGGGATTATATATATAGGCCTAGTGGGTGTATATGTTAGCGAACGTGTGCGTCTGTGTGTACAAGTGTGTGTTTGTGTGTGTGAGAGAGAAAAGAGAGAGAATGTGTAATTTGGCAAATACGCCAAAGAAGCATGCACCCTACTAGGTGAGGGACCATAGTTGGCTGTTGTTATTTCTCTTTAACCTCAAAAATTCATAAAACCACAACCTGCACTGCAAAACCTAACTCTTTTAAATGTCTTTTTACTTTTCTTTTTTTTGTAACACAAAATTCCCTTAATTATTAAGTTAATTATGTTTCATAACTTTAATCACTTTATTCAATAAAGTTACTTATTCAAGGATTATTAACTTGGTTGATTATAGCATTACCCTAATGTATTGGAAAGGGAATAGGTTCAAGACTTTTGTAGTCATTTCTAAGAAATTAAATCTTATTTCTAAAGTTTTTTTTTTAATCTATTTAATAAGAATCGTTTAAATACAATGATAAAAAAGGATAGAAAAAAGTTATGTATAAATTAAATTTATTAGAATAATTAATTGACTTAAAAATTTTCAAAAAAACAATAAAATATTCACACGAATCCACAGATTTTCCGAATCTAATCTCCGACGTCGTCGTGATAATGACATTTTGAATAATTTTTAACAATCTGTTTTCGTTGGTAAAAGTTCTCTATTTTTTTTTGCAACCAGATAATCCACCAGAAAATTATAAGGATAAAGACTCATCTTCTAAGTCTCACCTTTTTAGTCGCCCCAATTCATGTCTCCTAATAGTCATTAACGGTTTCCAGCATAACCCATTGTATTCCAGTCAAATTCCACAAAAGATTTCATATACTTGCAACAACGTGACAATGTAAAGATATATGAGAAGTTGTCTCAATCTCTTCGTAACACATACGACAACGAGTCACAAAAATAATGCATTTTTTCATACATATATCGTCAATTAGAATTTCGCCGTAAATAACATTTCAACCAAAAAAATTGAGAAAATTTTCAAATAGGCCTAATTTATAATATTAAAAAATAATCAATTATAGAGAAAGAAATTTGATGTCATTAATGATATTGAGATGTTCGCCAATATGCCAGTGATTAACTTAAAAAATGAAATTTCTTTATCACACTAAATTTTTACCCTTCATTCCGTACCAAATTTTTAATCTTTATTATTACTCTTAAAAAAATATTTTTTTAATATATATATATATATATATATATATAATAATGCTTAATTTTTAAAGTGTCATGATTGTCGTGTTCAGAGCTGTACGCTATAATTATGTTTTGAACTTACAACCTAACAAAACAAGTACAGCCTTTAACCAACTAGACTAATAAGATTTTATATTTTAAATTCAACACCAAATTTGATGAACTCGAAACATTTTAACCATATAAGTTCAACTTTTTAACTAACTAATCTATATATATATAATGATGTTTAATTTTCAAAGTGTCTGGATTGCCGGGTCAATAGTGTGGTTAATTTGCATATATATGTGAGTAAATTAAAAATGATATCACATTTTAACCGTATTTTTTTTTTCGATTTTATATCATTACTCGTGTAAATGCACGGACTACATGCTAATTAAGTAATTATGTTAAGATGAACTCATATTTGATTAAGTGAGGTTTGTTTTCATCATTCAATATATATATATATATATATATATATATATATATAAAGATATTTACTTTTTTTTATAAAAGGAGTAAAGTTTGTGTTACATGTGCAAAGAATTATTAAATGATGAATTTCTTACAAATAAAGTTAATATACGCAAATGTAGGTAGCCTATTTTGTTTTTCCCATTATGTGAAATAAAGAGCCTTCAACTCTAGTCATTTTCCATTTATCTTTTCAAGTTATTACCCATACAAATAACCACCTTTTATTACCCATTATACTTTTATTCTAGAAGGTGGTTGGATATTTTTTGAATATTTTTTTTCAAAAACTCAATAATTGAGTTATATTTTTTTAATTATTAAATTAATAAAATTAAATTAAAATATTCTTATTTTATTTATTATTAATTTTAAATAATATATATATATATATTTATTATAGTAGCTTAACCCATTGAAAAGACAAATATTTTTTTAATAAAAAATCTAAACAACAAACAATCCCTCATACCTTTTTTATTTCAATTAATTAATAATAATAATATATTTGATCTAATTTTGATACATTAAATTGACTATTATAGAAATTAAACCTTTTCAAAATCCTTTTTTTTATAAAATAATCCAAATAACCAATAACAAACAAGCCCTCGTACCTTTTTTATTTCAATTATTTAATAATAATATAATTGATCTAATTTTGATACATTAAATGAAGCTTGAAATAAGTGTTGAAATTTAAGTAAAAAACAAATACAGATAATTAAATTTGTATTAATTACGGCAATACGCGTGTTCAATTCTTCTCTGTAAGGTCGGAGTTATTTTAAAAACATTTAATAATTCATCATTTTTTAATTTATGATTAATTTTATCAATTAAATAATTGAAATCGTTAATTAAAATATTTTTTATTTTTGTAATTTGTTTTAATGTATTTAAATATTTTTATTCAAATAATTCATTTGTTCATAATTCAAAATAATAATGTTATTTAAATCACCCGAAGTCAAGTGGCTTATTAAAATCATATGATTAAACAGAAAGTTACTCATCATGAATTAGTTTGTCGAAATGAGTGGTAAAATGTAATGGTTTGATTCTCAATAATAATAATAATAAGTTATGACCAATATATGGGAATAAAGGAGGAAAAAAAAAAATCTCAAGATTACAAAATAATATCTAAAACTTAAATCTCCAAATATTTTACTTTAGATTACTTACTTAATTAAATTGAATATATAGTATCAATTCAATTAAATTCAATTTGAATATATGAGGGATTTGAAATTATAGTTTGTTTTATCCAAGAAACCTAACTATGACTATAGTGAGAAAATTTACTTGCAAAAGGCCGAGATTTGAGGATGGTGCATGTAATTAATTATCCTATAATAGCTTTCTTCTAATAAAAAATGAAGTGAAGTTGCTCAACATAATTATTAGACCTTATTCAACCTATCTTGGGTTATTTGAAAAAATAAAAAGAATTATGTAATCAAATATTATTCCAAGTATTATTTTTTCATTAAATTCTTTTGTTTCATGTTTAATCTTCTCGTTTAACTTCTTGGTCAATATTTATGCATTTGTTTGAATATTTAATTACACTTCTAGCAATTATTTTTTAATAAATTTTCTTTTTAAATTATTCATACAAAATGATAAAATGAGAGCAGTTTAAGCTTAACAAAAACATTTTAAAAAAAACATAACACAAAAAGGTTCATTAATGGTCAAAGAATAAATAACAAAAAAAAAATATAACAAGTACAGAGGTTTTCAAAAAAATTAATGAGTTCATCAATCGTCTCAACCGGTTTACCCAATTAAACCTCTCTAATTGTACTAATAATATAATTATGTATCAAATGTATTGGTCGACAATGATCACTAAACGTAGATTACTTTCAAGCCATATGGTCCAACAGAAGTAAGTGGAATAGGACCCAACAATTTGACCAACCGAGCTCACTTTCTTTATCCACACTTACTAATAGCTAACAATTGATTCCGACATAACTCAATGAATCCTAATCATGTTCCACAATTATAAGCTTCAAAATGCAACCACTCCATCATAGTGTAAGAACAAGTGAAACATTACATCCGCCTCTTTATGAAAAATTCTACAACAGTTCAACATAATACACCATTTTTCATACATGTATCATCCGTCAAAATTCCTATATACATTACACTCCATCCAAAGAACGAGATCGTCGATGAGAACTTAGAGTCCCACAACTTCTTTTATATGAGATCGTAAAGAGCATTCACATCTTTGCGTCCTAACTCTTCAACATTTAGTATTCTCATATACTTATTGCAAAATCATTATAACTCACCTCAAACATATATTTGACTATAGTATCTTTACATATAACGTTTGAGGCAAAAGTCGGAACGATGAGGAAAGACTTTTTCACACTACACTATATGTCATCCAAAAAATTAATCGAAGATTCATCGCCAACCAAAAAATAATTTGCACTGTCCACGAAAAGAATTCCACGATATCGAAATGTTACTCCAAATAGTGCACCCCACTGCCAATGAAAAGATCTGATGAACCAGCCAAACCAAAATGCTCATACTTACATTGGATAATAGTAGCCATAACAAGTTAATGAGTTAAGTTCTAAGGAATATCTGCCACACCATTTCCATTTTGATTAAATTTTTTTACTTTATCTCATTTAAGCAAATGAAGAATGAATTTCTAGAGAACTTTGAAAGGAACTTACAAATAATTTTTTACATCTTTCACAACCACATTTTTAGGTATAAGAACTAAACGTTCACCTTTCGAAATAATCTTGCTCTTCTAAATCGATAACTTTATTTCCATTTTTGGGTTAATCAATTTTCTTTAAAAAATAAAATACGCTTTAACACCTAAAGACATTGATTAAGAAAATATATATATATATATATTTATTTATTGAAAAAGCTATTGAAGAATCTCAATAAGAAAATGACTTTTTAAATCATTATAGTTTTTTTTAACTGGAAAATTGAATTTAATAGGTTTTAATAATGTATTTAAATATAAAAATAGGTAAATATTTGAATAATCAAGCATTTAAAACAGAGTAATTGAGACAGAGAGAGCAGAAGCTACAAGCATAGACGACTGCTTTACTGTAGTTTTAGCAGTGGGCATTCAATCCGTAGATTTCAATTTTGACTTTGTAGCTATTAACTTTTCATCTCTACGCCTATTCTATCTAAAATTTACTTTTAATATATAGGCCTGGTTTGATTTTAACTTATTTCGAAATAAAAATTAATTTAAAAATTATATAATAAATGAATAATACAAAATATTCATTTGTTTATAATAAATAGCAATATACACATGTTTTCAGATTAATTTCTAAGAAATTAAATATTACAGATTCAATTTCTAGTTATGCTAATTTTTTCAATTTAAATAATAATAATAATAATAATAATATACAATATGCACAGATAAATGAAATGACTTAACCGAAAGATATAAAAAAAAAAACTCTCTTCTCTCTTTTTATCCATTTTCTTTTATCCCGTAATAAGTTATTCTCTTTTATTCCTTACTTATCACTAGTCTAATTTTTGTAAAACTTGAATAAATATTAAAATAATTATATAGTTCAGATAAAAAAATATACAAAATCTTGATTTATCATATATTGTTATTTTGCATCATTCTATGTTAAACTATCAACTAAATCAATAATATTTCCAAAAAAAAATCAACAAGAGTTAGATTTAGGGTTGGTTTGTTGTGAGTTATTTACTATCTATAAATTCTTGCAATACGTGTTATTACATAATCTAATTGTCAATTAAAATATACTTTATTTAAATTAAACAATTTATTTTTTTAGTTATTCTGTATACATGATTTTTAATTGGTATAACTTTCAATAACAAACACTGATTTGATATGAGTTTTTTCAAATTGCTTAAGATTTATTTGAATTTTTATATTTATTATATTATTATCATTTTAATCATTTTATAACTTATCTTATAAACTAAAATATTCTTAGTTTATTTTTTATAAAACTTGAATTTTAAAAACTATAAAATATTAATTGTTGAATTACAAATTTGTTGGACAAAACCTCACAAAAATCCTCAAATTACATACATTTAAAATAAAAAATACAAATAAAATATGATTGGACAAAACCTCATAAAACCCCCTCAAGTAATCCACATCAATGAACCTCTTTTTTAGACTTTCTGAATAATGTAATGACTCTGTGTTGAATAATATGATTAAAATATAATTAATATTTTAAAATTTTATGAAAATTTTAAAAAAAAATATTATTATTTATTTTAAATCCAAATGTAAAAAGAGAATAGAAAAAAAAAAACCTGTTCCGTCACAAATTCCAAGGCAAGCGAGATCAGGGATCTTTATTGGGGTCTGAACAAGTAAGACCTCTGTCTCGTTTTTTCCTAGAGCTTGTTTGAGGAAGTGGTTATTTGGATAAATCCTGGGTTTTGTCCAAATAACCCTTGTATGATGGAATTGATAAAAAACCAGGTTTTTTAAAATTTATACCAATTTTACCCTTTCTATATATATATATATATAATATATTTTGTAAATGACATAATTTAATTTATATGAAATTAAATAAAATTTTAAAATATAATAAAATAAATATTAAAAAACTTTAAATATTTTAATATTATTATTAATAAAAAAAACTCTATTTATTTATATATTATAATTAATAATACTTTTTTTAAATAAAATAATTTTATTTATATTAAATTAAATTTTGAAATATAATAAAATAAATATTAAAAAACTATACATATATTAATATTAACTTTTATTAATAAAAAATAAAATTTTAATATATATATATATATATATTATAATTAATAATACTTTTTTTAAATGAAATAATTTAATTTCTATTAAATTAAATTTTAAAATATAATAAAATAAATATTAAAAACTATACATATATTAGTATTAACTTTTATTAATATAAAAATAAAATTTTAAATAAATATTAATTTTATAAATTATTACTATTAAAATTTAAATATTATATGAGATAATATAATATGTTATAGTTTTATTTATATTATAAATTTATTTTAATTATTATAATTAATTAAAAAAAAATAAATAAAATAGTTTTAGTGGTCTATAATTATAGTTTAAATGTCATTTAATTTTATTGTTATTATTTTCTTAAATTACATTATAATATTTTGATTTTATTAAATTAAAAAAATATTAACTTAAATTAATTAATATATTTATTTAGAATGAGTTTATATATAAAAAAATAGAATAATTTTTTTTATAAATATTTAATTTATATGAGATATATTTATAAATTAATTAATATATGTTATTCAAATATATTGATTTTATTTTTTAGTATAATTATTTATTTATTTGAATTATTTAAATTTTAATAGGGTATGTTATAATTGAATTTATATTGTGATTTTATTTTTATTTGAGATAATTAATAAAATTATTTAAAATGAAATAATTTTATAATTTAATTTATATTAAAATAATTAAAATATAAATAAATATTATATATATTAAAATAATTTTTTATTAATATAAAAATAAATATTTAAGTAGAGGGTAATTTAGGTATTTTAATTTATAAAATGATTGATTTGATTGATGATGGGAAGGTTGGGTTTTGGGATAAAACCTGGGTTTTATCCCAAAAACCCAAAGATCAAACGAGGCCCTATTCTTATATATTTGTTTAATATAAACTTTAATATTATAAAAGTTATTTTAAAAACATTTAATAGTAATATTATGATTTATATTATAAAAAAAATAGTTAAATAGCTATCGGACATTCGGACCCATCCTTTCCTATCTTCTTCTGTCAAGTCTCCACGAAATCCACAAATTGCGGCTTATTGCATGGCTAATTACTCATTAATCGACCTTTTGATAACTTCATTTTATAATACTATCTTTTATTAGTTTCTTGATTATTTTATTATAAATAATTTTAAGTAGACAACACAAAATTTAAACAAAATTAATATAATATAAATAAGTCTTACCAAAATAAAAAAACAGTAACTTAATTAAAGTGCAACTAAATACACCTAAAACACAACAACAACTAAGGTTAACATATATGAAACAACAATTTAAAGTTTAAACAATATTTTCACAAAGTTCCGCGAGTTTTTTTTAATCCTTACTTAATCGAACATCATTTCATCCACAATATTATTAATCACATCACTTAATTTATTAAAAAAATATTAAAATTCTCATTTCGTTTAAAAATAAAACGTACATACACATGCACATAAAAAATAAAAATTTGCTACTCATTCACAAACCAAATAAGACAGTTCTAAGATTGTGGAAATGAAACTCAATAAATGTAGAGTAGCTAAAATATCAAATGATTTTAATTATTAAACTAAAGTTCAATTATAATTTATAAGGGTTTATTATATATCAAAGCGTGATAACCGCTCTAAAAATAAACCTCCATCATAAAATAAACCAATCAAAGGTAGGCAACAATAAGCCTATGAATTTTCTTTGATTTTAGTTTAGATGGACATATTGATGCAGAGTGAAATCGAACAAATCGAATGCAAAGCAATTCAATCGTCCAAATTGAACGACAAATAGTTTTTAAAACTGTAAAACTAAATTCTATAGTTTTTTAAATATGTTTAGCGATAATTGAACCGTTAAACCGATGGATCAATCTTAGTTATGATTTATAAAAATGAATAATTTAGTTCCAAACATAATTGATACCTAGATATTAGTTAATGGTTAATAGTCAATAGCTAAGTTTTTCGACATAACTTGAATAGATGTTTAAAAAGTTTTTATTTTTTATTTTTTATTTTTTATTTTTGTTTATTATGTAGGAAGTTAAACTTTAACCTTACATTTAGTTATAATTTTCAACTCCAGGTCTAAGTGAATATATTTTTATAACATACAAATAATAATTAAAAAATGATTTTTTTATGTAAAAAAAAATATTTACGCTAAATTTATTTATATGTAATTTTAATTCATTATTTTACTAATTATTTAAATAAATTTTATGTATAATTGTATTATTTATCAATAATTTTTTTATTTTAATAAACGAATAAAATTCATCCACCAACCAATTTTTAACCGATCAATAAACCAAAACTCACAATTTTAGATTATTTAAACTGAAATTTATGTGAGTTGAGAATAAAAAATACCGAACTAACTACTTTGGATTATTTCAAACAAATATTAACGCATAATTGTGTATTTTGTTGTAAAATCTATCGGATTATTTTATAAATATTATTAATTTTGATGTTTGACTAAATACATTTTTTTGAAAATAAATTGAGTTAGTTCTTTCATTTCTATTGTATATTTGTATGTATGTGTGGTTCCTTTAAAACATTTTTAAGGTCAACTTTTGTTATTTTAAATATATATATTTTAAAATAAATGTGTGTGGACATTAATAAACAATTCTCATTGTATACGTGGATGCCGTACATAAGAATGTTTTGAATAAGGGTCATTTATTAGGGGTCTAATCGTTAGTTAGGGAGTTGTTGAGTTGTTTTTTCTTATGTCACTTCTACCAAATATTATTTTATACCTTATTTTTTTTTTTTATTACATCCAATAATCGACTCTTAAATAGTATAGTAGATAATTATAATAACAGTTCATAAATTATTATTCTTTTCAATTTTACATACTACACAAAAATATTAATAATCAATAAAAAATATGAATGCTCTAATTTAAAAAAAATACTATAATAAAAAAAGTTTGACCGCCACAAACCAATTATGGAATACAATTAAAAAAAATATATCATATAAAAGTGTTACATCAAAGAAAAAATGGAGAAGCTTTCCATTTTTCTCATAATTTTTTTATTATCATTACTTTACTTGACCAGGAGAATTTTGAGGAACACTGCTAATAATATTTACAACTTTTTAAAATCCTATATATTTATTACCTATATATAACTAATTTATTTATTTATTTTTAATTAATGGAGGAGAAAAGATATGATAAGTACAAAGAAAACAGTAGTAGTGCGTTGACTGGCCAGCCGTGTGGTCTTCTCCATTATTGAGTGCAACTATGAATTTGGGATTATACGTTGTACAACGTGTGGTTACATATTATTTGAAAAAAAATAAAATAAATATCCTTTATTTATTTAAAACAAAAAAAATTGTACACTTTCACTAAATATAAGATTTTTTTTCACTGAAAAACTCAAACCAAACAAGATTATTTAAATAACTCAACTCAAATCCAAACCAGGCCTAAACAAAAATTAACTTTAATTAAAAATCTAAAAACACTTAATATTATTTCAATTTAAGAATTACCCATTTGATGTGAACTTGCTTATTTCATTAACAATTATTTTTGCATGCAATCAAATTATTCATATCTTATATTTTAAAAATATTTTAACTGAAATTAACAAGTTGTAAAATGTGGGACATTAATTAATACTATAATTAGAAGGATAATTAATTAATTAAATCGGTGTTATTGACTTTTAAATGAAGGTGATTTGATGAATTGTCTTTGCATTGCTCGAGGTGCGATGCTGACTCTAAAGAAAAGTTGGATCCATGGGGAGATCCTTGGAAAGGGATTGGACATAAACGTACAATTCAATTCATTTATATCTTATTAATTATTATATAAAATATAAAGTTATAGTTATTACTTTTACGTACTATATTATTATAATTAAATAATTGCATTGGTTATTTTCATCTACTTTCTAGAATTGATCATCCTAATTAATTATTTATTTATTAGCTATCGTTGTTATCAAACTAATTATATTATAAGTTATAATCTCATTAATTAACAAACAAAAATGTTTTACCATTAATTATAAGATCTAGATATTTTATATTATTTTACAAATTGATTGATATTATATATATGAAAATAGAAAAGAAAAAAGAGGATAGATATTATTATAATATTGGTTAGTTGCTAGGAAACAAAATGGGGAAATCCAAACTTGTCCTTGTTAAGTTATGAGAGAGTGGTTCAGACGTTGCTGTCGGTTTATAAATGAGAAGTTGAGGGGTAAATAAAATATAAGATGAATTGATTAATGCATGGTAATTATACTTTTTTAATTAGTAATCATAAAATTAATACCTAAAATGCATGCACCAAGCAGTAATAATAAATAATTAATTAATTAAAAAGGAGGAAAATTGAGTCGGCAAAATTAATAGGTATTGCCGACAGAATGATAGAGATGGAATTTTGAATAGTGTGAGGAAGAAAACAAGAAGCAAGGTTATCTATCTATCTGTAAATGAATGAATGAATTGGATTCATATTTTTGCAAATAATAGTAGTAGCTAGATGGGTTCCATATATTTATATAAAATAAATTTGTAATATAATTGAATAAGAGAGAAGGTGGGTCAGAAGTGAGATAGAGATGTGTGCATGATGTAACATTTTCTTGGATTAATAAAAAAGATAAGCTAGCACGGAACTGCCGAAAGGATGTAACGCAGTAGCCTAAATAAAAAAAAGGTCGATAAAAATTAATTATCAATGGTCAATTATTATTATTATTATTATTTTTGTAGATTTCAACTTAGTTGTTACTTTTTGAACTTTCAAATTTTGAATTGTAAACCAAAATATACAAATTATTAAAATTTTAGTTATTAAAGATTTTTCACAAACCGAGAAATACTACATTTATAAAAACAAACTATTAATTCTATACTTTTTCTAAATTTTCAAATATTAATACACATTACACATTTTAATGTATTCAAATGTATACAATAGTTTTGAAAACATATCTCAAAAATATATTTAATTTAAAACCGATTACGTTCAAATTGATACACTGTACACAAAGTTATATTATTATAATATATATATTTTTAAATAAATACATAATTTATTTGTATTCAAATTCTATTAGATTATTAACATGTTTTTAGTATATAAAAATTAAAATTAAAATGCTATGTTAAAATAACATAAGGAATGTTTTGTCCATTTAAGAAAAGCTTCGCATCACAAGACTAAAATTTTATAGTTCGACTTTTATATGACATAATTTACCGTTCAAGTCTTATTTGATGTAAACTATCCAAGTTTGAAACTATAAGAACACTTAGACCAATTATTTATTTATTAAATTACCTGCATATTGCACAATATATATAGTTGAGATTTGAGACTGAGATAGAAAATAATGAATTGGCGAATTGATTCTCATGAAGATGTTAAAAGGATTATTTTTAGAATGTAATATTAAAACATATTTGAAAAATACATGTACATTGAATTAAGTTTGCACGAGGGCCTCTCTTTTGTTTTCTTATGCGTTTGTCCCGCAGTTGGTACCGGTCCTTCTTCTCTCTACCATTATTATTATTATTATTATTATTATTATTGAATATTGACACGTCTTTTAATTAAAATTTTGATTTTATTAATGTATATTGTGCAGTGAGGCAGGGCAGGCAGGCATTGATCTGTCTTAATCTATAATTAAATTAGATATTAAAAATAATATAATTGATAACAGCTGCTGCTGCTAGGTCGATGAAGTAATTTTATATTCTTGTTTTCTTGCGGTCAGATATATATGCTTTCTTTCCCACACGCTTCCTTGTCTTCTTCTTTTTTGGTTGATTGTCAAACCGGCTACTTTCCCATCCGAGTAACCTTTTTTATTTTATTTTACTTTACTAACTTGTGGGTACGTAATTTCATATAGTCATGGACCTCACATTTCCAATCCAAAAGATTGTTTTTACTGTCGGTTGTTTATTATTTATTTATTGATTATTTGCGTTTTTCTTAATACTTAAAATTGTTACCTTAAAATATTTAGAGCCGGTTCGGATTTAGTTATTTGAATAATTTAGAGGAGATAATTATTTTTGATAAAAAGACTTATATATAAAAATAAAATAAAAAATAATAATTTAAAATATAATTTATTTTAATATTTTAGTTAATGTATTAAGTGATTTATAGAATGACGAAGACAGTGAAATGATTTTTGATTTTGTTTGAATTATTAAAATAATTCAAACCGAACAAAACCTTGTAGTATTTTAGTTCGTGCTAAAATAAAACAAATAAAGGGCAAATTGAGAAATTGGTAGTTTGTAGATTTTTTTTCATTTTTTATTTAAATAAAATGAAACAAAACATATTATTTATAAATTAACTATACATACAAAATTGATAACTAGTAAAGATAGTTTAAATAAAAAGAGTCTTATCTAAAAAAAAATAAACATTTTAAATTCGTTTATGAAGTTGTGGTTCATTGTCGAAGATGTCTTGCACTTTTTTTTCTTCATATTATTGACAAAATCTCATACCCATTATTTTCTTATTATTGACAAAATCTCATACCCATTCTAAACTTTCTAAATTGAAGGTGAGAATCTATGTAAATTCTTAAATAAAATAAAAAAAGGTAAAATAAATAATTGAAAATTTATCAATTAAAATGCAGATAAAACTAAATAAAAAAAAAGAGCAGGAAGAGAGTAAGAAAAATATTCTCACTATATACAAGAATACGGAAAAGTTGTATTTCTCTGTCAATCATCATTCATGTCTTGCCTTTTACTTTTATTTTTTTATATTTTATAATTTTATTTTTAAATATAAGAAACTAACATTTTCATGAAGGTATAATTAGAATTGAACACATCATTTTTATTATCTTAAAGTCACTCAATTTATATAATCAATAAAACAATGTTGAGTTAATTTAAAAAAAACTTAAGAAAAAAGGAATTTTTTCTATTATGTTTTATTTGTTTGTACCATTTTTTTTTTATTTTTTTTTTTATTTCTTAGGTCTTGTTTAATTTAAATTATTTTAAATAACTTATGTTAAATTGACAATCTCATCTATCGTACTATTTAAATTATTATTTAAAATAATTTTATTTTTTTATCATTTATTATTATCAATTTTTATTTAATAATCCATTTTTTATAACTAAATTAAACTACTTAAGGTGTTTCCATAAATGAAATTGAAATGAAATTTAAATTATTATTAAGATTCTAATTTTAATTTCAACTTTTATAAAAATTAACATTGAATTACAAACTGTTTTGAATTGTAATTCATTAATAATAAAAACAACTTAAATATATATTATTAATATATTAGTTTAATACAACCTATTAAAAAAGTTTAAATGTCAAAAATTTTGTTTAGAGTTCGATTATTATTAAAAAAATAATCGATTTACATTAAAAAAAAAAAATCAAATATCCATTCAAAAATACAAAATATTGGTTCAATATTTTAATTTTAAAAATTCAAACAAAAATTAAAAACATAAAAAAAATAAATATTTGAAATACTATTTTAAGATAAAATAATATAATTGAAAATTATAAAATCAAATTATTTTGAATTTCATTAAATTTAAATATTTTATCAAATCTTAGAATTAGACATCAATTACAATTACAATTATAATTTTATTATTATTATTTTTTAAATTAAAGGAGAAATAGAATAACATCCCACAGTAATGAGTTTCCGTTTAAATTTTCAGATGAAATCGAATTCATAACCTTCGAGTCTCTTAATCAACTATACCATTAAACTACTCTTGGTGGGTGTAAAATTTCATTATTATCGAACAAACATAATATTTAACTTCTTTTTTTTTTTCTTTTTTTTTGAGATCGTTAATAAGAATGTAACGTAGTTTTATGATTGTGTAAATATTTCAATTGTAGAGCTGAAAAGTATATTAATAAATACACAAATCTCGATTTTATTTTTTAATTTCTTTTTTATTAAAAAGTAAAAGAAAGGAGAGAACGAAAAGGAGAAAGAGAGAGGTTGGTTGGTTTATGATTGAATGCACGTGCGGGTGCACGTACACGTCGACCCCCTTTTTATTATTCATTCACGTCCTTTTGTCTCTTCTTCAACTTAAACTTCTCTATCTTAATTAATATCTTATTTACAATTAAATTTATTTTAATATTTTTT
Organism: Impatiens glandulifera; assembly: GCF_907164915.1. Lineage (NCBI taxonomy): Eukaryota > Viridiplantae > Streptophyta > Magnoliopsida > Ericales > Balsaminaceae > Impatiens > Impatiens glandulifera. The sequence goes on from NC_061870.1 coordinate 28,435,766, forward strand.
TTACAATATTAATTATAACCAAATAATTAGTTTCTTATACAAAACAGTATCAATTAATTATTAAGATAAGCCCAAATCAAACAAGGACTAAAGCTTGCGTTAGGGCATGGCTAAGCTTATTTTCCATTCCATTATGCAATTAATTAATTAAATTCTGAATAATCATAAATTATCTTAGTGTTTTACTTATATTAATATCATCCATTCATGACAAATAGACATCAGGATTAAGTACATATTTTTTTTAGATGGGTTAATCATATAGTCGAACTAAAACCAATGCTAATATATCCGACTCTTTTTATCGCTAGTCTAGACAAGAGCATATGATTACTAAGTTGTCCAAATTATTGACTTAATTAAAAAGTTGAAATTCAGATTTAATTAGTTCCCACTTAAATAATTTTGATTCAAGTGAAATGTAATGTAAGGTGGGAAAATATGCACGTCTATTAAAAAAACAAAATAAACACATCAAACAAAATGACAAAAACGAAAGGGAATAGGGTGAGGATAACTTAGAAAAATATTTACAAATAAGATATATATTATGAGGCAAAGATTATTATTAAAAATACATATAAGTTAAATTTGGACATGTGAAGTGGGCGGCATCTATCAATTCTATATGAATTATTGAATGACAGTTAGGTTAGGCTAATTTTTGTTTTGTTTTTGGTGAATGGTTAGGCTACTTGTTACTGTTAGTTTTGGAGATCGATCAATTGATTGCAATTTTAAGCACGAAAGACCTTGTAACCATTTTACTTAAATTGTTTTAAGTGAAAATTAAATCTGTAATATTTAATTTTTTAAGAGTAATTATTTTCATTTATAACTTGATTAGTGAGTTCAATGGAGTTTAATTTTTAACTTGTGTATTTATATATACAATATGACCATAGGATAATTAAACATTTAAAAGCTTATAAAGAAACAATTTTACTTTGTAAAAGTAAGTGTCATGATACAACTATTTCTTTAAGTATAATTTTGAATAAAATATAAAGATCATGCACGTTTTTCATGGAATTGTTACATATAAAAACAAATACTAACGGCAACAATGGATTGGTAAATAGAAAAAAATAATGGCAAATCCACTGAAATAGGATATACAACAACTAATCAAATTAAGTTAAAGAAAGAAGGGAAAATAACTTAATTATTTGATTTAACTTATTTAGGGGTGGGATATACTTTACATAACTTATCGAAAGTTTGGGTGTATAAAAATTTATATTTATCGTACCTTAATTTCGATAAGTTATTGGTATTATACCTTTAATACCAAAAACAAATATCTAATATAAAAAAAAGTGTCATATTTCGCTGCGTTTTGTATTTATTGTGTTTCATATTTCTTTGTATTATATTTGAGATTAACTTGACAACTTATTAATTTTTTTATCTATTCTAAAAAAATAAATTATAATGAAATAAAATAAAATACATAAGATTACTTATATTGAATAATATTAAAGTATAATAATATTTTGATTTATTTTTAAAAAAAATATGATTTTACAATTGAATTAAAAAATAAAATAAATTTATTAAGTTTAAAGAAAAACCATAAATATTTTAAAAGTTAAACCTCAAATATGCTAGGAGGAGTGAATAAATTTACTAAAATTGGTTGATTAGTTAATAACTGTTTAATCTTACTGAACATTTATAGTTAATACGTGAATCTAATTTCTGAAACAGAAATTAAAACATAAATATTTATAATTTTATTAGTTATCATTTATTTCATTATAAGTATTATAAATATTATTTCGGTATATCGATATACCGAAATTTAGAAAATCTCAAACATATACCTTACCCATAATTTCAATCGGTTTCAGTAACATACCATACAATATTTTGCGGTAAAATATTTGTTGATATAACTATAATATCAATAATTTTCCCACGCATAAGCTTATTTTGTATATGTTTGTTTTCAAAAAAATCAAAACGGCACATATTTAAAAAAATATAAATAATTAAAAATATTATTTTAACATTATTCACAAATTAAAAAAAAACACATTTTTATACCAAATAAAAACAAAATGGCTCCCCTTTTTAATTAGTTTGACAATTTTAAAAAATAATTGTCATAGTGAAAAAATATTAATTTTCAAAAAAAAAAATCACTTAAAAGCAGGGGTGGCAGATTAAAGGGTTAAACGATACTAACTTGAACCTTACCTATTTACTAATTTATTGTCAAAATCTCTAACATAAACTGACTTGTTTATTTGTGATTGATGACCTGACCCAACCCAACCCGATTGACCCGATATACTCAACTCGAACTCAACCAAACCAAATGTAATTAATTCATATCTCTATTTCAAATTAAAATGACATTAACACAAAATAACAATAAAGCTAAATTACAAATCCACTTATAAAAAATCTTACAAAATAAATTAAGTGAGTGAGCATGAATGAAAATACAAAACTCAATAAAAGAAACATGCAAACGAGTTATCTAGTTTACTTTGGATCATTTTAAGTCTACATGATTTACACATGTCTATTAGTCAAGTTAAACAGATCGACTTGATTTTGACCCGAACAAAAAAATACATAACCATAACTTGATATTTTCATGTTCGGTTTGTGTCAGGTCCAAAATTGTCAGCCCTACTTAAAGTGTGGATCTCATTTTGCATGGATGATCGAAATATTTCAATTTTTTTATCTTTCTAAAATGATAAACGAAATATTATAAAATGGAAAGTAACACTAAAACAATATAATAAATACATTAAATTCGATATAAACAATGACGCACAAATGTTTTTAAAATAGGCGATGAACTCCCAACGGTTTCATAGGCTTTCCAAAATGAATAATAACGACATTATAAATTATACGCATTGGTCGAATACCCATAACATTGTATAAAATTTTAATCTTAAAAAATTAAAAATAATAATGAAGTTTATCGAAATAATTTTTTAAAATGGTTTATGTTATATTAAGAATGATAATAATCGTTTAAGTATAACGACAAGTATATCGAGCTCATAAATACTTAAAAAGGACGAATAACTATCCGATCTACTTCACAAGCTTTTCAGAACAAATATTAAAAAATATTATAATAATAAAATTATTAATGATACGCATTAGACGACTATAATAATTGAAGGTCCAATGATTTATCTTTAACTAATAGTTCACTAAAATATAATTTCGTTGGTAACCTAAATATGTATTCCTATTTTTTGGGAAACGGTTAAAACCATTTCATTAAAATCCCAAAAGTGGGAGAGTCAAAAATCAAATTTAGACAAACCCTAACTATGATTAAAGATGACAATCAAAAGTCCCTAAAAAAATTGATTAGTAACATTTATACATTTTAAAATACAGAGATTACAAAAGGAAAAGACTACATTCAAACCTAACCATCCCAGACTAAGATTTTCGCATGCCATATATTTTCATTGAGATGCAATCTTCCCTTTCTCCTTTCTCTTCCTCTTCATTTTCCTTTAACGATAAAAGAAGATTGTTTTGAAGAGGATGATGAGTATTGTTGATTCTCATTTTGAATTATCTCTTTGTACGAGCCCGTTCTGATTTGATAGAAAGAATTATTTTTAAGAATTTCAGGGTTTTTACCTTTGTAATCTTCAACTTGAATTTATGTATTATTGTCTTCATTATCTCCAGCTTCGGCTTTAGACTTTACATCGGTTTTGGAATCTTCTTTATCGACTTTAGAATTCTCTATTTCAGCTTTGCAATTCTGGGTGTTTTCCTCTTGAGTTCCTCAACAACAACATGATGTTCATGTTCCATTTTCATCATAATCCTTTGCATTACAAAATTTTTTCTTTTTCTCTTCACCTTGATTCCCTTTACTTTCTTTTCTTTCGTTACTTTCCATTTTCTCAGAATCCTTCTTGCTTTCTTTCTCTGCATTTTCCTCATTTTTGTCATTTTTATCACTATCCTTAACTTCCACAATATGCTTTTCCATTCTGATTCTTTCGTTTTATTTTCCTGTTTTTTGCTTCCTGGGCTTTCATGATTTTCTATTCTTCCTCAATTGCTTTTGCACATTTAGTACTAACATGTTGGAAGGTATTACAGAAAGCACACTTATTTGGCCTCCATTCATATGAGATTTCCATTCCTATCAACAATTGTCATGTTCTTTGGTAGTGTACTTTGAGGATGCACTTCAATGCTTATTCTAGCAAAAGTAAGGTGCTCTCCTCCCTATGTAATTGGGTCCATATATAATAGTTTTTCCAATAGACTAGCAAAGTGACTTAAAGCTTCTTTATTATACATGTGTGTTGGGATGTTCCTAAGTTTGAACCATATTTTGGTTGTTTCTTTAGACTTGCTTAGAAAGCTCAATTCTTCAGACCATCTCTTCAACTTCATACAGTTGAATCCAATATAAGTATGTCCAATTTTCAGAATATCATCCAAGTTCGTTTCCTTTTTGAATTGTAGAAAATATAGATCATGGATGTTTGCAGAAACCTTCTCTAGTCTCTTCTGCTCTCATTGTTTCATTAGTGATCCCTTAGTATTTGGAAAAGATACACGGTTCTTTCCTATGTAGTTTCCAACAACTACATTTTCCCATTCTTTGACGCATTTCTCCTCCATTTCAGTGGGCAATTTAAATTCAAAAGGAGAGTTGAGAATCTCAACTTTTGTTTTATACTCACCCAAGTAAATTTGACTTTTGTATGAATGATCTTCTGCATTTTTTTCCAGACATCATTTACCTTCCAGTTGGAATTGCTCATAATATGTATTCCTATTATGTTAACCGTGTCAATCCAAATTTCACACCAACCACCCAAAAGTTCAAACAACACCTAATGAATCACAATAATACTCCACAAAAGACTTCATATATATACTAGTCACATTTGATGATGTAAAAGTAAGTTTGTCACCGATTCCACTACTTACACATAAGACATTTACTTACCATAATGCATCTTTTTTTGTAATACCTCAAGAATTCATCGAGATCCTCTATAGAATCAATAGTCTTTCAACCACACAATTTAGATCCCTTACAATCCACTAATCCATTTTTCTATTTTATTCTCACAAAATATTATATGCCACAACCAAGAGTTCCCAATGACCATCATTGATTACATAAACGTTTCAAGCAATAATCTTTTTAATAATTGATGAAAATATGATAGGAATAACATAATTCTCGGCTTTGATACACACTTTCCTTTTGTATATTACCCTACAATAGAAATTTAGTTTACTCAACTGATAATATTGGTAGTTGTTTATTGAAGAAGGGCTTTTGTGGAAAGTATACTCAAGGGTGTGATCTCGTGCACAGTGAGCCACATTTTAGTATATAATTTAAGAACCATCATGACGGAGTTGGTTTCATTGAACGTTATATTATTTGTCAAGAATTCCATGAAGATATTCTCATTGACATCAAAATTTGTCTAAGAATCCACAAATTTCTCATTGGACACATCGTGAATGAAAACTCACAATTCATCATTTTAATTTTAGGATAAAGGATTCTCATATGGTAGATTGAATTATGTTCTCCATGGGTGACCAACATCCCTTTTCTAATATAATAATCACTTATTATTTGAACAACAAATCCAAAATAGGATGTGGGGTTGATGCCCTCATCTTTTGATACTCCACCACTTACCCGCACTCTAGTTTTTTGACATTTTGGGTGGCATCGCAACTCGAGGGTTGTGAATAATGATACTCGATCTCATCCCGCAAAAACTTGTTGGCTCATTTAATCCTTCCCCAGTCTGCACGACATCCCTTGGACCCATATCAAATATATCTGAATATTTCATTTCAACCATTAACCTTACAAAATACCCAAGTCTAACCATACAAATCTGATGAACGTAAAATGGGGTTATCACCGACTCTCTCGTTTTCTTAAACAAAGTCGATGACTCCAACATAAGTGGATTCGATGTGTTTGTTCTCGATGAAGGAGATACGACAATATAACGTTCATACCATAACATCACCTTCTACATCTATGTTCCATTATCAACACATATAGATTCCGGTTAACGAATATGTGAATCGGAGTGATGCACCCTCATTCTAACACAATCGGTCTCCTCCAATAATTAATATTCTCATCAAGCTCAATAAATCTCTTAAGATCTTACAAATCCAGCTAAAAAGATCATTATTCCACATATTTGTTAGCATTTAAAACAATATAATCCATGTACCCTCCATATCTACGTGGGGTCTTATAATCTACAACCTTAAATTCTCAACATTAACTAACCGACCATTAACGAGTCTTCAGATTCCTTTCTCGACTAACGGTCTAATACACTTATCGATTGGCATGATAATGTTGTCTTAAATTTATTCCACAGAGCAACATATCTTACTCGAGAATTGAAAATCATATCTAAGGACGTCCTAATTAGGTTTAGGATCGAGATGCATTTAGTTATAAGTCGACGTCTGAATATTCTAGCGTAAAAACTTTAGTTGGATACGTCTACCTCGATACTCTTCTTTTTCCGTTCAATATTTATGAGATAGTTACAACTCTAGGGTGCACCTCTAACGTTTGAAATTTAAAAAATTTGGGTCCGACATGAACCGCATTCGTTCAATATACCCAAACAGCTTGCCTCACGACGCCTACCACTCTTGCAAATGTCTGAACTTTGGTCGCACGAGGTTCCGATTGCACCACTCTAGGCCCGAGTTTTTTGCCTAAGTTGTGCGTCAATCGAAGACCTCTCACTCCTTTTGTTGAGAAAATGGAGTTTAGTCGAGAACCGACCCCTTTCTGGAGCCCTCCCTCTACCACATTTTACAACATATGAGGTGACAGAAGACCGATGGTTGGTGCGACCCATCAACTTCCCTCGTCCCTCTCACGGTGTTTTGCATTAATTTACCCCCAAAACTTACATGAGGTTGTCAGTCCTCCAATCGGTTTGCACGACCCTGCCTCCTCACTAAAAATAGTTTTTCTTAGGAAAAGTAGACGCATCGGAGATAAACTTTCAATAACTATTTTGAGAATGTGACTTTACACCTCTCATTCCCTCCCTTATCTTATTTTGCAAATCTTTTAACTTTTTAAAACAAAATATTTTTTAAGTCTATTTCTACTTTGAAACATTTAGTAACAATTTCTCTATATAGAAAGATTTTTTTTCTAGAGAGAAAGTTAGGTTCTCATTTTTTATTAAAATAATAATAAAGAATAGAGTTGAGATGACTAATGTATTATATTGACTATATATGGATAAAATGGAATAATGAAATCCTTCTTTACAAGTTTTGAAAGTAAGCCATTAAAAATTAAGATTAATAAATTTTATTCATTTGGAATAAAGTGAGTTGAACACTTCAACTTGTAATATATGAGGCAAATCTAGTTGAAGCAAACCTTTTCTTAGCAAAATGGAAATTTATTCTAAACTTTTGATTGAGGCTGGTTGAGAGGCATTAATATTTAATGCTCTGAATTAGAGAGATACCTTCAATATATATAGCTGCTATAAGAAAAAATAAGTCCAGTTTGTTTAAAATTGTAGTAAGTACTATTTACACAATGGATAGTTGAAATTAGACAGAAACATGAATTCCCATCGCCTAGAATATTAGATCTCTTCGTTTTGTTGTATGATCTATTATTATTAATTAAATGGATAATTCTAAAATTGGATGTCTTGGCCTGGCTCTTATAGGTCATTGGTCGTATCATTAATGTAGTAATTTAAAAAGCACGACTTGGATTTCCTATGATAAAACAGGGGTTTGGATCGAGAATTTGGTTGATTGAAGATTAATTATTTGATCCACATGGGGTTGCAAAGATTGATATTATAGACGAATTCACAAGGATATATAAGTAAACACTAATTGTATTAATTTATAAATTAATTATAATATAATATATTCTCCTCTATTAAATTTGTTGTTGCATGCTGTCCCGAGAATGAGGGAGGTGCCTTCACAATAGGAGCATGCTAAGTCTGTTTAGGATTTGCTAACATGGCAGTCATCTTCATTATTAACTTTGGGGTAGTGTCCTGCTAATAATCCTTTAAAATATACTGATTTTATGAAATCCCACACTTTTATAATTACTCTCCCTTCTCAATCAAATCATGCATGTATTCAATACAAATTTGAAGAAACCACGAATCCACATCCTAGGGCCACACCATAAATAATAAAGGACGTAAAGAGTTGAAGATATATCATCGACTAAATGACAAAGTGAAATTACGTATTGAATTTTTATAGATAAATAAGAACTATGGACATAATAAATATTTTATTTGGTTATTGTTCCACAAAAAAGAAAGATTTCAGATAGACATGTACAAATAAAATTTATAATTTATCTATATTGGAACACACATAAGAAATAATATATATATAAAAAAGAAAAACAAAAAGAATCTTTAGGGCTATGTTGGCTCCACATAAAAATGGGCAAGACATCCATCTATCTCTCCCCATGTGTTGAAAGGTCCCCATTTGCAACTTGTTTTCTTGCTTTGGGATTTTCTCACCTTCTCTTAGCTTCTTCTCCTCCTCCTCTTAAATTTCAATGTAATTGAGAGATATTCAAGCTGGAAATTACAATTCAAAAACAAGAACAAGTCATGATATATATAATTGTCAAATGAATCAAACTCACGAAGAACCCTAGCTAGCTAGTTTGTAATACTTCTCTTTCTCTCCAGATGTCAAGAAGGGGTGCAGAGAACATGTGAAATGAAATGGAGATGGCAACTTAACAAGAGAGGTGGGGGCATTTAGGGTTTGGTATTAAGCCTCAAACCCAATATGTTTTTTTAAAAAAGAAAAAGAAAAAGAAAAAAAAGACAAGTGCCCCCAAACTACATGTTACTCCCTCGTGGGGGAATCCTTATTAGTTGTGTCCTTTGGGTACGATAATTGACAATTTGACTCTTACCCAACTGACTGATTGCAACTATACCCTTAACCCACCCACCCCCTTTCAAATTCAATATATTTTAATTTTTTAAAAAAAAAATATTATTTGCATGCACAATTGACAAGACATGCAAAATAAATCTCTCATTTCCTTTTCCTTCCATTTTGCCATTTCTTTCTTTTTCCTCATGTGGACTCCTAATTATTCTTCTACTTTCTCTACATTTAGTATTTATATATTATTTCTAACTAATGAGCTATTGCCCATTACAATTTGGCATGCATCACAGACTTATCTTTATAATGATCATTCTTTTAAAGAAAAACTATAAACATATCAATAAACATTCTAATATATATCTATATACTATATATATATATATATATATAATATTAATTCAATAAATAAGTAAATGGGCAACTTTCCCTTAGTTAATCATGCCTTCTTTTGAAACCCAATGGAATAATGGATGATACAACTATTTTCCAACACTTGTAGGGAGGGACATTTTCTTTTGGAGGATTTCTTTTTCTTCTACTATAATCAATTTTATTATCGATTTGACCAACTATGGGCCATTACTTTGATTTGATATGGTGTTTTGGATGATATCCTCATTAGCTTGTACTAGTCACATATTAATTAAAATATATTACCTAAATTAATAAGGATTTAAGTACTCTAACTCTAGTACTATTATTAATGCATGACTAGTTGGATTTCTCCATTGATGTTGGATTAGGGTTTTAAGACTTTTAAGGTATATATATATATATATTAATATATATGTAGGCTGGACGACGATGATGATGAGTATTATAATATTATTGGTCCATGAAGTCAATAGTAGTGGATGTACTAATTAAGTTGGATAAAGAAATGACAGACATGCGTACAAAAATTCAAAGAAAGATTAAATTTGAAAGACTTTGAGGTTGTAAAAAAAAAACGTTTAAGAGAGTGAGTAGGCTCATTGGGTTCATAAAATTTGTGGGTCATGTAGATCTTGACTTTAAACCCGCCCCCAACTCATGTTTACAACTCACATGCCATTAACAATTCTCTCTATTCCTTCTTTTGTTGCTCTTCAATCAATATCACTCATGTGTTGCTCAAAAGCTATAACACTCAATCCTTTAATTTCCAATCAATCATCAATATTGGAATTTGAAATAGAATACAGGGTTGATACGATTTTATCTTTTAATATCATATATATATATATATATACACCTCAAAACTCATAGATTAATGGTAGAACGTAACAACTCAGCTTCTCAAATTAAGTCACGGGTATGAAGTCGGAGACCTATGCATCTTTTATTTTTTAAATTTTATTTTACACTTTTTTAAAGTAATACAGATATATATATTTCATTGTTAACATTATCAAAACTAACTTAATTTAAGTGGTATAGATTAAAGGATAAAATATTGAAAAATAAATATATGGGGTGACCATTTACTAAGAAACGACCGAGGAGTAGAGTTAGAGTGAGTTTACAAAAATTTATGGACGACTTAGAAAAACAATTAAGTAAATATTTAATCAAATATTAAATAAGATTGTATAATATAAACAAGAAAAATCCTTAACTTTATTTGGAAACAGATAATAAAGAAAATATGCAACCTCATTTATATATATATTCTTAAGCAAACATATATATGTAGATGGATCTGATGAATAGCTATTATATATTTTCAAAGAAATTATAATATAGTATATTATAAATTAAAAATTAGAATTTTTAATTATATATATCCCTCCTCCTCCCACTTCTCATATATTATGGTCCCTAAACCGGGCGGCCCCCAAATCTCTCACATTTTATTTGATTGAATATTAGTGTGTGGGCCAATAACATGAAACCCATTATAATATATTCTGGCACAATGACATCGAAGCATGTTACCACTTACATAGATCGGTTTAATTAATTACATTAATAATAATCTCTTACATTAAATCTAATTCCTTTATCTTAAATTAATTACCAAGCATATATATATATATATATATATCCCATCAAATAAAAAAAAAAATTAATTAATCTCAAACAATATTATTGGTAGCTAGCATGTGTTAGATACCTCTCCTAATTACCTACTTCTGCTCAATCACATGCAGTTTCAGAGACAGTAATTGGGCAGCCACACTCATTAACCACTAATTAATTAATTACCTTAATGTTAGGGATCGATCTTAATTAATCTCATGATTCATTTAATTTAAAAACTTTATTCTCGAGTTCTTAAATTCCTACTACTTACTAACTTTGACTAATGTACTAAATCTAGCTAATAGTCCTTTCCCTTTTACTTTAGGAATTCAAGATCTCATTATTTGACTAATCCATCCTTAATCATGTTTCACTCAATTAACTATTATCCTATTCCTCTCCAACACACTTATTAACCTTAATTTTATAAAAGGACAGAGAGAGAAAGAGAAAGATTTAAAGAATTATAAAATCTTGAGAGTGGAGTGGCTCAAGAACCGAATTTGTGCGTGACTTTGAATAGAGTGATATATATATATATATATGATGCAACTTTGATTGATTTATATCAACAAATAAATGAGATGATTAGATGAAAATATACATAACCCAATTACCCTATTTTGTATTATATTATCTCACTATTTTTTTTCATTTTATCATTACCTCATTTTATTTGAAAAATCATCAAAATTAATAATGTAAATAATTTTTTTTCTTTGATTCATTGATTTTTTTTGTATGAATATTTGAATTGAAATCAGTTAATAAGATGTTCACTTTTTTTTTTCTTTCAGAACATGAGTCAACATTTATCTATGAGACAACTTTCTCTTTTAATTAAACTAGTTAATAATAATAATAATTAGGGCGAATCTACATGATGTGAACTTTATCTCAATTTAACACAAAAAAAAAGTTAAGATAAAAATGTGGAATTACTCTATAATTTTATATATTTTCAATTTAATTCACTATTTACTTATATAATTGTAAAAAAAAAAAAAAATTACGTTCATACACTTATTTTATTCATAATTTTATTTTTATTTTTAAAAATTCTTTCAAGTCCAAACAATTCTATTTTCTCAATAATATTTTCTGGATTATAATAATAATAATAATAATACAAATTCTTCAAGTGAATAAAATGTGCATGTATGAATTTAATAAAAAAATGATACAACTTATCCAGATTTGGATAATGATATAAGTGATCTCAATTATTGATCAGGACAAAGCCCAGACGGCTCTCCCCACATATCAGGGCCCAGCCCATGCCCAGCATAATGTACCAAAGATAACTATATATAAATTGAAAATTAAATCTTCCAATAAAAAAATGTGCAATTAAGATGTCGGAAATTGATTCAAATAAATTATATATATTTTAAAAAGTCAATCTAATATGATATAAATTATAAAACACAATAATTTTCAAGTCACATCAAAACATAACAAATAAATTATAAACAACAATAAAAAATATAAACATAATATATTCACTAACAAAACAAATATAACATTACGAGCTCAAAAATTCTAATTTTTTTTTTAAAAAGTTCACCGACCCCTTTCACTAATCTTCCCGAGTAGTATTTTTGGAAAAGAAACTAATCGACTGATCACATAAATTAGGGTTTATGAACCAACTAGTGTAAGTGAGAGTCTTCTTGTATGAGTATAAGATCTCTTCCCTCCAAGGATAAGCATGACACAGTCAAGTGGATATACAACTTGTTATTAAATTATAAATAAGTGTAATAATGTGTTATATTGTTTGTGCCACTAATTTGATCTTAGTTCATGGTGTTACACTACATGAAGAATATTGAATTTCGATTACATATATAATTAAAGTTGTAAATAAAATGTCCTTTAGTTGTACTAAGTACTGGTTGGAAGCATCTGATTACAATTTGTATACAAAATTTCCCACAAAAACACATGGGAGGATCGAGATCAATAATTAATTAATAATATATATGTTGTAAATGGGGATAATATTAATAGCTGAAAACCTGGAAACACGCCCCCATTATAGAATGTTTCCATTAATTAATTAATGTAGTGAACAAATATTAATATGATTAATTAACAACATGGTATCAATAAAGAAAAGATATTGTTTAATTTAGAAAGTGGGATGTCTGTCGCTGCTGCTATTTAATTTGTCTACGTACACTTTACACCGTGTTTGGTTTCATTTATAAATCAATTCCCATCTCTAACGTCACTATATGTCTTATGTTTTTTTATCAATCATCATCATCTCTTTATCGTGCACCCTCTTCCACCAGATCCGGTCTGCACAACACAGCCAACCAGCAAGCAATCATCATATTTAATTTCTGTCAAATCTAATTGGGCTTAACTTTGATCATAAGCTTCACTAGGCCCACCATTAATAAATCATTTTTTTTCTCTAGCCCAATACATTGGCCTTGAGGTAAGGCATTCAAAATTGAGTGATTATATAGACTATTTTCAAAAAAAAAAATATAATTAATTACCTTATAAAAAAGTTATATTTATAAAACTAATTACATATAAATATGTTTTTAATATGCAAAAAAATTGTATAATTAAAATTATTTATATATTCATAAAGTTTACTATAATAAATCTAAAATGGTGAGAGTTTGACTAGTTTAAAAGTTTATCTAAATTAAATTCATAATTTTCTTTTATAAATCTTAATATTTTAAGAGTTAGTCAAGATTTCAAATTTTGTTATAATATTTTAATAGTTCATTTTCTAACCACTAGCTTTGTTATGTTTAAATAAAAAAAAGTGACCTAAAAGTGGCACCAAACACATGTTACATCCATGTTATAGATAATTATTTAGAAAATATTTTTAAGAATCTAGGTTATCAAACTCAAAGATTAATAATACCAATGAGTTTATCCATCATTACCACCATTTTTTTTCTTCTATTTTTCAGAGAAAACATTGCCCTATAATAATAATGATAATAATAGCTATGAAAAAAAAGACTTACAACACAATAATGGAGATCAGGAGAGCCACAAAGAAGGTGTCCGTTGAGATTATCTAGAGCTTGAAATGTCCCTCCTCCTTCACTTCTCTAGAACACCACCATAAGTTCAATTTACCAAAAATATCAAGTTTTTTCTTTCTTTTTAAAAAGAGTAGTGATAAAAAACGGCAATTTGATGTAAAAAATTGATGTCGAGGATGATGTGCAAAACGTTATCGACTAGAAAAATGTTCTCTTCTTATATTTAAGTCCAATCACGTGTTGCATATCATTCATTATTATATTTAAGTCCAATCACGTGTTGCATATCATTCTTGTAATGACACATAATTCTCGCTATTACTCTTTTGAAAATGATCTAGGTTATGTATTATGGGTACCTTATAATAATCAACCGCCATAAAGTTAGCCCATCGATTAGCGGATGCTCCATGGCAGGTTTGAAGCATGTTGACTAGGTTCTGTGAATTCTGAACACAAGCAAACATCTTATCTGGGATTGTCTTAAAGAAGTTCACAAGAACCAGCGATTTTGATGTATCGTTCATAGCAGATGACTCTGCCCTATTCGGACACATTCCTCCTCTCATTCCTCCATCTCCATCTGAAAGATACAATCTTTTCTCTTCTTATAAACAATCAAGAGTTTTTGGATGTCTTAATTTCTTACTTACATTGATTTTCAACCATGTAGTTCCATTGATAAGCAATGCCTTCCGTTTCTTCTTTAGTTTTCATTGAAGTAAAAACTAACAGTCTCTGGTTCTTAGCCACCATATCACTAACAAGAGGCCAGTCCTCTCCATTTTTAGGCATTCGTGAAACCGGGAACCAATACTTCATCAAACCAGCTTTCTTAAACACTCTTGTTAACCCTTTGGGGGACTTCACGTAATCTTCCAAGATTAACGTTATGATCTCCGACGGATTTGATTCCATGAACGCTGCGATCTCATTCAATGTGTCAATCGCCGGTCTCTGTTTTTAGTTGGGAAACTATTAAAGTTCAAACAATTGAATTTAATTAGTTGTAACATTAAAATTGAATTGAACTTACGAATGCGGTGAATTCGTAGCATCTTCTACCGAAGGAATGACATAGCCATATGTCTCGTTGGAAATCATAGGTGTCAAGCATCAATGCGCGGACTCCATTCTGGAAAATTAGTTGAAATTGAGAATTGAAAAAGGGATTATTTGAAATGGGTAAATCTTACAGTGAGCTGTTGGGTGACTGTGTCTTCTTGATTGGTGAAAGTGAGACGAGGGACGCCGGTGTGGAATGGTTCTCCGTCGATGGCGTATGCATTGTGGGTAGTCAAGAATGCGTATTTGTTGAATGGAAGAGAGTTGTTCTGTTCTTTATTTAATTACCCACCATTAATTATTGCAAGGAAACAAATAAAGGAAACTGCTTGATTTTGCTTTCTTTCAAATTCAAACAGTAACAGAGGAGGAGAGAGTATACGTACGAGGAGCTTGAATTGGTCGGTAATGTTGGACCGGACGCAACGATCGACAACGAATCCATCGAAACAAGAAAAGCAGTATGTTCCTGCTACACATGAGTTTTCTTCCAAATTGCATTGACCCACATCCTCCATTTCCATTTTCATTTCTTTCTGTTCATTCATACCACAAATCATTCAACAATAAACAAAACAAAAACAAAACAGAGGAATATACGGTATACCCACCTGACATTCACCGCGGGCGGCGGCGGCAACCAATATTAGTGAAATCATGGCCAAGAACAAGAAGTACTTCATTGACGCCCAAAATGTGTAGAAGTTGAACTTGGGCAGAAAGAAAAGAAAGAGTCTTGAAATGGGTTTGATTTTTAACTTTGTTTTATAGTTTGGGTTGGAGGAAACAAGTACGGTAAACGCAAATGATGATGAAAGAGGCATGAATGATGAGAAAGAGAGATTTACAAGTTAATTCCAACGTTAATGACAAGTTTGATTAGGGTTAATATTACGAATTACCCACAATTCATTGGTCCTTTGTTTTGTTCTGAAAAAGAGAAATAATTGAGAGTTTATTAGGTTTGGATTTATTGAAATAAGTTTAATTTATTTATAAAATGTTGAATGATTATGATTTTAACATGTAATATGAGTAAGGAGAGAAATAATGAATGATGTTTGGTTATAGTTAAAAAAAAAAAACAAATTTGTTATTTGAATTGATGAAAGTGATTTAAAATGTGAATTAAATTATTTGGATCTTTCATCAAACAAGGACTATAAGCTTTTCTTCTCTCTTTGAAACAATACCAATATGCTAAGACTAGTTTATTTTTTATATTTGTAAAAAATAAATTAATTATGTTTGTTAGAAAAATTGATAAAAGAAATTTGTAACTTTGATTTAAAAAATTATTAATTTTGATTTACTTTTCATTTAAATTTTGTATTGATTTCAATCACATATTATATGATTGTGATAATAATTATATCAAAATATTAGTTTCAACTTTCAATCACATATAATCATTCCTCCTCTATATGGACCTAGCTTGCTTGAACCATTTGATAATTTCAAATAATCTAGTTTTACTCTAATAATCCCATATCAAACATTTTTTCAAAAAAAAAACTACATCAAACAAGCTCAATAAACAAACATTTGTTAAATAGGTACTATGATTAGAATTTAGAAGTGACATTTACAACCTTTTAATTAATTTAAATTTTAACATTTCAAAAAAAAAAAAAAGTCTATCTACATTGATTTTTGGTGGGTCAATTTATTAAACCAATAAAAGATTGGGATTTGGGCATCCATTTAGTGATATTCACAATAATGAAGTAAAAGAAAGAATAAATGTAACTATCATTGGCATCTAATAATAGTCTTTCTCAATTTTGATAAATGAGATGACTACTATCTTACTATCTTCTTCAACACCAAGTTTTTCTAGCTAGTGTTCCTTTAATGTGGGACTTGAAATATTGATACTTGTCTAAGACAATCAATTACAATAATTGTTACATTTTGTAAGTTATGCAAATGCAATCAATTATCACAACTTTATTTCTCATATTATCATTTGAACATAATTTTTCTAATTGATCGGTAAGTGTAGATGATTGAAAAAATTGAAATTGAAATTAACATTGACATTAAATTATAATTTAATTTTGTTTGAAAAAGTATAGAATATAATTATAATCAATTCTATTTTTTATGTTTTAAAAATAATTTAAATCTATATTATTAAAATATATTTTGTTAATTTCATAAATACATATACGTTTGAAATTTGAAAAAATATAAAAAAAAATTAATATTAAAATTACAATTTGGAGATAAAAAAGAAATTTTGAGAATTATAATCACATTAATGATTACAAAAGACAGCCTTAAGGAAAACGCCTAGAAGGCATGACGATTTTTTATGAATTATTTTGGCCATATTATTATTTAGATCATTTGATAAATAAACATAACAAAGTTATGTTTTCCAAATTATATAATACAACTAGAAAAAAAAAATCAAACAAGAACAGCTTATTATAACTGTTTGTAAAACAAACATTTGTTAAAAACAAATATAAGAATATCCAATCATGATCATAATATATAGATTTAATTACACAAATAGTCTATGTTTTTTTGTCAAAGTTCACAAATGATTCAATAACAAATATATAGAGAGAGACATGGATCCTCAACCAACCAAACACAGAAACACCTTCAATCATCTAAAGATCTAATCTGCTGTCTGAGTGTATAAGTTAATGGTCGTGTATTTATTTTCGCTTTCTTCTCCAACAACAACAAAAACATGTTCTACTCTCGTTACTTCATTCAGACGCTTGTAAAAGAGGAGAAAGCTAAAGACAATAACAGAGCCATCAATATGTTAAACACCGAGAATTGTGACCTGGAAGTGCTGTTTGGCGAATATGGGTAAGCCTCTGGAGGGGGCATGACACAATTATCTCCATTGAAGTAGATTCTTCTCGGGAAAGCCCATCCTTTGTCAAATGTAAATGTCGAAGGATCCTTACGGAAGAGTAGCTCTGATTGCACATTACCAAAAGGACCCGCTTGTGATAGAAAATCGTTGTAGAATTTGACTCCCCACATCATTCCAGTATCATCTGTCCAAGAAAAATATGAGTTTGACAGATTTTGGAATGATAAAAAACAACAAATATAAAAAGGTTAATCGTCGATACTGACTTATAGCGCCGTATGGACTCAATGGTTTATAGTTGAAGCTGAAAATCTGAGTCAAATTATCAAAATTGGGATGTTGGGCTACTAAGTTCCATTGCGTGTAATTCATCCTGTAATTGAAGTTTGTTATCGTAACCTTCACTCGCCAGTACTCCTTGTAGTTGAGCTTCACGTGCCAATGAACACGAATTGGACACATGTGGCTTGTACATTGAACAAGAGGCGTAAGGCTATTCTTTCCAGGACCATTCACAACCGACGCTAAATAAGGCGAGTCTGGACTGCAAGGTACAATGATTCGTAAGTTCGTGTTAAAATTTAACAAGAAACAAAAAATCAACTTACTTTACGCAGCTCCCCGGTTGTGTATTGTTGTTCTGGCAGCCACAGGTGCAAGTTTGGCAAGGAACAATTGTATCATTGTAGAATGACGAAAGTGAAACGCAACAAGTTGGAGTTTTTTGTGCCAGAAATTGCGAATACGTGCAAGTAACGTTCCAAGTCACTGCCAGTAAAGAAGACAATATATAAATAATCATCATTGAAACCGATTATAACAGTAATAAGAAAAATCAGGTTATTACTCATAGCTTGAGTGACTCTCCTTCCAGCATCTGGAGAATAGAATTTAGTAGGTTTTCCAACCTTAGCAGGACCACAAGTATAACCTGGACCTGGAGCTTTTAACGTAAAGTTCTTAGGAACCCTAACTGTCTTATTGGTGGTACCAGCATTTCCAACGCTAATCTGAAAGGAACTTGCAGCGTTTCCAGGGTCCTGCATCCACGAGTTTATGACTCCTCCCTTACAACAGTTTGCAATTTGTTGGTTATAAGGAGTTCCGGGTAGTAAGTCTACGATTGTTGGATCTTTCCTGCAGCAATGTGGAATATTACCCTTGAATTTCGAACAATCTCCTTGATCTGTTGCTTGGCTACCCACCATGCTCCATATCACTTCCTTCTTCGCCCATGTCCAACCAAGGGACCATCCAGGAGCTTGAATGTGACGATATTGTTGGAAATTATACATTGTCACAATCGCCTGCAATTGACAAACTTAACTGTTACAATACAACTCACCCAACAAACCAAACCAAACCAAACCATAATCAAGTTAACAATTATACTTACAACATAACCATCAGGCGCCCAACTTATGACATCCCACTTAATTGTGATATTTCCATTTGGGTCCAGAGGATCAAAGGCTTCTGAGATTGATCAACAAACACAACATTAACAAAATTGGAAAAAAGTCAAACCCAGATTCAATTTCATTTCAACATTTACATCACCCACAATAAGAAACAATCGAAACGGAATTGATTGAACCCATATTTCTAAATTGAGATCAGTGACCTAAACCCATTAATCGCGAAAGGGGAAGCATTTATTGCTAATAGGAAGACGCATTGAACAAGCAAAGTAAAAACAGTTCAAAATAATGATGGAAATAGAAATGAACAAACCTGTAGAAGTAAAGCTGAATGAAGCAAGCAACAACACTACTAACACTGCAGGGTATGCGATCAATTTGATGGGTGATCTAAGCCAAGAACCCATTTTTCTTTTCCAGAGATCTCTCGATTGGTGTTTTAATTCTGTGGACTAGTGGATCTACAGCAGAAATAGATATAGATGAAGAGAAGAGGGAGAGATAGATGACTGGCTCTTACTGAGAGAGGAACTAAGTGGACTTTTGCTAAACCGTGTTAATGTTTAAAGCAAGCTTTAGCCAGAGAAGAAGAAATGGCAAGTCGGGTTTAACCTATTTCCTTTTAAAAGGAAAAATGGTTGCCTTAATTATTCAATAATTTGGACATTAATCTTACAATATTGTATTTTGTATCTTTCTTTCTGTTCACTTCTCCTTAATTTCATCTTAATGAAAATATTATAATGTTTCACGATAAATAAAGTTGGCCAACTTAAACAAAATTATGATAAGTTTGAAGAAAATTATGAATGAAAAGGATGATAAACGTGAATTTTGTTTTTATTTAAATAAAAGAAATATTCTCGGATGAGTTTAAGCACCTAACCCTAAACCCTCGTTGTATTAACTATATCTTTATTTGTTAGAAGATAATTTGTTTTAACAATATTTACGACATTAACTTGTAATTAATCTATTGTGACTAAAAGATATAATTTGTTAGTTAGTTAGTATATCTTAGTTAAATTACATAAGCAATCAACCAAACGCTTATATAAAATACTGAAATAGTCTTGTATTAATTTTTTAATAATTATCAACTTGTATATTCAATGAATATATATCATCTATTTAATTTGGTCTTTTTCAACTAAAATATATAAATAAAATTCTTCTAAGAATTCAGTGTTTTTCGTTCCATGTGACAGACTGTCTTTTGTCATATTCCATTAAAGGACAGCTAGTATTTGGGCACTTAAAAGCTGATCCATGACACTAAATCTGGACCGCTGATCTTGACTAAAAGATCTATATTGTCGGCAAACTTCAAGCCATATGATTCGTTGGTGTTTTACTAGTATAACAGCATGTATGTTTAGATAACTACATAATGACTTGTGACAAACTATTTGGCTAAGCTATTCTCCACTACTTTACTCACAATGTGAACTTTGTAAATGTTTTTTCTGTATATATTAATTTTAATTACTGTAATTATATTTTTATATAAAACAAATTTATTTTTATAGTCAGAACGTCCTATCAACTTTTCATATTTCAATTAAGTATTTTAGTTATTAAATTTATATCATATTTTAGCGACAAAATGTGAATATTCTTACTCTAAAGTACTGAGATCGAGTTCGTTTGACGGTAAGTTCTACGTATAGTTAAATGGTTAAGTGTGTTTACGGGCTACATGTTTAATCCGTTGTCTCATTTTTATCATATCTTCTAGTCTAACGACAATAAGAAGTGGATATTAACCCTAAGTTTCTAAATTCGAGTCTGTCATACAGTAAATTCTGTGTCTGATTAAATGATTAAGTGTGTTTGCGGGCTAATACTTGTTTAATTAATTTATTTGATACAATTATACTTAAAAGTATTTATATTTAATTAAAATATAATTTAAAAATATATAAATAAATTATTTACACCTTAAATTGAGGTGGGTTCAATAAAGACTTGCACTGAAATTTCAAAATTAAAAAATACAAATATTTAAATAACTCATAAAATCAGTCCAAAAAAAAGAAAAGAAAAATAAAAACATTTAAAAAATATGCCTAAGATAAGTGGCAAGCAACTTCTTAGTCAAATATATATTTTTTAAACTATACAAACACATATGTGACCGAACCCAAATATGGGTTTATCTTCCTATTTTATTATAGGATTGCGACATATAAACAAACTATCTAGTAACTATGCATTCATCGTTAATGACATTCTGTTAAGTTTGAAACTATAATTTAACTTTCCGAGTTCTTATTCAAGAAATGTGTTCTTGATTGATGGGGCCAAATATAGAATTCTTTAATCAAGCGCAACGAATATTATGTGATAAGAGAATTCGAGGTTAAAGAGAGAAGAAACCGGGTGAGAAGAGAATACTACTAGAATACATCTAGTAGTCCAAGAAAGAGGTTCAAGGCCGAGAGAATAACTTAGAACAACAATTTTCACAAGCTTCAATTCATAGCCCAAAAAGTGGGGTGGGCATCAGCATTTAAAGCGGCTGAATTACCCAAGAGTATTCGGTTACAACTTGTTACAACAATTTTCAAAATAACAGAACTCGATTTGAGAGAAATATAAGAGAATGGAAACAAAAAACATAAACTGGCCCATGTACACCATAGGACCGAGAAAAGGGTGCCGAAAATATTATAGGACCGAGCCTTAATGCGTAGACCATAACACATTTTTTCTATTTTAATTGCAATAATAACCGTGACAAACAACACAAATAAATAAAATAAATAGATAATTATTGATAAAGAGCTAGACAAGAAATCAGAAAAATCCTCCATTGTCTCTAGTCTACAATCTAAACTTTTTTTTTTTACATTTTCTTCCAAACAAAATCATATTTTATTGATATTAAATTAAATTGACCGGTACGGACAATACATATATTTTTTATGACCCAATTGCGAATTTAAATATGAAATTTTTACAAATATTATTTGTAACATACATTCCTACACCGAGGTAGTACTACACTGCCTGAAAGAATAATTATCTGTCAATTATATGATTATCAGTGAGATATTAAGCAGATTCTATTATGACTTATAATAAGATATGTTCTCCGTGGGCCAATGAGGATAATAGATTTTATTCTTTTTATAGATTGTAACAGAGCCCACTACGTACTGGAATTTGCAGACAGAGACACAAAACATGTGGTTTCTTTTATTTATTATAGAAAAGCCCAAAAACCTTACATTTGGCCCACTTAAAAGTTTATAAGCTGTATTTTTTTTTACCAAAAGTAAAATTAGCTTTAAATGATGCAAGGAGGTTAATAATAATAATGTTCCCAATGAGGTTACAAAATCAGTAGTGGTATTAACTATTAACAATTATCCTCCACCAAGTGGGTCATTTTGTTTATATTAATTTTAATGAAGTTAATTTCCAAATTTACATTTTTTCCTTCTTATAACTTTCTAAATTAATATATATATATATATAATATATTTATATTTTCTCTTGATATAACTTGTTTGCAAATCATGATAGCATGCATTGATCTGTTTATTTGGCCTTTTTCATCATAAATAAATTTTTTTTTGTGTGTACATATGAATTTATGAAATTATTGTCTTTTTTAAATGAATTAATATTATAAAAAATATTATTAAAAAATATTAATCAACTTATCTATAATATATTAATTTCACTTTCATAATTTTTTTTTTTATATTTGATGTGATTTTCCCATGACATCAAAATTTCTTATACTTAGTTATTCAACATCCTCCTCACGTTCTCGTTCATATTCTCGATCACCCCTCGACTAGAACGCCGTGTTTCCATTCAATCTCGTGGTAAAAGATTGTGTTCTCGTTCATAGTTTAAGTGTATTAGTTATGACTCTATAAATAATTCACATGACACATTGTTTTCGCAAAATTCAGTTGACGACTCTCTTAGTAAAACTTTGCTCCTATTGAGTTGACTCTATACCATTTGAGCTTTAAACTCGGATACTTTTACACCATAAGAATAACCTACTATAACCCATGAAATAACCCATGAATGTATCTATACTTTGTTGGTTCTAACTCTCATATAGGATATCAATATTATTTTATTAAATTTACATGTCTTTGAAAATAGTTAAAATTAAATTTTTTTATTTACAATTTTAATTACAACTATAGCAGTCAAAAGAAAATCACATTTTTCTAGGCTGGAGTGGACAGCCCAGAACTCTGTGCCATCACTTACATACAATTAAAATTGTAACTAATTAGTTTTGATTGAACTTTTTGTATACACCCATGATCTAATAAATTCCTTTCTTTTTAAAATTATTTTTGTAACTAATTATTTAAATTATTTTTTTCCAAAACTAAAGAAATAAACATAACAAACAATAAGTCAAGCCTCATCCATTAAGAGTAGCATTAACACCATGTCTCTTCATTACCCTATTCAAAGTCATCACCGGTCCACAAACAAACAAACAATCAAACATAGCAATAAATATACATACTATGAAATTATGACAACTCAAAATCTGTTCTTCATGACCAAGTGGGCACCAGGAAACATGAGAACAATCTTGCCGTTTTCCATTTCTGCAAATAAAAAAATTACCCAAATTCTTATTTATCTACTTTATTACTAATCCAACTATTAATGTATTCTAATCTAATATACAGACAGTTATACTAGATAGACTGACCCTTTTACGTTTGGTGTGGATGAGCTCCGGTGAGATTTTGTAGAGATCCTCGCCGTCCATTTTCCTCTGTTTTAGCCTCTCTACTACTTTCACGTCTACCTCCACCTCCTTCTTCTCATCTTTTTCTTGTACTTGTACTTTCCCCTGTTTCTGAAACATATATATGTCATTTAATTGATGTTTTTCATAGACTTGATCTATCATCACATTTCTTGAAATTATTACCCTAGTCCGGGGGCATGAGACGACAATCATGGCAGGCGTAACAACATCGTTTTGGTAGAGATCGTAGAGATCCTCATCATTATTTGAGTAAAGAGGGTAAAAACCTCCCGTATGCAGCCTTGTTGCCGTGGCCGACTCGAAACACTGAGTAAAAGGAAGATCCTCCACCACCACCATGCCGCCGTCATTACAGTACTCCTCCCATCCACCAAATGCAGGAACATGGCTTCTTCTTCTTCTTGTTGTTCTTCCGAGATAAAGATCATCATAATCCATTGGGTGTCAGGAAGAAACAGTGAATGTGAGAATAATTGACTTGGTTGTGACTAATTAGACCTCATAAAAATGGCTGCTTTCTTCTGCTTCTGCTTTGGCTTCTCTCTTTCTTTCTATCTAACATTGCATACTCGTGCCTTGCTTATAAAAGTGTAAAGAAAGAAGAGAGAAAGAGAGAACCAAAGATAATATTCCACCACAGTCGTATACAGAGACAGAGTTGACAGAGAAATATCATAAAAGAAGAGAAACAGATATTCGAGCTTTTTACTGTGGCCTTACCAGAACACATCAGTAGTACAATTATATGCAAGGCCTGGGATAAAACCCACTTTCTTTTCTTTTTCTCCATGGAATTTCAAATAAAAGCTCTGCATATTCCAATCATCGAATCTTATTATTACTTTTTTAAATGTATCATTATTATTATTATTATTACATTTAAAGGCTGTAAGGGCCAATTCAATTGAACTTATTCACGGGTTAATAATTTGGTACAGTGAGACTGCCGTCTGAAGCATTCAATCTGAAGATCTCTACACCGTTCAGTAACGCGTCTACGAAAAGGGGACGTGAATATATGTAAGGAAACAGAGAAATAACCATATCTCGTTTCCTTCCTATGGCGCCGTCAACCGCCACCACGTAGTCGTTGTACACGGGGATGAACTTGCCACCGGCTCTTTTAAACACATCTACCGGTTTATCAGCAATCTCATCCCCGATATATACAGTGAAAACCCGTTGATTGTTTCCTTCTATATCGATTATAAATTCGCAGAAATGGAGTCTCACGAGATAATTAAAACCCGAGTCCACGCTGAAGATCCACGACATGTTGAACTGCAAGTTATTCTGGTCGGGACCCATGACACGTTGCGTTCTGTAGACATACTCTGGGGCCGTGTATGCCGGTGTTTTATTGTTGTATAGAACTTTGAAATCCAAGAAAGGTTCTTTACCTAGCAAATTTCCCTTAAGATATCGGTTATCGTTTTCCCACCTCCGAAACATTCCGGTGTCGTTCTGGACGTCGATTGATTGTCCACCGACGTTTAGCCGGTAAAGAGTCTCGAGTGCCATGCTGGTATCGACGATAAAACTCGATTTTTTCCCGACGAGGGTCGTGTTAGGAGAGTTGACTCCGGTTAGATAGAGATTATCCGGCATGGAAACTATTTCTATACCGTTGATGAAGGCGTAGGAGTCCACGGAGGAGGTGGTGGGGGTGAAAGTGAGATCGAGGGTTTGACTATTCCCGACGTGGACCACGAATTCCTTAACGAAGGAAGGAGAATTTGCAGGGGCGGAAAGGAAAACGCTGAAATTACCCAGAAGGGTGTGGCCGGCGGCGGAGACGTTGAAGAATGATTTGGTGATATCGCGGCCGGAATAGTTGGCTGAGTAGAAGTAGAGGCGGAGGAACTTGGGGCCGGATGAGATCGGGAAAGTGTAGGTAAACTGGGATGGGAATATACGGGCGGTCAAATAAGGTATTTGATCGACGGAGGGATTTTGTTGGTCGGCTTTGGAAACAGAGGAGGAGTTATTGGAGGTTAATGGAGGCATGAATTTGGAACCGGTGTCGGGAATCCATGGTCGTTTGTCCGGGGAGATGGAGTTATCAATTGCACCACAGTCAAGCCTGATAACATCGGCGGGTTTGTAGGCTATGGCCGCGGTGAGGATGGAACAGAGCTGAAGAAGAAGAGTAATTACGATCAAACCCATGTTAGAGGATCGAAAGCGTCTATGTGACTTAAAATGATTTGTTGTCTTATTTGTAGAAAAATTAAGAGGAATTTGTAAAACTTTATAATAATTGTATTAAATGTACAGCCGCCGGCTGAGGTTTGACCTGCCCTAACCTCGATAGAAAAAGCTCCCGTAATCAAATTGAATGTAAATCTCGTTTTTGTGTGAGATTTGAATCTATAACTCGTTGAAATTTTAAATGTATATTTTGAACCACATTTTATAATAAATATAACTAAATACAACGAGATTTTAAATGCATATTTTGAACCACATTTTATAATAAATATAACTAAATATTTTGATATGTTTAAAAAAAGGGCTGTCCTGGAGACTGAACTATCCTAACCCGAGGGCTTGTTAAGTGCCGGCTCTGTTAATTGAGATATTCTAATATTTATATATCAATATATAAACTCATCAAGATTTAAATGATAATAACGCGGATTTGTTCATCTTTTTGTTAATTATTTTATTTTAAATGTTGTTATCAATTGTATGATTGTTTTTATCAAATGCTAAATAAATATTAATTTTTATATAATTATGAGAAGCCTTTCATTAAACAAAATTTCTCACAATAGTATTGAATTTATTTCTTAATGACCTTAATAAATCTAATTAGTAATTACAACCATGAGTTAAAGGTCTTACTTTGATTCACAATTCTAAAAACACAGCTGGATGTTATGAAACATCCATTAAGGAAGTATCCTTCATTCTCAATAAATCAGGTAAATTTAACACTTTATTATGAGTTGGTTGACTTGGATGTGTATAACTATAGACTAAATATAATTACATTAAGTACATAGTATACATCATTTATTGAAATACATAATAGATTGATCATCATAGGCATTTCAATTCAATTCTTGTTCAAAATATTATATGAAAATGTACAATAATCTTGAATTGAGTATATTAAAAATCTAATGAATAAGAAAGAAGAAAATGTGTGTAAAGTGAATAATATTCTAATGTATACAAAAGAGTTTATAACAGTACTAGAATAGTTTGGGACCATTTACTTTTCATAGTTTTTATTATGGTTAATTTGTCAGGTAGCTAAATTATGTAAGTCTTGTCTAAACAAATAAAAATATTAGAATTTAATTAAAAATATTTTAAATGAACTAACTAATAAAAAATCATATATATAAACATAATAATTACAATTTTTAAAAACAAAAAATATTACTTTTGAATAATATGAATATATAATGACCAATGACAAACATGTTTATTCAAGACTTAAAAGAAGATGAAACTAAAAATGAATTGTTAAAATATTCATTTTGAGTTTAGAATTTGAAAAACGAATTGTTGTTCTAGAGCTCGATAACAACAATCCAAAAACATTTGGAATGATGATATGAATGATTTTAGATAATTATTTTGATGATTAATCAATGTTTGCGAAATTTTCTTAAAATGAGGGATCAATTAGAATTTGATCAAATATTAATATTAATTGTTTTAAAATCGGTTTAGTTGTAGGGTTCTAGTTCATACGAGCCTAGGGAAGGTTTAGGTGTAGAGCTTAAGCGATCTCAGTAAAAAACGTGCTAATTACGATTTTCCAATATAATGTATTGCAATTACGAGCGTGTCTAGGAATCGGCTAAATGTTGAGTTGAGACATGTGCAATTGAATTTTGAGAGGTTTAAGGATCATTCTTATGGGCTCTGATTCTGATTTGGGGAATGGAAGAGCAATAGGAAGATTTTTTGTACGAGAATATGGATATAGGAAGGTTGAAGAGGATCAGCAAAAACACTGATTTAGGGTTAACATTCTGCCTCATTTGTTGTGCCCATAATTTGTAATTCAATGCTCTAAAGATAATCCTTGCACATAATTTGAACATTCAATTGAATGTGTTAACCTATTTTTCTATTTACATTTTATAATTTATATTAGTTATTTTTAAATTATAATTTATATAAAATTATAAAAAAAACAAATTAAATAATAATTGAAATAATTTTATTGAAATATGTAAAATTATTTTTTGTAATGTTATAATAACTTGGAATTATAATTTATAATTATGATAAAATTCCTTAAAAATATGTATGCAAAATACATCTAAAATCAAAGTTGAAAGTTGTAATTTGTAAATTGTCTATTTGTTTAATAAAAAAACAGTAATCATAAATATCTTACTTGATCAATTAATAAAATTCATTTAATAAATTTAATATTTAATTTTAAAAGTTGAATTATCAGTCGTTGTTAAATTCGGATAACCGACCGAAATCGATAGAAACAGAACCGATAAAATCGTTATCGGCCAGTTAACGAGTTCGTAAAATAAATAAAAAATCGAGGTTGAACCAATTAATTAGTTAACCAACTTATAAAGATTCAAATTCTTATGAATACGGATTTGTTCATCTTTTGTTAAGTATTTAAATGTTGATTGT
This sequence comes from Impatiens glandulifera, assembly GCF_907164915.1. NCBI lineage: Eukaryota > Viridiplantae > Streptophyta > Magnoliopsida > Ericales > Balsaminaceae > Impatiens > Impatiens glandulifera. Next base: position 28,464,458 of record NC_061870.1, read on the forward strand.
TATTTTATATTTTGAATACTTTAATTAAGTTTTTTATTGTTTATTTCTAATTTTGTGTTTAAATAAAGAATTATTAAAATATATATAATAATAATGTTTAATTTTAAGATCTACAACATTTTGGATTTTTTTTAGAATGGTGTGTAGTGTATACCCCACAAACAGACTTAATTAATAAGGTGAGCGAAACTTGTCCCCTTATGTGTTTGAATTCAAGAACTCTTGGAGACCGAAGATATTTACATTCGGTTTTCGCTAGGTTAGAAAAGAGAATATTATGTCTACTAGCATGTAGCCCGTGCATTTGCACGAGTAAAGATATAAAACCGAGAAAAAAGAATTACGGTTAAAATGTGATAATATTTTTAATTTACTCTCATGTATATATATATCCAAATTAACCATAGCTCTCGATCCGACAATCCGGACACTTTGAAAATTAAGTACCATTATATATATATAGATTAGTTAGTTAAAAAGTTAAACTTATATTGTTAAAGCGTCCCGCGTTCATCAAATTTGGTGTTGAATTTAAAATATAGTCTTATTAGCCTAGTTGGTTAAAGAGTTGTACTTATTTTTTGTTAGTTTGCAAGTTCAAAACATACATGTAACATTTTTAATTTTATTTTTAACCGTTTTAAGTTTATGGGCGGATCAACTCACAATCCGATTCAAATATTCCTTTACTCTCACATATATATCCAAATTAACCACAACTCTCGATCCGATAATCCGGACAATTTAAAAATTAAGTATCATTATATATATAGATTTGTGTTTTCAGATGGGTTTATCTTTTCACGCATTAATTATTGACAGGCCCAATAAGTACATGGACTACACAAATCCTAAGGTAACTAAGCCAATCAATACGCCCATGGCAAATTTTTTACTTCTAATTTTTGTTATATTTCAATCATTTACAAATAAAAATGTAATTTATATCTACTAAGTGAAAATAACTTATTAGTATAGAATATTTGTTAAATTAAAAAAAAAAAAAAAAACTTATAACAAGGGCAACCTAATAGTCAGCTGAATTGCCTCTCCAGTCTTACCGTGGCTGTCGTCAAAACGAAACATGGAAGAGCTAATCCCCGATTTCAAGCTTTCTGGTTCTCTCGTTCATATGTAATCAGGTTTTACCTATATATTTTTCATTATAAACAATTCGATTGAATTTTTGTGCAGTTATCTAGGGTATATATCATCTGTATAAGTTCATTCAACCCTAATAAATTGTATCTATATTGAAGTTTACATCTTGTCTGAATGTATAATAAAGGATCTAAAATGGTTCTTTTTGAAAACATATATTGTATTGGGTGACATAGTTGTTCTGAAAGGTCTTAATCTCAATTATGTTTCTCATATTTAATTATATATACCATTTAATCACAAGTAGTTCTAGTTCTCATTTTTCAACGTACTTCTATTTATAAAAAAAGTTTACGTACGTATGATCATATTCTAACTAACAAATATTGTTGTAGTTTGTTTGCTTGTTTTTATTACCCGATGACAAATAAATATTAATTTTGAGAAGTCTTGAAACAAAATTTCTCATAAGTATTTAATTTATTTCTTAATGTGACCTTAATAAATCTAATTACAAACCATGAGAGTTAAGGTCTTACTTTGATTCACAATTCTAAAAGCACAACTGTATGTTATGAAACATCCATTAAGAAAGTTCCCTTTCTTCCAAATAAATCAACAATTTAATACTTAATTATGAGTTGTTAACTTGGATGTGTATAAATATCATTAAATTAAGTACATAATTTGTGTATGTGTATACATTATTTTATTTATTGAAGTACATAATATATTTTGATTAATAGGTTTATCATCATATATAGACATTTAAATTCAATTCTTGATCAAAATATCATATTAAAATGTATAATAATCTCGATAACGACCATATATTGATTGAGTATATTAAAAATCTAGTGAATAAGAACAAAGAATATGTGTGTATAGACTCGTCATGCCCTCTCAATGCACACTCTTGCAAAGTGAGTCACCAAGTGCTTTCAATAGTTGTTGTAAGCCGTAATCTGCTATTTTGTTTTTCATCTGAAGACTGTGCATTCAGTACTTTGTCAATATGACAAAGATATTTATTAGATTATCAAAATATTCAACTGCCCTATTATGTGGTGAAATATTACATCATATATGCATAACAAAAGAGCATTTATCCCCATCATTAACTCGCTTTCAATATTTGAATCCATCTATTGTAAATGTAGGTTTTTGGGGTTGATTATGTTCAAACAAGAAATATGGGAAACAAAAAGCAGCATCTTTCAAAGGAAAGTATTCTAACCAAGTAAATTTCTTAAACCAATGACTTTGGAACCGTCGATTTTGATTTCCAAATTTGGTCGGCGGGTACTCATCCTTAATAGGTTGATATGACCCATCTTGATATAAGCTCGTCTAATTTCATCCATTTGATTAAAAGAATATTTCCATATCGGAATACGTAATGCTGGATCAAGTTTAAGAGAACTTACATCAACATCAAATCTAGGAGATTTGTTAGATTTTTGAGCAGGGATATCAATTTTTTTTATTTAAATACCAAATCAAACCAATGTAATTATTTTAACTTGTTTATTAATATTAATTTATATTTTCTTATAAAATTTTGAAATAGTTTAAAATTAAGAAATATAAAACACTATTATTATTTTAATTTTTATATTTTACCCTTATAAATAATTTGTATAATTAATTATATTAAAATAAATAAAAATAATATATAATTATTATATAAATATAATTTTAAAATAAATAACATTATTATATGATTTAGATTATTTTATATATAAATTTTATACTTTATTTATATAAATAAATCTTATTTATATATTAATTAAAATTTATGTATTATTATAAATATTGTTAGTATAAAATAAAATATTAATAATTATTATTTTAATAAAATTATATTTAAAATTAAAATAAATTAGTTTATAGATAAATTAATGATGAAGCCAATGTTTGATCACCTGACCTCATTTCACAGTTTGGTTAAATAGTTAAATGGGCTGAGAGTCACATGTTAAATACATATATAAAAAAAATTTATTTTAACATTTTAATTTAGGTGAGGCTGTAGCCCATCTTAGCCCATGCGTGACTCCACTCCTATATAAAGTGAATACTAAGCCATGCGTGACTCCACCCCTATATAAAGTGAATACTATTTCAATGTATAGAAAAGAGTTTATAAGTCATAGCTACTTTTCATAGTTTTTATTAATATGGTTAATTTGTCAAGTAGCTAAATTGTCTAAGTCTTGTCTTACAAAATAAAAATATCAGAATTTAATTAAAAACATTTAAAATTGAACTGGCTGATAAAAAAATCATATAAACATAATAATTACAATTTTAAAAATAAATAAAGTATTACTTTGAATAGTATGAATAGTGACATGACAATCGTGTTTATTTAATCATGATTTAAGAAGATGAAACTAAAAATGAATTTTTAAAATAGTTATCTTTTGTTATTTAAATTATCTTAATATATTAATTTAAATATATATTTTTTAAAATTAAAAAAATGTCAATCAATTGTAACATCAAAGGATAGGGACACATGAATTATTTGTGTCTTTTTTACCAAGACTTATGTCCATAGAAAAATTACAATTATATGGTAAGGAAATGAAAGTGCGAACTGCATGATCTTGTCTTCTTTGTGGAATAAAAGTATTATTTTTTAAAGCAATTATTTGTTATTATTATTTAATATACAGATAATAAAATGGACAATTTATATTGATACTTCTTTTTCTAGCCACTCTTAATTCAATTAAATTACTTGGTACATTTTGTTTGTGACATGTATGTTGTTTTATAAAATTTTATAATTATTATTAAGATTGGAATATGCACATTTAAAAAAAACATTGGATAGATACAATTGTCTTCTCTAACATTACAATTTCATGTTTCCAATGTTACTCCATATACCTTAACTTCATCACTTAATTCATCGACCAAAGATATATCTAATGCGCTGTTCTCATGCATCGGATCTATTGGCTTCTCCATTTGTTGAAGTTGAAGAGCATATTCTAACTCCCTCAAGACATCCCTCATATTAGGCCTATCTAGGCCACACTTTCTCAAACACTTCTCAATAGTCTCAACAAACTTACTCAACGAAACCGGTTTGACCTCACCCACAATTGAACTATCCACAATCTCGTCTATGCGTCCTTGCTCAATCATACTCAAACCCCACGTCACCAGGCTGATTTCTTCAAAAGGAACCGAGTTATCAACAGCTGCTCGCGCACAAAGCACTTCTAAAAGAACCACCCCGAAAGAGTAAACATCGGATTTACGCGTCAGATGATGACATCTATAGTATTCGGGATCCATGTACCCGAAGCTACCTTTCACAACCGTCGTGACATGAATCTGATCAGGATCAAGGCCTTGTCTAGCCAAACCAAAATCCGCAACTTTAGCATTGAACGAATCATCGAGCAAGATGTTGGTCGACTTTATATCCCTATGAATAATTCCAGCCCCTAACTCCGTGTGAAGATAATGAAGACCCTTGGCCGCGCCAATGCAGATGTTTAGCCTTTGAATCCAAGATAACTCGGACTTAGGCGATGAAGTCTTTGACATTTTGTCAGAAACATACAGATGCTCTCTAAGAGTTCCATTCTCTACGAATTCGTAAACAAGTATCATCTCCGATCCTTCTTCACAATACCCTATCAATGAAACAAGATTCCGATGACGAATCTTGGACAAGATGAGGATCTCAATTTGAAATTCCGAAATCCCTTGCCCGTGTTCATCGCTACTTCTTTTAACAGCCACCATAGTACCGTTCTTAAGCATTCCTTTATACACTTTTCCGAAACCTCCCTTTCCGATTAACAGTTCCTCGTTGAAGTTATTGGTGGCCGACTTTATATCTTCCAAAGACAATCTAAGCCCGAGATTTAGATTCAACTTCACCGTCGGTATTGTTTTCCGGCCAAACATAATCAAACCAGGATTCATCTTCTTCTCCCCAGTCTTCATCCTCTTCTTCAAAATCAAGAATGCCATTATTGCGATTACAGCAATTCCTCCCACCACACCTCCGACAATGGCTCCTAATAATGAGGATGATGGACCCTTTCTTTTCTGATTTCCAAGGACCTGTGGATTGGATCCTGAAACTGTAGGAGAGAGTGCTTCAGCCGGATTTGGACCGGCGAGACTGCCGTCCGATTTATTCAATTTCAAGATTTCTACGCCGCTAAGTAGAGTATCGATGTATCTGGGTCTCGAATCTATGTTTGGGCAGAGAGAAAGAGAAAGATAATGTTTTGTTGGTATGCCATCGTTCCCCACGGGTACCGATACTACATAGTCGCTAAATATAGGGATATCCCTGCCGCCGGCTCTTCTGAACACGTCCACACTTTTATCCGCAATCTGATCGCCAAGAAATACAGTGAAAACCCGTTGATTGTTTCCATCTATTTGGATTATAATTTCGCAAAAATGGAGTCTCAGGAGATAACTAAAACCCGAATCGACGCTGAAGATCCACGAGATGTTGAACTGCAAGTTATTCTGGCTGGGCCCCATGGATAGCTGGGTTGTGTAGACATACCCTGGTGCAGTGTAAGCCGGAGTTCGGTTGTTGTACAAGACAGTGAAATTCAAGTAAGGTTCTTTACCCATCAAATTTCCCTGATATTGGATATCGTTATCCCACTTCCGGAACATTCCGGTGTCGTTCTGGACGTCGATTGATTGTCCACCGACGTTTATCCGGTAAAGAGTCTCGAGTGCCGTGCTGGTATCGACGATAAAAGTAGTCGTGTTCTGCCCCCCGACAAGGGTGGTGTTAGGAGAGTTGAAATACAGGTTATCCGGCATGGAAACAATTTCTATACCGTTGATGAAGGCGTAGGAATCGACGGAGGATGTGGGAGTGAAAGTGAGCTGGAGGGTTTGACTATTCTCGACGTGGACCACGAATTCTTTAACGAAGGAAGGAGAATTTGCTGGGGAGGAAAGGAAAACGCTGAAATTAGCCAGAAGGGTATGACCGGCGGCGGAGACGGTGAAGAATGATTTGGTGATATCGCGGCCGGAATAGTTGGCTGAGTAGAAGTAGAGGCGGAGGAACTTGGGGCCGGAGGAGAGAGGGAAAGTGTAGGTAAACTGGGATGGGAATATGCGGGCGGATAAATAGGGGATTTGTTCGACTGAGGAAGATTGTTGGTCGGCTTTGGAAACAGAGGAGGAGGTTAATGGAGGAGGCATGAATTTGGATCCGGAGTCGGGAATCCATGGCCGCTTGTCAGGGGAGATGGAGTCAGCAATTGCGCCACAGTCAAGCCTGATAACTTCGGTGGGTTTGTAGGCTATGGCCGCGGTGAGGATGGAACAGAGCTGAAGAAGAAGAAGAGTAATCACGATCAAATCCATGTTAGTTAGAGCGTCTATGTGACTTATGACTGACTTAAGTATAAGGAAGGATAGGGGGAGCCGATTCAGGCGGGGGGGGGGGGGGGGGACACGAAAAAGAGTTTGTAAATTATTTTGATTTTTTGTTGGTATGCGGACAATAATAGAGAAGAGGAATGATCAACAGCATCAATTGTTACTACACAAGATCGATAGATTTATTTTACACTTATTTTTATCCTCCATTTATAATTATAATAATTCTGAGCTTATTTTCAAAATTTCTATACGAGCTGAGCTATAATCAACTACAAAACTCAAAAGAGAATTCAAATAGGTCAATAGAGCGGGTTCAAACTGATATTCCAAATGATATGTTCCATTATATACAAATTATATAATGGACAACCAAGAATTAAAGTTAGGGTAGGCTAAAACTTAATGTAATAAATTATATATATTATATATTTTATTGTGATGTTTCGTCTTCATCTCTTACATTGTTAAAAATGCTCGCTCAATAGTAGTGATATCAATTTAGTTAACATAACATAAATTTTTGATCACCCACTCTCGGTCAATTGTTGATACGACTCAACAAGTGTAGAAACCTTTAAATTCAGCATCATCAAGTTTATAATGTACCAATTCATATTTCAAAGTTAATAATGTGTTGATCTTAAAATCTATAAGGTAAAATTTCGTTGCAAGTTTGTAAATATCATAACTATTTAATGAGTCGATGATTTTTTTTTGCTTTAAAGATTTACTAAGAGATGAATTTTGAATTGTAGAGACCATAGGTATATGTGGAGAGTCGTTACTAATTTGACAATCTATATTCTTAAAGAATGAAGATATCAATATTTTTTTTTTCAGAACATATTAATATTCTATTTTTTTATATACATAATTTTCAAGATTGAGTATTTTATCGAACAATTGAATATAAGGTTAAAATACATAAAAAATAATAAGTAGAAGAAAAAACTAAGTAATTCTAATCTGATAATTTTCATAATTCTACGTTATCAATCATACATAAAATCACTTATAAATATCATATACATAATTAAATTAACGATTATACCAATTAAGAACATGAAAATTATGAAGAGAATTAAAATAATACAATTAAAGAGAAAGATATTTTACCTATTCTGAAATTAGAAAAATAAATATGAGAATTTTGATAAAATAATTAGAGAATAGAAAATTAGTAAAATAAAAATTTAAAATATAATAAACTAGAAAGATTTAGGATATATGAAAAGATTAAGGTATATTGTTAATATACATGGAAATGTTATATTTTTTTATTTTATTTTATAATATATATTATATATATTTTTTAATTTAAATAAATTAAAGATTAAGAGGATTTTGTTTTTCAGGGTTGGACTTAAGCCCACCTCAGTCCTAGACTAGATTCGTCCCGGATTATATACCACATTCATAAAAAGTTAATTATTTTAAAAAATAAGTCAAAAGTAAGAAAGAGAGAAGAAAAAACCCACACATTTTGTGAAGGTAGTATAAAATAAAACATAAATTTTGAATAATTATTTCCAGCATCATCTTTCTCCATAAAAAAATAAAATAAATTGAGTTTTACAGAAAATTCACAAAACCTCCACGAACCAACATTTTCAAAACGGTTTTGTGCCATTTAATCAGAAAGTGAGAGAGAATCTAATCGTAAGAACCTCGTCATCAAGAGAAGATCTTCAATTTGTCTTGTATATTCTGGTTTTCGTATTGGTTGTTGGCTGCCAGGACTCAAACTCACTACCTTCTTTTTCTCAGCTATGCCTTTAAACCATCTTACCAAAGCAACTCATTCTTCAATCTGATCGTGTACGAGAATATATCTAGTTGGGTTTGGTGGTTGGTTTATTTTGTATTTTTAAATTACTTGGATTTTCGAGACCATTTAATAAAATTTAAAAATCCAAAATATATAAATAAAATAGCTAAATAAATATTTTCTAACAATAATATAAAAGAATAATGGTCTAAGGCCTTGTTTGAAATATATTTATTTTTATAACTTTGACCTATCTCATTCTTTTTAGGTACTATTGAGATCACGCCTTCATCTACAAGTATTCATCTCGATTTTACCTATTTATTTGCTCGTACCATGATGACAATCTAGACGCATGCCCTGTTGAGTTATGAAGTAATAAACCCTACATTGTTAATTAGAGTTTATTGAGTTTGTATTTGATTTTGGGCTTGGGTCTGACCAAGAGTTATTTAGGTTTATTACTTGAATGTTTACCCTATAAATATGTGATTATTAAAGGTTTACAAAAAAAGAGACAAAATTATAGAGAGATAAAGTGTGAGACAAAAACTCTGTATTCCTTCTTTTTTTTCATAGTGAAATCTGGTGGCGGCTGAAATGGACGTAGCTCAATTTGAGTGAACCACTATAAATCTGTGTCTTCTTGTGTTCTTCTTTCTTGTGTTTTTACAGATTATTTCAAGCAGATTGGATTTGATAGATACAAATCCTAACAACTGGCATCAGAGCAGCTAGGCTAGATCCAAGAATGGGAAACGATAGCAAACGACAACGATATAGAACACGACAAAGATTATGCCTTCTAGAGAATGCAGATCAAAGATTACCTCTATGGAAAGAAGCTTCATGTTCCTTTGTGTAATAAACTAGAGAAGATGGATGAAGCTAAATGGAAACTCCTTGATAGACAGGTTTTAGGAGTTGTCCGATTGACGCTAGCCAAAATGGTTGCTCACAATGTAACAAAGGAGAAAACCACCATGGGTCCGATGAAAGTTATTTCTGTTATGTATGAGAAACCATCTACTAACAACAAGGTACACTTAAATGAAAATACTCTTTTACTTAAGAATGGTTGATGATACTTCTGTCACTACTTATTTGAATGAATTCAATACAATTGTGAATCAATTGCTATCTATTGAGATTGATTTTTGGGATAAAGTTAATGCCCTGATTTTGTTAGCATCTCTACTAAATGGCTGGGAACCTATGAGGGCAACAATTAGTAATTCAGTCGGAAATGCTAAACTTAAATTTGTTGAAGCTAGAGATCGTATTCTTGCTGAAAAGGTTCGTAAAATTGATTCTGGTGAAACATTCAAAATTTCTGCTCTGAATGTGGAAAACAGGGGCAAAGGTAATGATAGAAATTTCAACTGAGGTAAGAGCAGATCTATGTCGAGAAGCAGGATGAGCAGATTTATGGTAAACATGGTCATTTGAAGAGGAACTGCAAAGAACCAAAGAGAAATGGTGATGATAAAAATGATACAACTAACGTTGTTACATAAACTGTCACTAATATGTTACTTTTGTCTGTTGATAGCCCGATAGATTCATGAGTTTTGGACTCGAGAGCGTCTTTCCACACCACTGCCCACAAAGAATTAATGAAGAATTATGTGACTGGAAACTGTGGGAAAGTTTATCTCGTAGATGGTGAGCCACTGGATATTGTTGGTATGGGGGATATCAAATTGAAGATGGAAAATGGTTATGTTTGGAAGATTAATAAGGTGAGACACATTCCAAATTTAATGCGCAATCTGATTTATGTTACACAACTTGATGAAGAAGGTCACAATTTCAATTGTGGAAATGGTGTGTGGAAGGTGACTAAAGGATCAATAGTTGTTGCTCGAGTTCACAAAACAGGAACATTATACATGACTTCAGCTTATAGAGAAACAGTTGTTGATGTAGTTGATGACTCGAAGAACAATGAGCTATGGCATTGCAGGTTGGGCCATATGAGCGAAAAAGGGATGAAAATTCTTTTGAAGAATTGACAGATTTTAGAACCGAAGTCTGTTGAACATCAGTTATGTAAAAACTGCATTCTTGGAAAACAGAAACGGGTGTGTTTCTTAAAGATTGGGAAGGAGCTCAAGAAAGAAAGGCTAGAGTTGGTATACACTAATGTGTGGGGACCTGCACTGTTTCTTCTATTGATGGATCATACTACTATGTGACTTTTATAGATGATTCAACAAGAAAAGTATGAGTTACTTTATGAAGCATAAATATGAAGTATTTGTTATTTTTAAGAAGTGGAAGACTTTGGTTGAAAATGAAACAAATCAGAAGGTTAAATGCTTGAGATCCGACAACGGATGAGAGTACATCACTTCAGATTTGAAAGAATATTGTGATATAAATGGAATTGTAAAATGATTCTTCAATCTTTTGTTTTGTTTTTAAGGAAAAAATTAACCGATTGCTTGCATCCAACCAAACACGTAACCAATCAACTGGTGTTGCTGCCGATGAGAAAGCAAAATAAAAAAAAAAATCTTGTAAGTGAAACGACAGAGGCCAAGTATCTTTCAGGTTTGGGAATAACAAAACAACGACATTCAACAAAGATAGTAGTTATATGAAAATGTTTATGTTGTGATATATTTGGATATTTGTAAAGTGTTATAAATACTACATTTCAGTTAATAAAATTATAGTTCAGTTTTAAAAAACGTTACAATTTAGTTTATATAACATTTCAGTTCAATTTATATAAGACATTACAATTCAGTTTATAAGATATAATATTTCAATTTATATTGAATTTAAATTTCAGCTTAAAAGAAACTGTTAGGATCTAGATCGACGATAGTGGACCGGGGTCCGGCTAAAGAATAATATCTAACAACACTCAACGGTTGGCGCTAATCCAGTTAAGAATTAACACCAGTTTCAATACTACACAAGCTGTCACAAACCCTTGAACCGAGTTCAAGTGCGGAAGTGGTTTGTTTCAGATTGAAGCAACACACCCACAGGATGAATAGAGATGAGATTTGGAGAATATCGGTTTGAAGGTTAGTGAAGCGGTTAGAATGATATGAGTCGGTTCAGATATTGAGCCGACGGGAAATAGAACACATGACACATGTTTTTATGGATGTTCGGAGATAAAATTCCTACGTCACCCCTTCTTCTCAAACAACGAGAATGATATTCACTAAGGAATACTCATACACAATCGAGTCTTATTTACTGCTCGATAATCACTTTTACAACTCTCACAGAAATACACTTTACAAATGCACACTTAAGCTTTGAATCTTTTAGAGAGATAAGAGCTTTTGATCACTTTGTAATTTCGTAACTTGTTCGCTCACAACCCTTTTTCTTTTCGTTCTTCAGCTTCTCCTTTTATAGGTGAAATGTGTCAACGGTCACATTTCTTCAACAGATACCTTCAGGGCAATCCTTGAACCTGATTGGTTGAGCATAGGATCAGCATAACATTAAATGCGGTTTTGGTTTCCAAGACATGAATCAGACCGACTTCATTTGTCTTTGCTTGATTATAGCAACTGTCGGTTGAACAGTTGTCTGCACCTGAGAAGTTGCTCTTTTGACTTATACCAAAGTGGTAACTTTTCTTCATGCAATCTTCTGCAGCCTGCAGCGTATCATCAGACTTGTATGAATATGACAATGTCACAGTCTGATCCTTTGATGTAATCTTCTGCATATACTCAAAGTATTTGTTTGCACCAGTTTGTAAACTGTTCTTAATTTGATATCCTTGACTTCTTTCTCTAAATAGTCTTCTCGTTGGATTTGGATTGTATGCTTCACTTCAACTGATTATGTTTACCGGTTATTCAGTTCAACCGGATAGCTTCAGGTTTTAGATATGTCGTTTGCTTCTTCTAACCGGCTTAATTTCTTGACCGGTTAGAGTTTTTGACCGTTCCTGCACAATAAGTTTGTTTTGTTAAGTTCTTATTGACCGGTCAAATTTATCTAACAAATTTATCTAACAGAAACTATATTTCATGATATATGACATTACACTTCAGTGTATCAGTGTATCAGACGTTACACTTTAGTGTATAAGACATTACACTTGAGTTCATCATGTTCGGAAGTTTTTGGTCCCAAACATTGCCATGCTTTTGAGTTTTTAGTCCCAAAATGGCAATGTTCGGGTGTCTTTTTCCCCAAATGACCATATTCAGGAGTTTTTGGTCCCTTTTTTGTCCTAAACATAGCCACGTTACATCATTACACTCGAGTTTAATTGACGTTACACTTCAGTGTATCAGACGTTAAATTTCAGTGTATTAGACATTACACTTCAGTATATAAGAATTTAAATTTCAGTGTTTAAGAAATAACATTACATTTAAGTATATAAGAATTTAAATTTCAGTTTAAAACATAATTTAATTGAGTATTAAAAAACGTTAATGTTGAGTTTTAAAAAAATTACAATTTAGTTGAGTTTATAAGACATTACATTTGAATTTAAATGATGTTACACTTCAGTGTATCATACATTACATTTCAGTTCATCAGACATTATACTTGAGTTCATCAGACATTACAGTATATAATAAATTACATTTCAGTATATTAGAATTTAAATTTCAGTTTAAAACACAATACGCTAATGTTGAGTTTTAAAAGAAATTATATTTCATTATATATTACGTTACACTTCAGTGTATCAAACATTACACTTCAGTATATCAAACATTAACTTCAATTTATAAGAATTTACATTTCATTTTTAAAACACATTACAGTTCTGTTTTTAAATGACATTGCAATATATTTTAAATGACATTCACTTCAGTTTTAAAAATAACATTATAATTTAGACATTACAATTAATTTAAAAAGAACATTACAGTTAATAGATTACAGTTTAGTTTATCAAACATTACACTTCCATTTTAAAAATAACATTAAAATTTAGACATTACAGTTCACTTTATAAAGAACATTACACTTTATACATTACAATTTAGTTTAAAAATAACATTACAGTTCATACATTACAGTTTATTTAAAAATAATACATGTTAACGTCTTCTTTGCGGTGGTCGTCTTCTTCACGGTCATCTTGTTCGCGGTAGTCTTCTTCTTCACAGTGATCTTCACAGTGGTCTTATTATCGGTGGCCTTCTTCGCGTTTGTCTTCTTGCAATAGTTGTCTTCTAGGTTGTCGTCTGTTTCGATTTGGGTTTCTCATTGAGAGAGAAATCTAAAGCTTGAACTTTTGAACTCTTTCGATAGGAGAAGTTTATGATTTGATTATAATCTGATTATGATTTGATCAAAATTGAAGAAAAACGTGTGCACTAACTTTCTTTTATTTATATTTATATTTCCTTTTTATCACCTTGTCTTATTTTTTATCCACGCAACTGTAGGTTGTTTGGGCGACTGCTTAAATGAAGCGCCCAGGATCTAGCGACAGAATTTTGGTAAGGTTGACAGGTGAGGAAGTTGATGCCCTCACAATCAAGGCTGTCAAAATTGAGAGTTTACGTAAAATCGTTGACTAGTTGTAAACTCATAAAATCTAGAGTTTATCTGAAATCGTAAGAGTTTAATTTGAAAAAATAATAGTTATATATTATTATTATTTGTATATATAATTAAATATTTTATATACTTAGACAATTTTAAAAATTTATATATTTAAATATACAATTAATTAAAAAAATAATAATAAATAAAACACTATAAAAAAAAATTAATTATATTAATTAATTTATTTGAATAAATAATAACTTTATTTTTAATTTTTAAATATAAATTTATTTTTTAAAACATAAAATCGTAAAATCAAAATTATTTATAAACTCGTAAAATCGTAAAATCTTATTATTGTAAATTCAAAATCATAAGAGTTACTTCAAATCAGACTCGTTAACCTGATATGAAATCGTAAAATCGTAAGATTTTAAGAATTAACTCGAGATTTTAACCGCCTAACTCACAATCGCTTCCCCTATAATCAATGTGACTTAAATTGATTTGTTGTCTTATTTGTAGAAAATTATGAGGAATCAGTAAAACTATAATAATGAGATTATATATATATATATATATATATATATATATATATATATATATATATATATATATATTTATATATATATTTCAAACTAAAGTTCATAAAGATTTAAATGGTTATGAATCCGGATTGTTCATCTTTTTGTTAAAATTGTTAAGTATTTAAATATTGACTGGATTGTATAGTGTGAATACTATGACTAATTTTTTTTTTCTTAATTTTATATATAAATAAAAATAATTCATAATTTAATGTTGAGGTATGATAAACCCAACAAAGGGTTAGCGAAAGCAAGGCCACGAATCCTACGTGGCCTTGCCAGCTAGGAGAGAGAAAAAAGAAAAAATTATTTCTACATTTTTGCATATCCTCTTTCACCCAATAGAGTTACATATTTCTGCATTTCTTTCTCTCTCTGAAACGCATCATTTATTTTTTTTCTCCGGCTGCATTTATTTCTCTTCTCCGGCTGCATTTATTTCTTTTCTCCGGCAGCATTTACTTCTCCATGGTATCTTTTTAAGGATCTTTATTATTTTTTTAATAGATCTAGGGTTTAGATTTTATAGATCTAGGATTTAGATTTTACAGATCTAGGGTTTACATTTTACAGATGTATTTATGGATTTAAACTGTTTGAATTTTCAGGAAACCGAAGCACCGAACTTGAACAACCCAGTAGATGAAGAACTTAACCTGAACAGATCCACCCCGGTTGAACCCGAAAGGTACCTTGAACAGATCTAGTGGTTTCGGGACAAGAAATGGTCCTTCCTTGTCCTGAAATGGTTGGTTTCAAGACAAGAAAGGGTCCTTCCTTGTCCCGAAATGGTTTGTTTTGGGACAAGAAATGACCCACCTTGTCCCGAAATGGTTGGTTTCTGGACAAGAAAGGGTCCTTCCTTGTCCCGAAATGTGTGGTATCTTGTAAAAAAATGTTGTGTTTCGGGTCAAAAAATTATGTGTTTCGGGACCCGAAATGAGTGGTTTATGGACTTTTTTCTTACGGTTTCACTTAATTTTTGCAGTCACATTCCTAGTGTTGGAATGACATTTTCCTCCGAAGAACAACTTCTTGAATTCTACACATCATATGCCCACTTAACGGGATTCGGCATTACCAAATTAGGGAGCAAAAATGTAGGTGGTAAGAGGAAATACTTCAGCGTTGGTTGTGCCAAGAGTTTTATGAAAGAATTGAAGGCAAAAAATAAGTTTTATCAGCCTAGACCAATAACGAATACAGATTGTAAAGCAAAGATTAATATTGTTGTTCGAAATGAAGGGGAATATGTGATAACAAGTATTTCTCTTGAGCACAACCATACATTAAGCCCTAAGAGAATACGTCATGTTAGATCCTACAAAGTGATTGACGGAAATATAAAAAGAAGATTGGATACAAACGATGAAGCTGGAATAACTATGGTCAAAACATTTCAATCACTTGTAGTTGAAGCTGGAGGGTATGAAAACATGTCTTTCGATGAGAGGACATGTAGAAATTACGTTACAGAAGCACGACGGTTGAAGTTAGGGAGTGGGGATGCTGAAGCACTCACTAATTATTTCTTAAAAATGCAAACCAGGAACTCAAACTTCTTCTACCTTATTGATTTGGACGAGGAATCCCGAATTAAAAACGTGTTTTGGGCAGATGGTAGGTGCTGGGCTGCCTTTGAAGATTTTCATGATGTTATCTCTTTCGATACAACCTATTTGACAAATCGCTATGACATGCCTTTCGCTCCGTTTGTTGGTGTTAATCATCATGGTCAATCCATTTTGCTTGGATGTGGATTATTGTCAAGTGAGGATTCAAATTCTTTCACTTGGTTGTTTAGAACTTGGTTGGAATGTATGCATGATAGATCTCCAAATGCTATAATCACAGACCAATGTCGATCCATGGCGATTACAATTGAGAAGGTATTTCCTAAAACTCATCATCGATTTTGTTTGTGGCATATAATGAAGAAACTTCCTATAAAACTTGGAAGCCATACTGAATACCATCTAATAAAGAAGAGGCTGAAAAACATAGTATACAATTCCATAAATATTCAACAATGTGAAGAGGATTAGAATAGACTAATTGAAGATTATCAGTTGGAAGATAATGTTTGGTTGAAATCTTTGTATTTGGAAAGATCTAAATGGATACCTGTTTATGTCAAAGGACAATTTTGGGCCGGCATGTCAACATCTCAACGGAGTGAAAGTATGAACGCCTTCTTTGATGACTACGTGCAGTCCAAAACATCCCTCAAACAATTCGTCGAACAAAATGCTATATGTATGTTTCCCCAAAAAATAATAATTTAAAATATTATATGTATGTTTCGAATTTGCAATATAATAAAACTAGTGTAACAATTTAACTAACTAGAATAATAAGACTTTATATTTTAAATTTAATACAAAATTTGGTAAACGTGTGATATTCCTAACAATATAAGTTTAACTTTTTAACTAATCTATATACATAATAATGCTTAATTTCAAAGTATCTAGATTACTAGGTCAAGAGCTGTGGTTAATTTAAATATATATGTGAAGGTAAATGGATACTTGGTTTGAGTTGTGAGTTGACCTACCTATAAATTTGAAACGATTAAATTAAAAAAAGTTAAATTATATATGGTATATATAAGTTTTAAACTTATAACATAACAAAACAAGTATAACTAACTTTTTAACCAATTAAGCTAATAAGACTTTATATTTTAAATTTGACACAAAATTTGATGAACGTATTACATTAATAAAAATATAAGTTTATATTTTAACTAACTAAGCTAATAATTATTTATATTTAAATTTCATATAAAGTTTGATAAACTGAACTAATTAAGCTAACAATGATTTATATTTAAATTCAATTTAAAATTTGATAAATAGACGTCATTGTGTTTATATAATTTTAAAATTTTATTAATTTCTTATAAATTTTGTAAGACCTATTTATTAATTTGTGATATATTTAAATAAAAATAAATAAATTTTTTTATTATTTTTCTCTCTTTTGTGATTTTATATACAAAATATATATGCATATATAAAACTATAAATTAAATTCAACAATCACAATTCACAAGTGCTGCAGTGGTTAAAGTATTCACATTTCAAACTTGAAACAAATATTTTAGTCTTGGCTAGTACGGATTTTAGAAGGTGTATTATAAATATTAAAATGATGATGGTATAAGTGGATGCTAAGATGGATTAAAGGAATTGTCGGATTTTAGAGGAATATTATATAAATTAAAATGTATATGTGGGTGTGATGAATAGATTAAGAAAATGGTAGGTCTTTAGAAGGGTATTAAATATATTAAAATGATAATGATAATTTGAATTGGTAAAATGCTCAAAGTGAGGGTGTAGTGTGATTGACAATGATGAATCAGATGAAGCAAAATGATCAATGTGAGGGTAGAAGGTTGCTCAATGTGTGGGTAGAAGGTGATCGATAATACGACGACGAGTTGCAGATGAATTTGTTTGATTATTTGTCTCCTTTTATGAGTTTATACACAAAATATATATACATATAGAGAATTATAAATTAAATTCAATAATCACAAGTAATGCAGTGGTTAAAGTATTCAAATTACAAATTAAGACCAGATTTCGAGTCCCAAGTGATCAAATTTTAGAGAAGGTGTGATTTTATATGTAGATCAATGATGGATTAAGGGAATTGTCATATTTTAAATGTGAATGATGGTTCAAATTGGATAAAATTGTCAAAAATAAGGGAGTAATGTGATAGATAATGATGAGTTAGTACATAATGTTCAAATTAAGGATATGTGTTGATCGATAATGACAGTTAGATGGAGCAAAATGCACAATGTGAGGGTATAATGTGGTCGATAATATGACAAGTCGCGAATGGAGCAAAATATTCAAAGTGAAGATATGAGATGATTGATATGACTTGTAGGTTGTACTTAATGTTCAAAGTAATAGTAGGTGATGGTCAATAATGTCAAGTCGGTTAGACATAATTCTCTTTTAGGATATGCCGGAAATGTCAAGTTGCTAAGAAACATAACTTAAAAATAGAAAAAAAAAAAGTAATAAGAGATATTATCAATTATATATTCATTAAGATATCAATGAATTTTAAAATAAGATAATTGGAATATTATTTTGTTAAGTTAGTGTATTATAACTAGCATTGATCAGGTACAAGATCATGTACTTTTGTACTGCTAAAAATATAAACAAAATATTATTTATATATAAATATTTTAAATAAAAATAATATTATTCAAATATTTGAATTAGTTTTATTTTGTAAAATTAAATTAAATCCAAATTTAATATTTATTTATACTTTTAAATTCATAGAGTATATAAAGTTTGAAAAACATCTTAAAAAAATATATATAATGCATGCGGATCACCAATCATATAAATTGACAACATCCACTGTGAAAAGAAAAATAGTTTAGAAAAGAATTCTCAACATTTCATTTTAGATTAAATAAAAATAGTTTAGAAAAGAATTCTCAACATTTCATTTTAGATTAAATTACCAATCAAATTAAAGATTTACTCGAGTATAATATTCTTTATTATTATATACTTATTTGAAAAATAAAAATATTAAAAAATTAACTAACTAATTTATTTAAGTTTTTAATATTTTTATATTTATAATAATTTTTTTTATTTAATAACCAAATTGAGTAAGAAATAACATTTATCAAAAAAAAAATTGAATATAATAAATTTTTTTAAAATAAATAAATTAATATAATAAAAAATTGGACAAATATACTAATATTTAAAATTAAAATATATACATATATAAATAATTAAAAAAATATGTGGTAATAAAATTATTGCATATAATGTTTTAATTTGTTTTTATAATAATTTTTTATTATAATAGATAATTGAACAAATATTAAAAAATATGGGTTAATAAAAAAAGTGTTCATATAATATGTCCTAATTTGTGTTTTATAATAATAAATTATTAAAAACTATTTAAATTTAATATATATATATATATATATGAATATAAATAAAAAAAATATATATGATAATAAAAAAAATATTTTTTCAAATATCTTAATTTGTTTTTTTATAATAATAAATAAATCTCAATTTAATTTCTCAATAAATTTAAAACTTAACATATTTAATTAAATATATTTTTAATTTTTTTATTTAAATTATTTTATTAATTTATTTTACAGATTTTATTTTTTTATTTCAGTCTTTTTAATTAATAATATATTAAATATATTAAATATATTAAATATATATATATATATATATATTTGGATACTTTTTTTCAAAAAAAAAAAATCGTCAATTCTAAATATTATTTCAAATATAATGTCTTATTTTTATTTCTTTATAAAAATAAAAAATCAATCATTTTAAAAACTTAACATATTTTGTTAAATATATTTTTAAATTTATATATTTTTAAAATATATATATAGGAATATTATAAATTAAAATAAAAATATATTTATTATATTTTATAGATTTATATATAATATATTATATATATATATATATATATAATTAATAACTTTAATACTAAAATGAAAAAACAAATATAATATTAAAATATCTTGCACCCATTATATATATATTATCTAAATTATTTTTTAATGATGTATTATTAACTCTAACCATTCTCAATTCCCGCAATACATAAGCATTCGACTATATATGTCTTTTGACTTTTGTTCACCCTCTATGGAAGATTTTTGCGGTCATCAATGATGTATTCTTAAACATTCGATTATACCTTTCAGCATGATCTTAGCCATGAACCACCTCACCCTAGCTCCATGGACGAACTTTTAGATTTTCTCACAAATGTTTACTTTACTCAACCCTCTGTAGACGAACCCTTAGGTTTTCTCACCAATATTTGCGTTACTCAAGCCGACATTCTCGGCTCCGTTTTATCTACCAATGTTCGCACTCCCACATATAATAATTACTTTTAGAGGGATTTGAACCATGGTCTTTAAGTATAAAATGTTAACACTTTAACATTTTAACCGCTAGATCACTTATGATTGTTAAAATAATTTTATAATTTTGTTTATATATATATATTAAGTTACATTTTGAATAACGATATATATTATATAATTTTTTCACTCCTACAAAAAATATAATAAAGATAATTATATCTCTTATCATAATATTAAATAAAAATGTTTTTTTTAATAAAGATATATATATATATATAACATTATATCTAATTAAATTAATTTCTTAACCTAATTTTATTTATTAAGTATAAGACACGTTAAGTATATATTTTAAAATTATTGTAATTTTTTGTTTTTGAATTTATTTTGTTTTTATGTTTCCATGTGCATCACAACATTAGATACAAATAGCATTTTTAATTTTAACCGTTTTAAGTTTATGGGCGGGTCAACTCACGATCCGACCCAAGTATTCATTTACTCTCACATATATATCCAAATTAACCATAGCTCTCTACCCGATAAATTCAAATTAAGCATTATTATATATATATATATATATATATTATTGTTATGAATGTCATACGTTCATCAAAATTTTGTGTAGAATTTAAAATATAAATTTTTATTAACTTAGTTGATAAAGGGCTGTACTTGTTTTTGTTATTTTGTAAGTTCGAAACAAACCTATAGCATTTATAATTTTATTTTTAACCGTTTATGGGGTAGGTCAATTCACGATTCGACCCAAATATTTATTTACTCTCACATATATATTTAAATTAACCACAACTCTCTCGACCCGACAAATTCAAATTAAACATTATCATATATAGATTCTTCAAATAATTTAAATTAAATAATATTTGTAAAAATATTAACTGATGATAATATTTAATATATTATTATATAAAAATAATAATTTAAATATATAAAATACAAATAATAAAATTTATAATGTATTTAATAAAATTAATATAATTTTATATGTTTTTTACATATCTATTGTTTATATAGTTAAATTTTATATTCATTTTATCAATTTATTTTATCATATAATATTTATTAATTTAATTGAATATTTATTAAATGTCAATTTTTATGATAATTAATTTTAAATTGAAAATATATCTTTTTAAATTATAAAATAAATTAATCTTTGTAATGGAAAGGAATATGCTAGTTGTCCTACCATATTAGTTAATCCGCTTAAAATACAATTAATATATTTAACTAAATTATATATATGTATTGTTATAACTTATAAGCATGGGACTATTTAACAATATATTTTGATTAGTGAGTCAAACATTCAAAAAAATTATTAATCAAGATTATTTATTATTTATTTTTAAATTATAGTAATCAAGTAAGAAATAGTAATAGTTTCCTAGCAAAAGAAAAGAAAATAATAGTAGTTGGGACATTGGAGGTCATTTTCAAACAAATAATAATAATAAATAAAAGATAATGGCCATAGCTTACCTTCTTCGAAATTAAAGCACATGACAAAGAAAAATGGACAAATTGTCTCTTAGCCTACCACCCATCATTCATTTCTCCTTTCAATATATAATAATATCCCTATTTCAGTTTGTTATTACCATAAAATCCATCTTCCCCACCATGTGTGCAATTGCCTACATGCTGTCTCAAATTATTTTTATTCTTATAAGAACATAAGACAAGTGGATTTTTATTAAAGTGTAACCACCTCTTTACAATATATAATTTAAATGTAACATTATATAGAGCACATTTTATTAACATCTCACACTATTCTAAACTCTCATGAGGCAATATAATATGAAAATAGCATATTACTGCATGCTCTAAACTTTATCATAAATAATATTGAAGATGTGAAGTCTCTAATTAATTTTTTCAGTTTCCCATAAACTTTGAGGTTCTCCATAGGTTCTTATAAAAAACAATTATGCATTATTTTGTTTAATATGATTTGGCTCGCATCATATGGAGTATAAATCCCGTCATAATTTTTAATTCAATTTAAAATGTTTTAAATGAGAATTGAACTCTAGTCAATTAATTAAACGTATTCAACATCTGAAAATTGATTTGGGGCTTATTTGCGGAAATTGTTTATTTTTAGAGTTTTTTCCATAAAAAAACTTCTTCATAAAATTTTTTAAAAAATTAGTTTTTTTAGGTTAAATTATCAAAATATCTTCTATTTTTTCTTTTTTTTGAGTTAATAAATAATCATTTTAATATTTAAATATATAAAATGAGTGATTATATGATTGAAATTATGGATTAAAGAATTATTGGAATTTGATATAAAATTATAGAATAAAAAAATCACACTCAATTATGGGAAAAAAAAAAGTAATGATTTGGATAGCAATAACTACTATACGGGCAGCAACACTAGCAGCGAGATTATTAGCGCTCCAGATTTCGTTTATAAGACAGGCAAAGAGATGAATTTAATTATTATCCCTGTTGATGATTCACAAACGAATTTCTTCAACATAACTTGGCATTTCAGCGTCGGCCAGAGCGTTCGGAACTTCGTCCGACGCCCATTTCTGCGATATCACTGGCCGGCATGTCAGCTTCCAAACTCAGTTTTGATGTCAATGGAAACTATAGCATGTTCATTTTCCCATATCATAACGTGTCTAATCAATTGGCAACCCCTTTCTATTTCGATCTTTGAAATTTCCTTTCGGGTATTAATCTTCACATACGAATACAAAGGATTTCGGAATTTCGAATGTTCTTCGCTAATTACTGAAACCTCATCCATAAATTAGAAAGTTAGGTTAACAAATTAAAAAAAAAAAAAAAGGATATAAAGTCGACCAACATCTTGCTATAATGATTCGTACAATGCTAAAGTTGCGCATTTCGGTTTCGCGAGACATGGCGATGATCCTGATGAGACTCATGTCACGACGGTTGTGAAAGGCATCTTCGGGTACATGGATCCCGAATACTATAATAGATGTCATCAGCTGACTTGTAAATTCGATGTTTTCTTTTTCGGGGTTGTTCTTCTGGGGTTAGTTCGATTCTACCCCTGCAGACATTGCTTGTATCTATTAAAGGCAGCGCACACGTACGTACAAAGAGAAAGAAGTTAACAATTGAGTGGAATGATGCTTCATTTATGTGTATATGTATCACTTCATAAGAGAAATATATCGAATTAGCCTTCTTCTGGAAAGGCCTTGTGCGCGACTTCCTTCGGAGGAAGCCAATTGGCGATGTGGGGTTTGAGTTTGATCGAAGAAGAACGCAGAGAAGAGGTTGTGGATAGTTCAATTGCGGGTGAGGTCAAATCGGTTTCGTTGAGAAAGTTTGGCAAGACGGTTGAGAAGTGTTTGAGAGATTTGTGGCGTAGATAGGCCTAATATGGGCGATGTCTTGTGGGAGTTAGAATATGCTCTTCAACTTCAACAAATGGAGGAACCAAGATGTATCTTTGTTGATGAATTAAGTAGTGATGAAGTTAAGGTATATGGAGTAACATTCGAACCATGAAGGTGTAATGTTAGACTTAAGACAATTTGATGGACCAATTGATTTGGTCACACTCCAGTCTTTCCGTGGCCATTGTCAAACGGAACATGTAAGAGCTAATCCCTGGTTTCAAGCTTTACGGTTCTCTGATCTAGTCAATCTGTAATCATGTTTTACCTATTTTCCATTATAAACAATTTGGATTGGATTTGTAATTATCTATATCCTTTGAATAAGTTCATCCAATTTATTAGCTGACGATATTGAAGTTTACATCTTATCTCAATGTATAATAAGAATGGGTGATATTGTTATTCTGAAAGGTCTTCCCAATTAATTTTCATAATCTCAATTATGTTTATCATCTCTTTTAATATATATACCATTTAATCTCAACAAGTAATTCTAGTTCTCATTTTCCAATGTACTTTTATTTATAAAACAGTGGTTTACGATGATCATATTCTTACTAACAAATAATATTGGTGTAGTTTGTCCGTTTGTTTGTTCGGATGCCACAAAATTATTAATTTTGAGAAGTCTTGAAACAAATTTTCTCAAATAGTATTGAATTTCTTTTTTAATAACCTTAATAAATCTAATTATAACCCTGAGTTAAGGTCTTAGATTGATTCACAATTCTATAAACACAATTATATGTTCCCTTTTTTCCAAATAAATCATGTAAATTTAAAACTAGAAAAAATTACACATTTTATGTGGATATGAGACTTACATTAATAATAAAATAAACTAAGTTTTAAAGTGTAATACATATATAAGGTATTGTTTGTGAGACAGCATATCTACTCACATTTAATAAGTAATTATGAATGGTTGATAATTTGTATATGGTATACATTATTTGAAATACATAATATATTTAGATTAATAGGTTTATTATTGTAGACTTTTCAATTTAATTATTGTTAAAAATATCATATTAAATGTATAATAATCTTGACAACGATAATAGAATGATATATTAAAAATCTAGTGAATAAGAAAGAAGAAAATGTGTGTAAAGTGAATAATATTCTAATGTATAGAAAAGAATTTATAACAGTACTAGAATAGTTTGGGACCATTTACTTTTCATAGTATTTATTATATTTGGTTAATTTGTCAACTAGCTAAATTGTCCAAGTCTTGTCTAACAAAATAAAAACATTAAATTTAATTAATAACATTTTAAATTGAACTAGCTAATAAAAAAAGACATATAAACATAATAATTTTAATTTTAAAAAGCACAAAAGTATTAGTTTTGAACAGTATGAGTGGTGGTTAATGACAAAGGATGTTTATTCAATCACATGACAATATTAGATATATGATAGGGAGAGGCTGAAAAATCTTATTAGTCTAAAAAAAATAAAAATAATAATATCTCCCTTCACATTTTTTCTTTTTTTTTAAGTCAATTGAATATTAAGTGAAGTCTTTCCCTCCCTCTCTTATCACTCATCTCTATCTAAAATATGAATTGATTGGATATTTTTTCCTCTCCATGATTTTATTTATATTTGCAAACCTAATTTAAAATATTTAAAATATTTAAAATCCAAACTTTATTAATTAATTTCACCGTGTGGAGGTAGAAGGTATGCCGGTTGGGAAATAAAACGCCATCATTACCATCCCAGGAAAACTCCGAATGCAAGTCGTCATCGTTGATAAAAAACTTTTTTTTTTGGGTGCTAAGATCCAAAGTGGCAAACTCAAGCCATCAAATGGCCCACTTATATGCCTATTTTTCTTCATTATTCAACTGAGTATCCAATATCATAACCAATTTATATGACAAACTATATATTAAGTGTAAGAATGGACTCATTCACTTAGATACCTAATAGTTATATATATAACTTTTTTGTTGTGAATTTAAAGTTATTAATTAATTATTAATTTATTATATGTAACTCTCTAAATTTAATAAGAATTATTTTTTTAAATTATATAAAATATATTTGGGATGATGTATATATTGAAATGTTATTTGAGGAGGTAATTTGTTTAGTTTAGGGTATAGTGGAACACGTTCATTCTTCTGCACTTTAACCCTAATTAGTTAGACGGATTTGAATCTTGAGGGAAAACACTTTTGAACATTAAATAGATTATGCTAACTCAATGACAGAGTTTTGGAAATATGAGCAAACTCTTATACCACACGTCTACTTAGTTTAGAGTCTCCAAGTTTTGGATTATCTCAACTTTATGCAGAAAAAAATGTGGACTTTTTTTTTTTTTTTTTTTTTATAGATTGACTCAAGTCTAATTTAAAAAATTAATAAAAAAAATTGTTTTTTCTTTAGATTTGAACTTATAACAAAATAAAAAATTTCAATTTTTATCATGATTTTACAATATTTTATATTCACAATAAATTTTATTAAGTAAATTGGTTGCCTTATGCGGAAAACTTGTTGGGCTTACCCAGTGGGGAAATTTGATCAAATGACCCTCAAAAGAGGGTCATTCCAAAACTAACCTCAAATATTTTAGTTTTTATTTTTAACATTTTTTTAAAAATTTGGACACTTTTATCCTTAATAACTTTTTTTATTCTTTTTTTTTTCTTTCTCTTCCTTTTCCCCTATTTCCCTTTCTTCCCGTTTCCCCCTCTTCCCTTCCCCTTCGCGGTCGCTTGCTATCCCACCTCCCCGTCGGTTGCTCTCCCCCTCCGACTCCCACACCCCCACCCACGAAGGTTCCAGCCCCATCCGACGATCACCCAACATACCCCACGATCGCCAGACGCATACCGCGAGCCCGCCTAGCCGTTGATCGCCAAACGCTTCCAGGCCAGGCCGACTCCCGACGATCGCTAAGCCCCGGAGATGCTGAGCCCGACGTTCGCCCAGCATTACTGAGGTTAGTAATGCTTAGTTAGTTCTACTCCCCGATGATTTTTCCATTTTTTGCATGTTGAGTATTAAGTTTTATGGTTTTAGGGTTTTAGTTTAGGATTTAGGCTTTAGTTAGGGTTTAGGCTTGAAATGCTTAGTTAGTTCTATTGTTTTGGCCCTTTCAAATGCTTTTATCCGAGAAATGTAGTTTAATCTAAATGGGGCGTGGGGTTGGCGTGGATCGTGGGGGTGGGGCGTGGGGGTTGTGCCTGGGGCGTGGGGTAGTGCGTGGATCGTGGGGTGGGGCGTGGGGGTTGAGCGTGGGGTTGTGCGTGGGATTGGCGTGGGAGTTGTGCGTGGGGGTGGGGTGAGTGCGTGGATCGTGGGTTGGGGCGTGGGGTAGTGCGTGGAGCGTGGGCTTGGGCGTGGGGGTGGGGGTTGTGCGTGGGGCGTGGGGTAGTGCGTGGAGCGTGGGCTTGGGCGTGGATGGGGCGTAAAGTTGGCGTGGATCGTGGGGTGGGGCGTGGATCGTGGGGTGGGGTTGTGCGTGGGGCGTGGGGTAGTGCGTAGAGCGGGGGGTAAGGTTGGCGTGGATTGTGGGGTGGGGCGTGGGGGTTGAGCGTGGGGTTGTGCGTGGGGCGTGGGGTAGTGCGTGGGGCGTGGGGTAATGCGTGGAGCGTGGGCTTGGGCATGGGCGGGGGCGTGGGGTAGTGCGTGGAGCGCGGGCTTGGGCTTGGGGCGTGGGGGTGGTGTGTGGCTTCAATAATTAATATGATTTTACTGTTTTTAATCCACCAAACATTGTGTATATGATTTTATTGACTGTTTTTGCAGATGGCACCAAACGAAACCATTATTAATGATTTTAATGGTCGTGTTTCATGGAAATCTAACGGCCCTAGCTTGGCAAAGATAAAGGAGAGGTTTACTCACCATGATCTTTTGGATAGGGCTTTGTAGGCCCAATTCCAGTATCTATTCAAAGCCCCGATATTATATTTTTTAGGAACCATACTCCATCAGATGCTTATCAGAAAAATAAGCTCAAATTTGTCTACATGTCTTCCATTATTTTCTTAGGCATGTGGTCATGGTGATGGTCCATATACTTACGTTTAATGCACTCCGCAATTACTCATGATGGTGCTTGCCTCACATTCTCTTGCCTTGTCAAAATTGAGCATGCGTGTTCATTTACTAATTTTCGAATCTCAAACATCTGCTGGAATGTTCCTTTCACAGCACGTAATCTCCACTTGTAGTCCTCATTCACACATTTCACAAACCAAAGATCTTTTGTTGACTTTTCGACTTTGAATTCAAAATGATTAGTCATCGCATATCTATGCACCCTCAATTGAAGTTCTTTTTTGTTCTCAAAAAATGTACCTACTTCCAATCCGTTTTCAAGGGTTAATTGAGCATGTATTTCAACCTGGATTGATTCAAATGAATTAAGCAACTCAATATGGTTGGATGTTTTCCTCATAGGGGAAGTGATGATGGCTGGTCGGGGTGCAAAAGGAGGGGTACTAGCAACCAATTCACTCGGATGTAAACATGGGACTTGTTGTTCTTCATCTTTTGCATGGTGTATGTCATTTTGACTATGTAAGACATCATGCTCAAATATAGGGAATTCAGGAACCTCCTCTCTTTGGATTTCATTAGTTGGACGTGAAGGTAGTGACTTCTCTACTAAATAGACACACAGAGGAGTGCAAAGCTCGTGTGGTGAAGTCGAAATTTCTTTTACATAGAACATCACATCTCTATCATATCGGATATCAGCAAGAGGAGCAGTTTTCAAAACCAAAGTATACTTGACTTTGAACATTAAATCATATCTCAATTTGTCCACACCAATAGCATCATAGACAATGTTAGTTAATTCGTCATATGTAGTATTTAGAGATATGGGCACACCTACTAATGAACTTGAGTAAAAAAAACTAACAACATCATCATCTTTCCTCCACTCTCTATCATATAGGACAAAACAGTTAACAAATAAAGTGGGATCTGTAATTGATACAAATTGAAATGTTAGTGTAGTAAACAAAACCATATTAGTGTAGTAAAAAAAAATTGAAATGGCGTGGGCATGGGGGTTGTGCGTGGGGCGTGGGGTGGTGCGTAGGGCGTGGGGGCATGCGTAGGGTGTGGGGGCGTGGTCTTGTGCGTGGGGCGTGGGGTGGTACGTAGGGCGTGGTCTTGTGCGTGGGGCGTGGAGGTTGAGCGTGGGGCATGGGTGTGGGGCGTGGGGGTGGTGCGTGGGGCGTGGAATGGTGCGTGGTGCGTGGTCATTGTGCGTGGGTCCTGATGCATGGGTCGTGGGTCGTTTAGTAAACATACCAATTTTGACAGCATTTCAAACGTACTAAACATATTTAGTGTTTAGCTAAATGGGAATGAAAGAAATGAGAAACATACCCATTTTGAAGAAGATGTTGGGTCGGTCAGATGCTGCTGGGTCTCGTCGTCCTTCGGCGTCGCAGGGACCGTTGCAGGTGGTTTCTTGGGGGGTCGGAGAAATGGGAGGACCGTTGCAGGTTGTTGCTTGGGGAGCGAGGGTTGGTTGGTGGGGGACCGGTTGGTGGTTGGTGGTTGGGGATCGGGGGCCCGGAGAGAGGACGAAGACAAAAGTAAAAATGGGGAAATGGAAAAGAAATGGGAGGGAAAAAAAGGGGGGAAAATGTTAGTAAGGGTTAAAGTGTCCAAATTTTTAAAAAAGGGTTAAAAATAAAAACTGAAATTAGTAAGGTTAGTTTTGGGAATGACCCTCTTTTGAGGGTCATTTGATCAAATTTCCCTACCCAGGGCAGGTCGGGCCTGACTTAGTTAACGTTAGGGCTGCAAATGAGTCAAGGTACTTGTGAGTTGCTCGTCAGTCGTTCGGTCAAAACTCGACTTGAACTTGACTTTGACCAAGTTTGAGTTGAGCTCGAGCCGACTCATTTAATATTCGAGTCGAGCTCATATAATATTTGCTAGATAGTTTGTCGAGCTTTTTCGAGTCTAATATTAAATAGTATATATTTTATTTATTTTAATAATAAACCCTAAAATCTCACTCTCCCTTTATTCAAACTTCAAAGTTTATTTGTCAGACCCACATTATTATATTATATTACCCCACAAATTCAAAATTATAAACTCTAATTCTCTAATCTGTCATCGTTAAAATATATTCGGTAGATATATTCCATAAATGTATGGACATAATATAATATATTATATTATATTATAATAATATATTTTAATCAATCTATCATATATTTTTATTCGTATTTTTTTTAAAATTTATCTCACTTATTTATAAGCATTCTTTTATTTTTATAATTTTTTCACTTATTCAGAAGCACTTTTCCCTCTTTACAATTTTTCTCACTTATTCACAAACACTCTTCCCTCTTCCGTCACTTCATTTATTCATATTATTTCATTCGAGAATTAGTAAACTCAAATTATTCAACCATTTCTTTCCTTGAATAGGTATATGTGTTTGATATTTTCGTTTTGAAAATAAATTTTTGTTTGAGTTCGAACTCGAGTTATGAAAATTTAATTTTAGTTCAAGTTTTTCGAAGCGAGTTAGCTTGTAGGCAAATAGTCGAGTTAAGCTCGAACTCAAATTTATAAACTCGTTCGAGTCAAA
Organism: Impatiens glandulifera; assembly: GCF_907164915.1. Taxonomy (NCBI): domain Eukaryota; kingdom Viridiplantae; phylum Streptophyta; class Magnoliopsida; order Ericales; family Balsaminaceae; genus Impatiens; species Impatiens glandulifera. The sequence goes on from NC_061870.1 coordinate 28,494,741, forward strand.
CTAATAAATACTTAATCGAGTCTGAACTCCAATTAAAACTGATTTGAGACTCAGCTCATTTACCACCCTAGATAACATCATAGTTTGACTTGAAAAAACATGATTTAAGATATTTAAAATAAATAAATGATTAAAAAAATATGATATAAATATATAATTTTGATTAAACATTTATAAATAAATTAATTTAAAAAATATTTAATAATAAAATACAAATTGAAATTGAGTATATTAAATGAAAAAAAAAAAAAGACTATCAACTAAAAAATCAAGGTCATAAAAGAATGAAAAAATAATATAAAAAAATTGACAATTAAAACTTAATAAATTATAACAATTTTCAAATAAGTTATCCAACCAATAAAACAAAAACAATAACACATTGAAATAAACTCAAAATCATACGGGCTCTAAGAATGAAAAAAAAAAATAATGATTGCTTGCCACCAATTAATTTAGGTGTTTTTGGTTTGGTTTGTGTGAAGTTATTGAAATAACTTAAATTCAAAAAATATCATTAAAACCAGCCTAACTCATTCTTGAATTTGGATATACAACCAAGAGGAGCTGAGTTATCCTGTTTTCAATATATCTTAAAATTCAAAATAAAGACCTACTCTTGTTCTTGCGAGATTAGTAGAAGCAGCAAAAATGTTTTTATTTTCTTAAAGTATAATTTATTCTTTATATAATAAAGAGAGTATAATAGTAAATGGTTATTTTAGATAAAAACTAGAGCGAGGGTTTCATTTTGATGGTATGTACAAGTTGAAGTCTCATTTTAAAACTTATGTTAGAAGAGTGTATGTATGTATGGCCGCAGAAGACTACCAAGTCAACCAACAAGTGTCCATGAGTATAATACTAATAATGTATGTTTATTAGAGATATTTTATAGATTTTCTATCCAATACACATATTATTTCTCAATTATTAGTTAGTTACTTGTTTCTCTTTCTCTGTGTATTTCGTTCGTAAAGTCACTCCTTTCTTCGCGCCTGGGAAATCCATTAAACAACAGGATGGGTTTCCTTTCGTTAAGTCACTCCTTTCTTTATCTCTGCTCCTTCCTCCACCTCATCACGGCCTACAACCCCACCGACATCATTAGGCTTGACTGCGGCGCAACAACCAACACCAACTCCTCCGACGACAGGCCCTGGAATCTCGACTCCGGATCCAAATTCATGCCTCCAGCCTCCAACGATTTGTCGACTATTTCCACAGCCGACCAACAACCTTCCTCCGTCGAACAGATTCCCTATTTATCCGCCCGCATATTCCCATCCCAGTTTACCTACACTTTCCCTATCTCGTCCGGCCCCAAGTTCCTCCGCCTCTACTTCTACTCAGCCAACTATTCCGGCCGCGATATCACCAAATCATTCTTCACCGTCTCCGCCGCCGGTCATACTCTTCTGGCTAATTTCAGCGTTTTCCTTTCCTCCCCTGCTAATTCTGCTTCCTTCGTTAAAGAATTCGTGGTCCACGTCGAGAATAGTCAAACCCTCCAGCTCACTTTCACTCCCACATCCTCCGTGGATTCCTACGCCTTCATCAACGGTGTAGAAATTGTTTCCATGCCGGACAATCTCTATCTAACCGGCCTCAACTCTTCTAACACCACCCTTGTCGGGCAGAATTCCAGGTTTATCATCGATACCGACATGGCACTCGAGACTCTTTACCGACTAAACGTGGGTGGCTCATCAATCGACGTCCAGAACGACACCGGAATGTTCCGGAAGTGGGATAACGATATCCAATATCTTAAGGGCAATTTGATGGGTAAAGAACCTTACTTGAATTTCACTGTCCTGTACAACAACCGAACTCCGGCTTACACTGCACCAGAGTATGTCTACACAACCCAGCGATCCATGGGTCCCGACCAGAATAACTTGCAGTTCAACATGTCGTGGATCTTCAGCGTCGATTCGGGTTTTAGTTATCTCGTGAGACTCCATTTTTGCGAATTTATAATCGATATAGATAGAAACAATCAACGGGTTTTCACTGTATTTCTGGGGGATCAGATTGCCGATAAAAGTGTGGACGTGTTCAGAAGAGCCGGCGGCAGGGAAATCCCTATATTTAGCGACTATGTAGTATCGGTACCCGTGGGGAACGATGATGGCATACCTTCAAAACAGGATCTGTATCTTTCTCTCTTCCCAAACATAGATTCGATACCCAGTTACGTTGACGCTCTACTTAGCGGCCTAGAAATCATGAAATTGAACAAATCGGACGGAAGTCTCGCCGGTCCAAATCCTACAGTTCCAGGGTCCCCTGTAAATCAGAATAGAAAGGGTTCATCATCATCCTTAGGAGCCATTGTCGGAGGTGTGGTGGGCGGAATTGCTGTAATCGCAATATTGGCCTTCTTGATTTTGAAGCGCAGGAGAAAAGTGGTTGATTCGCCCTTTACCAATCTTAAAAGCTAGAACCGATTCTAATAAAATTGGATGAATATTAAATTGAAAACCGGAGTCTAATTATCGAATCCAGCATGTAACTCTCTTCATTGCTTACTTTGATTGTCTATGATCCTAATTAAGGAGTACGTGCTAATTTTTTTTTTTAAAATCTACTCGGATAAATAGAGTCGCCCTTGTATGAACCTAAATTTAATGGTAAGCTTAGTTATATTACTTACTCTAAAGTGTTTTATATATATGCAACCATTTTGATTCAAATCAAAATGGTAGAATACCCTATTATCGTCATTAGTGACCAATATTCGTCGACGCTAAAAATTATTAGGAACTGATATTTATTAGCGACGGTGTTACATCTATTAGTGACGCTTCTTCCGTCGCTATGGGCCTAATATGTTAAATATATTGATGTCTATTAACTTATAAAATTGGTCATCTTTGGCGTGGTATTACTATATTATATATTTAATAATTTAGCTTAATGATTTAATTTTAAAATAATAAAAATAAATTAAATCATAATTTAATTTTTAATAAGATTACAAATTTTAATATATATAATCTATTTATTCTTAAATTCAATAATAAATTTAAATTATAATAATTTTATTTTAAATTTGTAATATAATTAAAATTTCATGTAAATATAATTTTGTTTATAATATGTTTAATTTAGAATAAATATTTATATATTTATATATAATCTTATTATTTAAAAAAATATTCGATTCCATCTATAAAAATAAAAATGAATAATTTTATTATAAGATTTCTAATATCTCAAAATATTTATTGTATAATATTTTATTACTTAATGCTTTAAAATAAAATCATTAAGTTAAATATTAAATATATATGAAAAAAATAATTCTATATAAATTAAGGTATTAGTGGTTTGCCGTCTCAATTAACTGTAGGAGAGGTTCTGGATCAACCCTCAATTGATGTATGATTTTTTCTTTCCCATGTGATACTATCATCACTTTCGATCCATCTTTTTAAATAATTGTAATTGAATTTGGATGTAAAAAAAATGCATGATTCAATCAGTTTTACCTGTAACAGCAAATATTTCAATTTCATGATTTCAATATTTTTATAATCTCGATTTATTATTAAAATTTTACGATTTTTTATAAAATTAACAAGTCTGATTTTAAGTAATTTTAAATAAGTAAACTCTTACGATTCTAAATTTACGATAATTTTACGATTTTTTGGATTTATAAATAATTTCGATTTTACAATTTTATACGAAAAACATATTTATATTTAAAAATTAAAAATTATAAGTTATTATTTATTTATATAAACTAATTAATATAATTAATTTGGTAAGTATAATATTTTTATAATATTATTTTTTAATTAATTTTATATTTAAAAGAATACAATTTTAAAATTGCTTAATTATATATATAAATAATAATAATATATAACTATTGTTTTTTTAAATTAAATTTTTACGATTTACTAACTCTAGACTTTACAAATTTACAACAGTTTAACAATTTCTCGATTTTGATAAATATGAACAGCTTTACACGTTAACTACGTATACATAAAAGTAAAACAACACTTTTTGTTTGTGCAGTTTTTTTTTCTCTTTGCACTTATACAGAATGTATTGAACTAACCTCTTTTTACAACTTCATGAATTTGTCATTGACAAAGAGCTAGTCATTGACAAAGAGCTATATACGTCGGGAAACACGGTTTCCCAAGACACATCTATGGCGCTGTCCTCATGCGTCGGCTCTCTTGGCTTCTCCATTTGTTGAAGCTGAAGAGCATACTCTAACTCCCACAAGACATCGCCCATACTAGGTCTATCTACGCCACAATTTCTCAAACACTTCTCAACCGTCTCACCAAACATCCTTAACGAAACTTGTTTTATCTCACCCGCAATTGAACTATCCACAATCTCTTCTATGCGCCCTTCCTTGATCAAACTCGAACCCCACGTCGCCAAGCTGATTTCCTCATAAGGAAGCGAGTTATCAATCGCAGCTCGCGAACAAAGCACTTCTAAAAGAAGCACCCCAAAAGAATAAACATCGGATTTACGCGTCAACCGAAGACATCTATAGTATTCGGGATCCATGTACCCGAAGCTGCCTTTCACAGCCGTCGTGACATGAGTCTCATCCGGATCATCGCCATGTCTCGCCAAACCGAAATCCGCAACTTTAGCATTGAACGTATCGTCGAGCAAGATGTTGGTCGACTTTATATCCCTATGAATAATTCCAGTCCCCAACCCCGTGTGAAGATAATGAAGACCCTTGGCCGCACCAATACAGATGTTTAGCCTTTGAATCCAAGACAACTCGGACTTAGGCGATGAGGTTTTTGACCTTTTGTCCGAAACATACAAATGCTCTCGAAGAGTTCCCTTCTCCACGAATTCGTACACAAGTATCATCTCCGATCCTTCTTCACAATACCCTATCAACGAAACAAGATTCCGATGACGAATCTTGGACAAGACGAGGATCTCCATTCGAAATTCAGAAATCCCTTGCCCGTGTTCATCGCTACTTCTTTTAACAGCCACCATAGTACCGTTCTTAAGCGTTCCTTTATACACTTTTCCGAAACCTCCCTTTCCGATTAACAATTCGTCGTTGAAGTTACTAGTGGCAGATTTTATATCTTTCAAAGACAAAGTAAGCCCGAGATTTTGATTCAACTTCCCCGTCGGTATTGCTTTCCGCCCAAACATGGCCGTTGAAACCGAAGCCATCAAACCAGGATTCATCTTCTCCTTCAAAATCAAGAATGCCAGTATTGCGATAACAGCAATTCCGCCCACCACACCTCCGACAATGGCTCCTACTGAGGATGATGATGAACCCTTTCTATTCTGATTTACAGGGGAGCCTGGAACTGTAGGATTTGGACCGGCGAGACTGCCGTCTGATTTATTCAATTTCATGATTTCTATGCCGCTAAGTAGAGCGTCAACGTAACTGGGTCTCGAATCTATGTTTGGGAAGAGAGAAAGATACAGATCCTGTTTTGAAGGTATGCCATCGTTCCCCACGGGTAGCGATACTACATAGTCGCTAAATATAGGGATTTCCCTGCCGCCGGTACTTCTGAACACGTCCACACTTTTATCCGCAATCTGATCGCCCAGAAATACAGTGAAAACCCGTTGATTGTTTCCATCTATATCGATTATAAATTCGCAAAAATGTAGTCTCAGGAGATAACTAAAACCCGAATCGACGCTGAAGATCCACGACATGTTGACCATCAAGTTATTCTGGTTGGGACCCATGGATCGCTGGGATGTGTAGACTGCATCTGGTGCTGTGTACGCCGGCGTTCTGTTGTTGTACAGGACAGTGAAATCCACGTGAGGCTCTTTTCCGACGATACCGTTAGGCTTAAGATATTGGTTATCGTTATCCCACTTCCGGAACATTCCGGTGTCGTTCTGGACGTTGATTGACTGTCCACCAACGTTTAGGCGGTAAAGAGTCTCGAGTGCCATGCCGGTATCGACGATAAACCTGGAATTCTGTCCCCCGACGAGCGTGGTGTTAGGAGAGTTGAAATACAGGTTATCCGGCATGGAAACAATTTCTATACCGTTGATGAAGGCGAAGGAATCGACGGAGGAGGAGGTGGGGGTGAAAGTGAGATTGAGGGTTTGACTATTATTCCCGACGTGGACCATGAATTCTTTAAAGGAGGGAGAATTTGCCGGGGCGGAAAGGAAAACGCTGAAATTAGCTAGGAGGGTGTGACCGGCGGAGGAGACGTTGAAGAATGATTTGGTGATATCGCGGCCGGAATAGTTGGCTGAGTAGAAGTAGAGGCGGAGGAACTTGGGGCCGCCGGATGAGAGTGTGAAATTGTAGGTAAACTGGGATTTGAATATTCTGGCAGTCAAATAGGGGACTTGTTCGACCGAGGAATCTAGTCGGTCGGCTGTGGAGCTTATAAAGTCGTTGAGGTTGGATCCTTTGTCGGCATCCCAGGCCCTACGATCGTTGGAGTTGGTGCTGATAGTTTGGCCGCAGTCCAGCCTGATAATATCGGTGGCGTCATAGGCTATGGTTGCGGCCGTGAGGAAGGAGCAGAGATAAAGAAAGTAGAGGGATGAAATTAAACCCATTGCTTTTGTTAAGCTACAGCAGCAGCATTAGTGAAAGTGAACAAGTAGCTAGCTATAATTTTGAACTGGTTTACTTGGTAGTTGACTAGTTCTGTTAAGTCAAGTTTTTAATTAAGTTAAAGTTTGCCTTCAATCAATAATTAAGAGATTTAGTTATTTATCTTCTGAAGTTTAGTTTGAGTCCACACCAATAGATTGGATCCTGCATAATTCAATTCGTCAATAATGTGAGCTGATGTTGATGTTTAGGAAGACTTAAAAGCCAATTGAATACCTTGATAATATTTACTTTTGGTATTTTAATTAATTTTGGGGTTTTAATTAATCAGATGGTTTACTTTCGAATTTAATTACGAATAATATCAAATTTGTCTGTAACAAGAAAAAAAAAATTAATAGAGTTAACTTCTTAAATGTGTGTTTTTGCAAAAACTTAAAAACTGCTACACCATATATTATATTTATACTGTTAAAATATATTTGTTTAAATTATATAGTCAAATTTTTAACTTAAACTTTTGATAAATAATTAAATATTTTGACATAATTTTAATATATATATATATATATATATATACTTATAATTTGTAAAATCAATAATAATTTAAAAGATATTTGTAAACAATATTTTTTTAAATAATATATAATACATTTTATTTAAAATAAATAAAATAAAATAAAAAACCTTTAAGTAATGATATTTTTAGAATAAAATATTTTTAATAAGATTAATACTTTTATTTTTTATATATCTATTTATAATTTATTATTATTTAAAATATATAAATTTTATTTTTATTTAGTAGAATAATATCATAATAATAAAATATATTTTAATAATAGTTTGAATTTTTTAAATATAATTAATAATATTTTTTCATTATTATTTATTTTACTAATTATAAATATTATATATATATTAAAATTATTAATCTTTTTAAAATTAAAATTAAATTATAATTTCAAAATATTTTATTATTTATTATTTTAAATTAAAATTTTAAATTGAATTTAAATATATAGTTTAAATAATATGTAATTATACAATTGACTTGATGTTTTAGTCTTCTTTATGTGGATGGTGAGAGATATAGATAAGATTTCTAAACTTAGGCCTGGTTTATATGATTGAGATTTTTTTAAAAATTTAGAGAAAAAAATAATAATAATTGATGATGATTTTGAGGTAGTAATGATTATTTTTGGTAAAAAAAATATAAAATGTATTGGTATATATAAATAAAATAAATAATAATAATTTAAAATAAAGGGTATTTTAATATTTTGATTAATGAATTGAGTAATGTAATTTTTGAGAAGTGATTGATTGGAAAATTGATTTGTGTTGAGTTGGTTAAAAAACACAAAAAGAACATATGGTAAATTTATGAGAAACCTTACTTGTGTATGTTTCAGTGATTTGAAATTTGATAATTTCAAACATTGATTTGCGTGTAAAAAATGGTTTAAAAATAAAATATTATTAAAAAAATATTAATAACTTCATTTTGCTTTTAAAATTAATTATAAAAATAATTGTTTTTTTTTTAAATTAAAGCATTCATGAGAGTTATTCTCAAGTTTAATTAGTTTGAGTCCAAACCATATTAGTGGGGGCATCATTTCCTTTAATAGATCTTATCTGACTTGGTTGCAATAATTCGATTTTAGATTTTAAATTGGGAATAGTCATGTCGGATTTGAGATTTTGAGGCCTAAGACGAGCACAAAACTTGGTGTCCTCAAAACTTAATATTTATACATATATTTTTTATCGATTTAAATATAATAGTATTTGTAACATGAATTCTAGAAATAAAATATCATCAAAACAATATGTCATAAGTAAATACTAAAAAAACAAAGAATATCCAAACAAAATATAAAATTAATGTTCCGAACTAGTACATAGTCACTTGAATATTACTCGTCTCGCATTTTTTGAAGCGAAAGTATTGATCAAGTTTGCATAATCAACTTTCTCAATAATTTTTTTCTCGATAGATAACATAGCTAACTCATTTAGTCTTTCTTGCGACATAGTTGATCGAAGATAAGTTTTAATCAACTTCAATTTGGAAAAACTTATTTCCGCAGATGCAATAGTAACTGGTATAGTCAGCAAAACTCGATATACGATATAAGAATTTAGATAACAATCATCCATTTTTTCAAATAATTCAGCATATCAATCGCTTTTTTTGTTTCTCCGGGTAATGAATGTCTTAACAATTTTAATTCTAGAAATAAATTTGATCCATCAACATCGGAGTGCTCATCATGTGTTAAAGAATTTTGAAGATTGACACATGAGCTCAAGAGACCATCATCATCAATAGACTTCAACTTCTCCAAACTAAATAAAAACCCAAAGGTTTCTTCGTACTTTTGAAATTGCTCAAACCTAGTTTGAAGTGAAAAAATAGCTTGATCAATTATAAATAAGAGGTAATTAACTCGAAAAGATTCTTTAGGAGATTGAGTTATATCTTCACTGTTGATATCATCAAATTGTTTTCTTATATGAGGCATGTTTGATAAAACTCTAAATGTTAATCTGTATTAAAAATTTATAAATTAACCAGTATTCTATGAATTTATGATTAACCACAATGTTTGCACTTCTTCTATGCAATAATGCAAGATATATATTGTGAATCCATCATTCCACCAAACAAGTTCTCAACAACCAAAAATAATCAAGTAAATCGAACCAAAATCTCACTGAAATCGGAGGAAGAACTCTAGTGGGCAGTGATGCAGTGCCGAGAAACAAGGCTGAAACGAGCGAAAAAAGCCCAAGAGCTCGGGGAAGGAGACGACCGAGTTTTCTGCTCCGATTCCGGCAAGCTGGAGGATCGACGACGGGCTTGGGGTTTGGGAAGTGTTTCCTTTTCTTTTTCCAGAATGCTTGTTCTTATTTTTTTTCCTTGATTTTGTTGATAAATGGGAATCGTGCGATTTTTTTCTCCAAGTAAGATAGTGTTTTTTATTTTTATTTTTTTGGATACAAATTAAGTTAGGGCTTATCATTGATAGGTTATCAATTATTATTTATGAGCTTTTTAAAAATAAGTTCATGAACATATCATTATAATTTTTTATTTTTTTTTAAGATTTTAGTGCCCAAAATATATTTGGGTATAAAGCAATTGTCTCACTTATTACATAGTATGTCCTACGTCTCACAATTCAATAATGTGAGCTAGCTACTGATATTTAGGGACACTTAAAGCCAATTGATTACCTTAAATAATATTTAGTTTTGGGTTTTAATGAATCAGATACTTCACTTTCAAATTGAATTGTGGGAGTTTTGGTTATTACTACAATTGTACTTTTTAATCACAGTTAAATGAGGTGGAAATTGACACTGTTTGTAAGAGTGATGTTCCGTTTCAACTACAATTCTTGTTTTTAATATATATATATTCTAATTTAACTTAATTATTTTATTATAAATAAAAAAGTAATAAAATATTTTCATTTTTTTAAAATAATTTTAGTATATATATAATTTATTTATAATTATTAAAATTAACAGATAATTTTAAATCAAATATTTTTAAATAATAATTTTATTTTATATTTTTTTAATAAGATTACAAATTTTAATTTATATAAAAAAAAAATTGTTTTGAATATATATTAAAGTCATTAATCTTATTAAAAAACTTTAAAATAAAATGATTGTTTCAAATTAATTAATTCTAAATTATGAATAGTTATTTAATTAATTAAAATTTGTAATATTATTAAAAAATATAAAATAAAATTATTATTTAAAAGTATTTATTTAAAATTATGGTTAATTTTAATAATTATAAATAACACGTATTAAACTTATTAAAAACCAATGTGTTGTTGAAGATGAAATCGTGACCCGAACAGAAAAATCAATAAACACCAATTATACAGTTGAGAAGATCGTCAATAAATTGAAAATCAGTCGAGATGTCGTTCATTCTTACGCGAACCCAAGTCCCAAGTCCTGGCTAGAAAGAATTAAGGGCGTAAAACAAAAAAAAATAAGCGGAGAGTTGTATAGTCCGATGAATGGACTCTCGACTTCTATTATGTTTTTTTAATATAATAAATTAATATATAAATATATTTAAATTTGAGGCTTTCGATCCGAACTCGAACTTATGATTATATGATCGAGTTGAGTTCAAGCTTAATATTGAAAACTCGATCGAGCTCGAACCGAACCAATAAAAAACGAATCGAGTCGAACTCAAACTAGGACTAATACGAACTCGTTTACACCCTTACACCTACAATCAACCATCCATGTCTCACACTTAAATAATATAATAATTTAAATCTCACAAAATACTTTTTATAAAGTATTGATATTGGAAAATGGATGATTAAACATTTTGTTACAATGCACACACATCATGTAAATATAGACCAAGTTTATAACATAGAATCTAATTATATTAACAAGAAAAACAAAATGTAGGATAAAAATTTCCAAACCTGACCTGACCTGATCAGCGTCCCTGTGGGTCCATGATTTCCGTGAACACATTTTCCGATTTGAAATATTGATCGGTCGTTGTAGAATCAGTTCCCCGTCCACTGATCTCCACCGTCGATGCCCCCATGCTCCTCGACACCGAGAACATGCCCTCACTGTCATCGGACGTCGTTGGTTCACCCAATGGCCTGACCTTACCATGACCGAACCCCATTTCTTCATCTTCCTCGTTTATGTCCTTCTCTGCCGCTTCTTGAAGTTGCATTGCAAATTCCAAGCTCCATACAACATCACCCATTGTTGGCCGCTCAGTCCCATTGTCACGAACGCAATTCAGTGCCACCTCGAAGAATTTCTTCACGCATTCCGGCGCTATCTGACCGTCCAAAAGTGGATCCACCATCATATCCACGGTTCCCTTCTTGTTACATTGCCGAGCCCACTCGGCTAAACTCACCTGTTCTTTCGGTAAACCTGCTATTATTGCAGCCCGACCGCACATCACTTCCAATAGAACTACCCCGAATGAGTACACGTCAGATTTCTCCGTCAACAGTTGTCGCCGGTAATACTCTGGATCAAGATATCCTACGCTTCCTTTCACGGCGGTGGTGACGTGGGTTTGGGATAAATCGGTTGGTCCTAGTTTAGAAAGTCCAAAATCGGAAACTTTAGCTACCCATTTCTCGTCGAGAAGGATGTTAGTTGATTTGACATCTCGATGAATAATGCCCTGTTTCGCCCCGGTGTGAAGGTAGTGAAGACCTCGGGCAGACCCGATGCAAATCTGGAGGCGTTGCTTCCACGAGAGCGGCGTGTTTTTGGTCTTGTAAAGATGATCACGAAGTGTACCGTGAGACATGTATTCGTAAACGAGGAGCATCTCCCCGCCGTAGTTGCAGTATCCGATTAGAGAGACGAGGTGGAGGTGTCGGAGCCTTGACAGCATCTCGATCTCCGTTTGGAATTCTCGGGCGCCCTGTTTGGATTCTGGGTTTAGTCTCTTGATTGCCACTGCCACCGAGCCGTTATCTACGTAACCCTTGTAGACGTTGCCGAATCCTCCTGAACCGATTACCAGATCTTTGTCGAAATTGCGAGTGGCTAATTTCATCTCTTCTAGAGAGAAGTGACGGCAGAGGTCGGAGGGAAGGATAGATACTGTTGTCTTTGAGGATTTTGAAGTGTCGGTCGTGAAGTTAATCCACGATGATTTATCCAAGTTTGAAGTTGAATCAGTCACTTTTCTCCTGCGCTTCAAAATCAAGAAGGCCAAGATTGCGATTACAGCAATTCCGCCCAACACACCTCCGACAATGGCTCCTACTGAGGATGATGAACCCTTTCTATTCCGATTTTCAGGGGACTGCGGATTGGACCCTGGAACTATTGGATTGAGAGCTATAAGCGGATTTGGACCGGCGAGACTGCCGTCCGATTTATTCAATTTCATGATTTCTAGACCGCTAAGTAGAGCGTCGACGGAACTTGGTCTCGAATCTATGTTTGGGTGGAGAGAAAGTGATAGATCCTGTTTTGAAGGTATGCCATCGTTCCCCACAGGTAGCGATACTACATAGTCGCTAAATATAGGGATTTCCTTGCCGCCGGCTCTTCTGAACACGTCCACACTTTTATCCGCAATCTGATCGCCCAGAAATACAGTGAAAACCCGTTGATTGTTTCCATCTATATCGATTACAAATTCGCAAAAATGGAGTCTCAGGAGATAACTAAATCCCGAATCGACGCTGAAGATCCACGACATGTTGACGATCAAGTTATTCTGGTCAGGACCCATTGCACGCTGGGATGTGTAAACTGCATCTGGTGCTGTGTACGCCGGCGTTCTGTTGTTGTACAGGACAGTGAAATCCACGTTAGTTTCTTTTCCGACGATACTGTTATGCTTAAGAAATCCGTTATCGTTATCCCACTTCCGGAACATTCCGGTGTCGTCCTGGACGTTGATTGATTGTCCACCGACGTTTAGGCGGTAAAGTGTCTCGAGTGCCATGCCGGTATCGACGATAAAACTCGAATTCTTCCCGACGAGCGTCGTGCTAGGAGAGTTGAGGCCGGTTAGATAGAGATTGTCCGGCATGGAAACAATTTCTATACCGTTGATGAAGGCGTAGGAATCGACGGAGGAGGTGGGAGTGAAAGTGAGCTGAAGGTTTTGAGTATTTCCGACGTGGACCACGAATTCTTTAACGAAAGAAGGAGAATTTTCAGGGGAGGAAAGGTAAACGCTGAAATTAGCCAGAAGGGTATGACCGGCGGCGGAGACGTTGAAGAATGATTTGGTGATATCGCGGCCGGAATAGGTGGCGGAGTAGAAATAGAGGCGGAGGAACTTGGGGCCGGACGAGAGAGGGATAGAGTAGGTAAACTGGGATGGGAATATGCGTGCGGATAAATAAGGGATTTGTTGGACGGAGGAAGGTTGTTGGTCGGCTGTGGAAATAGTCGACAAATCGTTGGATGCTGGCATGAATTTGGATCCGGAGTCGGGATTCCAGGTCCTTTGATCGGGGGAGTTGGTGATAGTTGTTGCGCCGCAGTCAAGCCTGATAATATCGGTGGCGTTGTAGGCTGCGGTTGCGGCCGTGAGGAGGCCGAGGAGGAGGAGGAAGGAGTAGCATAACGAAAGGAAACCCATCCTATTTGTTTAAATGATTTCTCAGTTGGAGTTGGGGGGAGATGTGGAAGAAAGTCTTCTTCAAGCTAAAGCATATCCATGGAGATGGATGAATTGCTCAAACTACACAAAAGAAAATACAGAGAGAGAGAAGAAAAGTAGCTCATAATTATGGACACTGGTTGACTTGGAAGTCTTCTGCGGCCCATTTACTTTATCATAAATTTTTAAATGAGGCTTCAACTTTTAAATACCATCAAAATGAAACCCTCGTTCTGTTTTATTACTATAAGTGATTCTAAACTTTAAATGAAAATAATTTTATCTAAATAAAAATTTTAATGTTTTGTCACTATGACTCTCCAATAATAGAATAAACTAGAAGGTAGAGTTTTATATTGTAATTTGATCAGAAAAAAAAAAATCAAAGTTATAAAAAAAACAAGGCAGTTGGTTAGTTGTGAATATAGTATTTGTTTAGACCATTAGCGTATGCAACATTTTATTTATATAACCATTTAATAAGTCAATTCTTATGTCATTTCATTTAGTCTTGGTCTTCTTTGATGAACAAAAGACATATTAAGTTTTATTCATTTTAAGATGATGCCAACAAAACTATATTAAACAAAATAATGCCTAATTGTTTTTTATAAGAACATGGAGAACCTCAAAGTTTATGGGAAGCTGGAAATTAAAATTAGTTAGAGACCTCACTTCTTCAATATTATTTATGATAAAGTTTAGAGCACGAATATGCTATTTTCATATTGTATTGCCTCATGAGAGTCTTATAGAATATTGTGGGATATTAATAAAATGTGCTCTATATAATGTTACAATTAAATGATCTATGTAGAGAGGTGGTTACACTTTAATAAAAACCCACTTGTCTTATTTTCTAAAAATAATAAAAACAATTTGAGACAGCATGTAGGCAATTAGACACATGGTGGGGAAGATGGATTTTATGGTAATAACAAAAAGAAATAGGGACATTATTATATATTGAAAGGAGTAATGGACGATGGTGGTAGGCTGCTCAAAAATGTTGAATTTTACTTGGAGAGATATTTTAAAAGACAATAATTTGTCCATTTCTCTTTGTCCTATGTTTTATTTATTTATTAATTATTATTATTATTTGTTAGAAAATGACCTCCAAACTACTATTATTTTCTTTTGCTAGATACTATTTCTTACTTGATGACTATAATTTAAAAATAAATAAAAATAATCTGGGTTAATAAAATGTTTGAATATTTGACCCACTAATCAAAATATATGGTTGAAGAGTCCCCACGCTTATAAGTTATAACAATTATATATATATATGTGTGATTTAGTTAAACCCCATTGAGGCTAATCTGAGTTTGGATTATACTATGATGACAATAATATTAATTGTCTTTGATGTGGATATATCATCCATTAATTCTAAACTATAATACTTTTAAGTTAAAATGGGATAATCTAGTTTATAAAATAAAAATGAAAAAATAAATTCAATAGGCAAAGATGGTTGTTTCAATTAAATTATATGAAAACACTCTACAAAGAAATAAGAAAATCTTTAGTTGAAAAAATAATATGAAAATTTTTGGATTACTAATTTAAATGTCGAAAAGAATCAAAATGATTAGATTATCATTAAGAATCCCGAAACCAAAAATCAAATAAATTACCCGAACTATTCGGTTCGGTACGGTTCCTTCGAATACCCAAACCTTCTGTTCATTTTGCCATGACAACTCATATTAAATAGAATTATGCCAACTTTTTAAAATTAATTATATATATATATTTATATTTGGTGAAAAATGTTTGACAATGGTTATACGAACGTCACCCTTTATAATTACATGTATGAAATCGAGTTAGGACTAAATTATTAAAAATTATTATATTACCATTTGCCTTAAAATATAATTGACCATTAAACATTTTTTTTTAATTAATTGCCGCTGACTTGGTCAATGGAGAAAATGGTCGGTCAACGAAAGAATTGGTCAAATATATTGGGCCTTGTTTGATCTAGACTATTTAGATAAATTCTTACTTTATTTGAAAAATCAAATTTTTTAATTAATTATTTGAATTATGAGATTGAAAATGACGATAATTATTAATTTTAAATAATCCACAGACATTTAATTTTAAAGAAGTTTTTATTAGGGCAAATCTGGTATTTTATCCTTTTTATTTTATTTTATTTTATTTTATTTTATCTATATTTGTTCTCGGTCGGAAGGGGTTGTTGATATGGCGGCCGTAGCTCTGCCTCCGTTGTTCTCTAAGGAATTCATTGTTCTTGTAATTCCCAATACTTCCTCTGTTTATGCTTGATTTTCGTTCATTCATTTCATTTGATTTATCTATCTTCGTTTTATGTGCGGATTAGACTGTTTTGTTTGATTACAAGTTATGGGTCTGACTTCTCTTTCTGTAGTTTTGTGCCTTCTGTCTGAGTAACTGACCTTCATTGCATATCACTGCTACCCATCTCCATTTTCTTCCATATTTACTCCGATTCTGATGCGGATGAGATTTATCTATCTCCAATTGCTTTTGAAAATGTGTTGTCTATTATTAAATTAGATGCATTTTCAAATCAGATTGTTTTTTACTTGTTTTGGGTTTGCCGGATTTACCTAGCATTAGATGCATTAGCATTTGCCTGATTCATTTATTAAGCTCTCTTATATTGTAGATGACATAGCTAGAACACGACAACCATGGTAAAAAGGACTTCAATAATATCTGTTTCCTTGAGCACTCAATGTGAAAGGGCGAATTAGCTCCATCCTGATAAACCCATGAGTCATCCTTGACAATGCCCTTATGTCTAACATTTCGTATTATCTCAGTTTATATGTCTATGAATCTGTTCTTACTCTCTTGTGTGGTGTGGATATGGAGCTTCAAAAACTGCTTGCTTTCTACTAAAGTTATATTCTTTCCTTTGGCATCATATCTCTTGAAACGTATGTGCATTAATTATATCAGCAAATTTATGGTGATGTAAATAGCTTACTAGAACAATCAATTTCTTTTTCAGATAAAAGAAAGACAAAAGTAGCTAAGAAAAACCTCAGTAAATTTTCGGACTCTAATGAAGTGAAACTCTTAGGATGGATACTAATGATCAGGAAACTCTTCTCCAAGCAGGTTCAACCATCTCTGAACTCGGAATAAATGAAATGGATTCAATATCGAATTTGGTCCAGGATATTGATGAACGAGAAGAGAGATTTAGAAAATTGGAAAATAGGATATCTGATTACAATGAAAATCAGTCAAGAACTTGTTTCAGAGAGACAAGATCATATACTAGATTGTTTAGTCAATTCCATAGTGAGGGGCGGTATAGTGGGTGGCTAATGATGTCCAACCATAGTGATGTGTCGAATGAAAGGTGGTCACGAGGAAACAACAGGTGGGGGAGTTCTAATTGGCCGTCAAGATATAGAGATGGTTATGTGCCAAATACAGACTGGTTAAGTCAAAACTCCAGACGTGGAACATACATGAGTGATAGGGCTTTTGATTCCAAACCGACAGATAGATATGAGTATGACAGACAGTATAGAGTAGAAAATACATCTTGGTCAAATGAAGGCTATAGAAATGGAAGATATTGGAGTAATGCTACTTGGTCAAATGGTTGGCATAGACATCAAATATACGGAAGTCATAAAACTGAAGATCCAACCTGGCATGAAAGTTATGGAAACCATAGAGTTGAAGATATGAGCTGGCATAATGAAAGAAATAGGCAGGGAAGATATGGCAGCCTTAGAGTTCACAGGCCGGGTTGGGCCAATGCACATTACAGACAAGGAAAAACTTTTAGTGATAGAGGTGAAAATATGAGCTTGTGTATGGAATCTTACAGAGTGGGCAGACATTGGAACCGCCCATATTCTACTAGAAGAAGAGCCAGTAGTTATATTGAAAGATTTATTGCAATGCTCTTATTGAAAGATAGAGAAAATGTCAAATTTTCAGTTTTATTGCCTTTGGCTGAAACATCAAACTTAGCAGTTAATTTGCATGAGTACAGAAATATTGTCTTGTTACCTGCTAGCAAATCTCAGTTTTCTTCTAGACAGCCTGTTTCTGGAGAAGCAGCCGCCGAGGGTATGCATATCGTAAAGCCCATTTCCAATGGAAGTGTTCATTCTGATTTGACAACAAATGATGACACTTTCAGCAAGAAGATTGGTAGTGGTAGTTGTAACATTGACGGTAAAAGTGAACTAGAGACTGAAAGGTCTTCTGAACTGGGAAACAGTGATTGTAAGACAATCTCTAGTTTCTTGAAGGAGGAGATGTCTGTTATGGGTGAAAGGTTTGAAAATGAGCAAGGGCAGGCACTGGAGAAGCGTGTCTCCCAAAGTGTGGAAGATAATAATTTGTCATTACTTGGAATCTTGAGCAAAGAAAATCCTTGTGCAACCTTAGAGGCAGATACATATTCTTGCATGGCTGATAAACCCTTGGATGTTTTGCATCCTTTTCCAGAAAGACCACTAGCCATTAATTCAAGGAGAAAACTGTTGATCCTAGACATAAATGGTCTTCTGGCTGACATAATTTCTCCTCCGCCCAAGGAGTGTAAACCAGATACTTGCATATTAAGAAGGGCAAGTGAGGTTTTACTTGGATTATTTATTTCATCTTAGCCAGACACTTATTGCTTTATGAACTATTGAATTTGTACACTTATTGCTTCTTTTTCTTTACTTTTTCCAGTTTTCAAGAGACCATTCTGCTATGATTTTCTGAAGTTCTGCTTTGAGAGATTTCACGTGGGCATTTGGTCTTCAAGAGCTAAGTACGCTCTTTCTGTGCTAAATAACTCTTATTTATTTTTAAATATCTTTTGGAGATGCAATGTTTTACTTATGCTTCGTTTCCGGCATTGCCATAGCTTGGTATGTTCTTTAGCAGTTACTAAATGTACAATTGACACATTGACCAGGAAAATCATAGATAGAGTGGTTGACTATTTATTGGGCAGTCTGAAAAGTAAACTGGTACTTTGTTGGGTAAGCAATCTGAATGACTTGTTTTTTCCGCAATCTGTAATATGCAATATGAATTTAAAGTATCGCCCTTTAGCATGCTCAAGAAGTTTATTTCCAAATGTCAGTGCAATGACCAAGTAGGGTTCATTCATTACTTACTAGTTAGGTATCGTAGGCATATTAATTATTGTTTAAATTTCATTGAGCAACCATGTTGTATATGGACTTTTCAGGATCTTTCCCATTGCACCTCAACAAAATTCAGGACACTTGAAAACAGGCATAAGTGCGTGGTTTTTAAGGAACTGAAGAAAATATGGGAATATGATGACCCTAGTCTACCCTGGAAGGAAGGCGAGTACAATGCATCAAACACTTTATTGCTTGATGATTCTCCTTACAAGGCTTTGCTTAATCCAGTAAGCATCCATCAAACCTTTTTTTTTTATGTTTTTGATGATTTCATGTCTCTAATATTTTTTTTGGGTGTGTACTGTGTACTATGTATAGATGCATTCTGCAATCTTCCCCAAATCTTACAGTTTCAAGGATATTGATGATAATTCATTAGGTGAGACACATTTCATTTACATAGAGGACTCTTTAGCATTTTGGGGATTGCCAGATATTATTGAAATTGGAAGAGATTATTACCATGGGTATTGCCAATAGTTTTCATTGCTGTTGCTGTTTGAATAATGTAGGTCCTGAAGGTGATCTTCGAGTTTATTTGGAAAACCTAGCAGCAGCGGATGATATTCAGAAGTACATTGAACAGCAACCAATGGGGCAAAAGGCAATTGAGGAGACAGACTGTAATTGGTCCTTCTATAGTAAGGTTGTCTCAAGTGTAGCAGCATCCACAAAAAATGAAAGTGAATCTTCTTGCATGCCTTTGAACACAACTGAAGGTATTCTAGACTTAAATGCTTGAGGATGTTGTCATTTCCCTGTTTCCTTAGTTATTTATTGACTATATCTGTAGGATATTATGAGGTGTACTACACCTAAAAGAAATAGTTTGATTAGATGAGTAGACTTTGAATATTGATAATGATTAAGCAAAAAGATATTTAGCTAGTTAAGTAGCCTAAAATATGTGTGGTGGTAGCTGAATATAACTTTGTTTGCTACTGTATACAAGTCATGCCGCCTGATGGGGGGTCCATGACAATCTATTAATGGCGTGCTTGGTTCAACTGTGGCTTGGGTCCCCTTGGGTCAGTGTCGCAATCACTCTTAATTTTTGGTAATTGACCATAATCTAGGGTAAGTTTGATTTCAGATTATTATCTTAAAGAAGATTGTTGGTAGTTTGTTTAGTTTGTTAATTAATCTGTCATATATATTGGAAGTTTGTATGTTTCTACGGCCATTACTATCACTTCAACTTAAGATATTTTATATGGGTTAATCGAACCTATTACATTTATTCTCTTGGGAAGCACTTAAAATCATCACAAATTATTATTTTTAAAATAATTGTTATTTGAAAATTTCGAATTCGACCCAACTTAGGTTATAGAGAATAGGAAGATTGTGACTTGAGCCCATTAAAATATTTGGATTCCCCTCCTATGGGGGATTGTTCATTTTTTCTTAGGTTTGTTTGCACTTTTTGATTATAAATCTAACATTTATGTTCACTATAGTTTGATTAAAAAAATCTATTAGTGAAAAAATATAGTAATTCCCATTCTGACACTCAAAGTTTGAGGGTGTTCATCAAAATTTTATAAAAATTTTAGTAAATACAAAAGTAGTAGTAGACCAATGAAAATACTAGTATTAAACAAAAAGTGTACAAGTTTTGCCCTATAATCAAATATTGGATTGCTTATTAATAATATAAATTTTAAGGTACTATTTTTATTTTGAACAAAAAAGGAGAGTACTAATTTATAAAATAAAACCATATTTTCAAACAATGATTTGTTCAATTCTTATTTTGCAGTTGCCATATCCAAACGAACCCCTATTCGGACTAATAACCCAGTAACTAAACAGACCTCGAATTTATTTAAAAAGTACCCAAACATTATTTATTTAAAATAGTATATTTTATTTATATAAATTGTTATTAAATAGATAGTAAAACATTTTTTAAATAAAATAAAATTAATTTGTATAAAATCAAATAAAAATAGTTGTTCAATGCAAAAAAAAATTAATAAGTCAATATCTTTATTATATATCAAAATTATCTTAATAACATTCAACTTAAATATTATTTTATTGATTATAAGAAATCTTTTTTGTGTTAGAATAAATAAATTTTAAATTATAATATTAATAATATATCGTGTATATATATATACATAAAATAAAATTTTAACCTTTTTTTTTATTTTGTATACCTAAAGGGTTTTCTTCACTAAACTGGTCACAATAAATATATATATATATATATATATATATATATATATATTTTAAGTCTTATTTAATAAAAAAAATATATATTTTAAATTTTAATTGAATGGAATAGGTTACAGTTAATTTTTTACCACTGATAGACTGAAAGATGGAGAAGAAGATGTAACCATGAATAAGATAAAAGAACGCCGAGTTAACTCGTAACTAACGATTTTATAATGATTTAATCTTATCCGAGTTTTATTAGCGTGCGACTTGATCTGTTGAGTTGACTCTCAAACGAGTTCACGAGTTGACTGATAAACGAGTTCACGAGTTGACTCATGATTTTGACACCTTAATCAAACCAAGCTTGGGGGGTTTATTTGAAAAGTAGGAAAGCTGAAGGAAAAAAGTGGATGAGAAAGAAAGGAGAACAGAGAGAACAGGGGTTTGGCCGCGGCCTGTTCGTGCGAAGGGGGGGAGTGCCGCATTTGCTGAGTGCTTCTTCAAATCCGGACTACAAAGATTGAGCGTGGGTCTGAAAATTGAATCCTTCCAGTCTGCTTTCGACCTTCAACTTCGGTTTGATTCTTCTCCATCGTATTCTAATACAACAATCCAAGGTCTATTTTCTTATTTATGGCTAGAATAGGACGAGCTTAAAAGATGTAAGGCTTAGTTTGTTCAAAGTTCTATACTTTTTGTTTAGATTGTAATAGGGTTCAATGCAATATGATGAAGTTTTTATATATACAATGATGATTGTATGATGCTAAGTTCTACCGATTTGTTTGAGTTAAAACTAGATGGAATCAAATGATTTGAACTTAGGATATAAACCAGTTTCTGTTTTTGATGAACAAATGACTTGGGATTTGGTTTAAATATGTTTTTACACCACTTAGGACTGATGTATTTGAGTGGCTTTGAAGAGACTTGATGATATAGATGCATTTAGAGTTGAAATAGTTGAAGGTGTCTTGTTTGAGATTTGAAAGCTGAAAAAAAAAATGAATTGGGGATTTTATTATAAATCATGATTCTAGGAGTGTGTGAAGTTGATCGCATTATCTAGATGAAGGCTCAATTTTTAGTAAATACAATGTGTTACAGATTCTTCTAAATCTGGAATTTTATAATTGGTCCACTTGAGAAGAACTTTCTAATGAACGAGAACTGGAATCTGAGATTCTAATGAATGTTTTGTTATGTTAGTTCAGAAACTGCGTCATCAAGATTCTTAGAAAGTAGTTTGTGCCTTGATTTGCATTTCAAATTGTAAATCCTTTTGAACTTAGGTTAAGGTCTCAAATTCGAGTCCTACTGAACATATTCCTAGCTTTAGTTCCTTGATTCTATGATATTCTAAATCCTTATTAATAAAATCAAATGTTTTCCTATGATTGACATAAGATAGACTGTGGTTTCTTTGGTTTTATTCTTCAGATATGTGAGTAATTGGAATGAAATACAATTTGGTTTTCTGGGAAAATGATGCTTGCAAAGTTTTCTAGGGGTGGCAATCAATACCTCATTGAATACTGGAACAGGTAAACAAACTTCTTAATTTACTGAAAGAGTATGTTAATGCAAGGCTCTCAACCCAGTCAAGGTAGTTCAAGTGAACAATTAGTCTGAGGTCTCAGGTTCGATTCTCACTTTAGCACCTTGATTGAAGTGAGGGTCACAACCGTGTGATGTTGTGCCAAGGAAAAAAAGAAACCTAGTTTAACATCATTCTTTGTAACAGAGCTGTCTACAGGAAGGTTGGTGTATCTTTTTATTCCGGGGGAATAGATTTAGCATCGGAGTTAGCGTGTGTAGTTGACGAATCATCTTCCAACTCGAAACAAAAAAGACCAAGAGCAACAACCCGATTGGAGCACAAGAAATTTCTTGAACTCAGTGTAAAGAAGAAGGTGAAAGAGCAATATCAAAACGGGAAGTTTCAAAATCTCTTGCAAAGAGTGATCGCCAATCCAAAAACTCTCGAAGATGCTTATAACTGCATCAAAACGAATGGAAACGTTGAATCATCACCGGAGGGAGATAAAATGCCTTATGATTCCCTTGCAAATGAGCTCTTTTCAGGTACGTTTGATGTCAAGGCTAACGTTTACTCAATTTCATCAAGGGGTAATAAAAAAGATAAAGAACTGCTTGTCCTCCCTAATCTCAAACTTAAAGTTGTGAAAGAAGCCATTCGCATAGCCTTGGAAACAGTTTACAAGCCCCATTTCTCCAAGATCTCGTATGGATGCAGAAGTGGAAGAGGGCATTCCAATGCTATAAAATACATCTGCAGCAAAGAAATTTCTAGTCCAGACTGGTGGTTTACATTGCTTGTCAACAAAAAACTTGATGCTTCTATCCTTTCTAAGCTCATTTCTTCCATGGAAGATAAGATAGAAGATCCCAAATTATATTCTCTTCTACGGGACATGTTTGATGCCCAAGTGCTGAATCTCGAGTTCGGTTCTTATCCAAAAGGACACGGTCTTCCTCAAGAGGGAATCTTATCCCCAATCTTGATGAACATATACCTCGATATGTTCGACAAGGAATTCTACAAGTTGTCAATGAAATACGAAGCTCTTGACGAGAATATCGAATCAGAGAGCTATCACTCCAAGCTAAGGAGTTGGTTCCGAGGACAGATTAAAGAAAAGAGTGTCTTAAATGAAACTTGTGGCGTAAGAGTAAGAGTAAGAGTACATTGTTGTCGTTTCATGGACGAAATATTCTTTGCTGCTTCTGGGCCGAGACATGTTGCTCTTGCTTTCAAATCCGAAGTACAAAACTACTTGCAGAGTGTTCTGTTTCTGGATGTGGATCAGAACGAGATATCGACTTGCAATAAGGAGAGCCTTCGTTTTCTAGGAATCCTAATCGAAAGGAGAGTGAAGGAAACAGCTGCTGTGAGGGCTGTTCACAAGTTGAAAGAAAAGGTTAAGTTGTTCGCCGAGCAGAAACAGGAGTATTGGGAAGTGGGGACCGCTAGGATCGGGAAGAAATGGCTGGCTCACGGGCTAAAGAAGGTTAAAGAATCGGAGATCAAGCATTTGGAAGATAGAGATTCGGTTTTGAGTCGGATCTCATGTAGTTATCGGAAAACCGGGATGGAAACTGATCATTGGTATAAAGCCTTGGTGAAGACATGGATGATGAAAGAGTTGGTCAATGTTAGATTGGCTTCGAATGAAGAATTCGTCCTGTCTAAGTTCGTCGTAGAACCGTCACTTCCTAAAGAATTACGAGATTCCTTTCATGAATTTCAGAATCGCGTTGACGAGTATTTTTCATCCGAAACAGCTTCGACTGCTTCTCTATTGCCAAATTCATGCGAAGCCGTCAGCTCGAAGACAGAGGCGGTTGCTCCTGTTAATGTTATAAGAAAACGTCTTCAACGGTATGGTTTGATAAACGCAAAAGGATTCCCATGTGCATCCAGATTCCTTATATTACAAGATAATACTCAAATAATTGACTGGTTTTCAGGAGTAATTATCAGGTGGCTAAGGTGGTATAGGGACTGCAGTAATTTCAACGATGTAAAGGTTATTATTTGTGATCAGGTTAGGAAATCTTGCATTAGAACACTGGCGGCTAAGCATAGGATCGATGAACATGAAATAGAGAAACTTTTTGATTCGGAATTGAGTAGAATTCCTTTGTCGGAAGAAGAGATGGAAAACGATATAGGAGAGGAGAATAACGAGGAGTTAATGTATGGGTTATCAAATAGCGGGTTGTGTTTGTTATCATTGGCGAGAATGGTTAATCCGACGAGGCCATGCAACTGCTTCGTGTTTGGATGCTCGGAAGCAGCACCGAGCGTTTACTTACTGCATGTGATGGAGAGGCAGAAGTTTCCGGGTTGGAAGACTGGTTTTTCGAGCTGTATTCATCCAAGCTTAAATAAAAGAAAATTTGGGCTGTGTAGGAAACACTTGAAAGATCTTTACTTTGGTCATATTTCACTTCAATCTATCAATTTTGGTTCTTGGTGATCAATTTTTTCTTGAATGCCACCAACAAATGGCGAAAACTTATTGTTGGGTTGGATATATGAAAGCCGATGTTATAAGATTTTGACAAGGCGGCCGAGATAATTGTCTTCGGTTTTTGGTTTGGTTCAAGGCGATTGCAGACATTGCCGAGGTATAGTGGTTGGATTTACTTCAAAAATAGGTGTATCACAGACTGGGGATTGAGATCTTAACTGGTTTTTTAGGGATAAAACAATTTTTGTAGACTCATATCTCCCGCAAAGATTGAAGTTCAAGGTGGTTGAGGGCCATTGGGCATTAGTTCAATTTTGAAACATCTTAAATTGAATTTGAGAGCTATGACTTTAGGATTGTGTTAGTTCTTAAATTCCAAAAAAAAATGGTTGTTTTATGTTAGATTTATTGGTTGTAATTTTGTATTATAACTTGTAGAAGTTATGAATTGTATGAAATATGAATAGAAGATGGATTTAATTCATTGTGGAATAAGGAAATATAGATTGATTTGATATGAAAATTTTATTAAAGTCCATTATTTTCTACTCATGATGATAATTTATAAAAGATAAGTTTAAACCAGGCCTAAGAAGACATTGCACATGGTGATTTGATGGGCGTGGAAATCAGTGAAGAAGAGAAATGACATCATGTGTCAATAAATGACTGGAGATCGATTGTAGATAAGTTTCAGGTTATTCACGTCATTTCACATTATATAAATTTCTGAATCAATTGACAAACTCGCAAAATATTCGCAAAAACGACAACTCGGTCGGTAATCTCATTACCCTTTTAAAAAATATTCGTAAAAACTTAGTAAATGTTACTCCTAAATTTTATACATAAATTTAAAAAGGTAGTTCCTATTGCTTATTCCTCTAAAGTAAACCCGACGTTTCATTTCTTGTAAGCCGGACAAAAGTAAGTGTTGTTGTAACTAAGATATATGGAATTATACAATACTTTGAAGATATGAATAAGGTTTAAGAATAAATTTGACTCCAATTAAGAATCTTGTATTGTTTTAAGTGTTTTTTTTATTTTACATTAGATTATTTTTTTATTAAATATCAAAATATTACTACGTTAGTTTTTTCTTTACTTTAAAAATACTAATGATAATTTATTATTTAAATTAAATCACCCAAATAGATACCATTTTATTCCTTTTCCAGAAAGAAAAATCAGATTATTGGAATATTTGTGTGTCATTTAAGAGGTTCAATGATTAATTTGAGTTTTCGAATTATTGTTGACAAAAGAAATTCCAAATTATTTTGAAAAAGTTTGTTTGTTGGATTATTGATATTTTGTTGATTGGTGGATGTAGTTTGATGAGAAAGGATGAGAATCTTTTTTTCTTCTAATGTTTTAAAAAAAAAAACTCTTAGTTATTGGTATATATTGAATTAAATAAAAAATAACACCTGTCAATATATACATTAATATAATTTTTAATAATATATTTAAACCTCATTTATTATAAAAATTCAATCAACAAGACATTTTGACTATTAAGTAATATAAATTAAATAAATTATCTCAACTTTGAATTTAATTAAAAATATACTAAAATGTTATACTAGTGCCTCTATCTATTAAATATTGATTAAAATAAATAAGTAGTAGTTAAAAAAAATGATAAACATAAAATGGGAAATATTTGTCAAACCATATAATTTTCTCTTAAGCATATTTATATTATAATTTATTAGAAAAAAATAGATTATAATAATATATATAAGGCTAATTATTATTTGAAACTCGAATTTTATCAAACATTCAATTTTGTCATATCTTTTCTTATAATTATAAGGGTAAACGTAAGTATCTTACTGTCATCTTATTTTAAAGTATGATTTTGTTTTTCTAATTAATTTATCATGTTTTTAAATAAAATGATATTTAAAGATGTATTTTTTAACAATGAGAATTGTTTTCGATATTTACGTATTTTTATTTGTCGAGGTTTGTTTGAGTGATTAAAAAAATGTGTAATATAATAAATGATTTGAAATTTTTTGAATATATATATATTTTAAAATAATTCTAATGACATAACTTTGTATACGATTTACTAATTTAAATGTATTTATTTTTAAATTGAGTAGTTTTTTTAAGAACTGTACATCCAAACCTATCTAATACGGTTTGAATGTTTTAAAAATTGTGTAACATATCAATAATAAAAAAACAGATCATTGTTATTTTGATTTTACAAATGTAAAAAAATAATTAAAATAATGACAATATAATGTTATAGTAAAAAAACATACGTATGAACAAAATTTAAATAACTAAATTTTTAATAATTGAATTTTTTATGTTACAATTCAAAGTTTGAAGTTAAACGATCTGAAAATTTGAACTTCAAATAATACAATTTGATTTAGCTTGTATGATTAAAAGATTTATACAATTTTAATATACAAACATTTAAAAATATATATTATAAAAATTGACCATTTTAAAATATAAAAAATAAAATAAAAAAATATAGTAATTGTGATGCAGAGAATTGAATGAATTGATGTGAGGTAGGAAAGGTGGTCCCCACCCTCATGTGAGTTGTTTACTTTATCCACGTGATCATCTATTCTCTCACTATCACCATCACACTTCTCTTTCTTAAAGTGACATCCACATGCAACTTTATCATGATTATTTTAATTATGACATCAAAATAAATTATATTTAAAATTAATAATAAAAATAATTTCTATCTACTTATAACCAGCATTAAGAGAAAAACCAATATATTAATTATTTATAAATAACATTTAAATTTAATTAATAATTCAAGACTTAGGCCTTATTTGAGGATGTGGTTTTTTTAATTTTGTCTCGGTTTTATCCAAAAAAAACCCTTGTTTGATAAAAAGTAGAAAAAAACTGGTTTTTAAAATTTAAAGATTAATTTGCCCTTTGACTTTAGAAGATATGGTGTATGTGAGAAAATGATGGTTTAAAGAGAGAAGATAAAATTAGAGGGTAGTTTATGTATTTAAATAATAAAATTATTTGATTTGATGGTTGATAAGATTTTTGGGTTTTGAGATAAAAACTGAGTTTTATCCCAAATACCCTTTCATCAAACGAAGGCCTTAATTCACACTATCAAGTTTTTTATTCTAATTTTTGTTGACAATAGTTAATTAGGTTAGTTTCTCATATTTAAAAAGCAACCAAGGCCTAGTTTGATGAAGGGGTTTTTGGGATAAAACCCAGTTTTTATCCCAAAACTCAAATATCTTATCAACCACCAAATCAAATAATTTTATCATTTATCAAAACTATCCTCTAATTTTATCTTCTCTTTCTAAACCATCATTCTCTCACATATACCATATGGTCCATATCTTCTAAAGTCAAAGAGCAAATTAGTTTTTAAATTTTAAAAATCAGTTTTTTCATACTTTTTATCAAACAAGAATTTTTTGGATAAAACCCAGACAAAATCCTAAAAATCACTTCCACAAACGAGACCCAAGCTATTCCTGTTTGTTTACCAAATAAAAACCAATCACATGTTTTTAAATAGTCTCATATCTTTCTTAATACAATGACTATAAATTATCAAATTACTTTCTTAACATTTTATTTTCCTATAATCTATATATATATATATAATGATGCTTAATTTTTAAAGTGTCCGAATTGCCGAGTCGAGAGTTGTGGTTAATTTAGATACTTGGATCGAATTGTGGGTTGACCCGTTTTTAAATTTAAAACGGTTAAAAATATAATTAAAAATGTTAGAGGTATGTTTCGAACTTGCAACCTAACAAAAACAAGTACAACTCTTTAACCAACTAGGCTACAAAGATTTTATATTTTAAATTCAACACGAAATTTGATAAACGCGGGACGTTTTAATATTAATATATAAGTTCAACTTTTTAACTAACTAATATACAATGATGTTGAGTAAATGGATACTTGGGTCGGATTGTGGGTTGACCCACCCATAAACTTAAAACGGTTAAAAATAAAAAATGTTATCCGTAATATTTTTTTCACGATTTTTATATTATTACTTGTGCAAATGTACGGGCTAAATGCTAGTTTAATTAATATTAAGGGTTAGAAAATAACTTTGTAATATCAATGAAACTAATTAGTACTATATGTACTTTTGATTATATCATATCATCTTATAATTATTATTTGAAATAATATGACAATAAAACAAAGAAATTTTATTCAATTAATAGTTTATCATTTAAATATATAAGAATTTGAATTTGTATAAAAACACAAAATAATCTATGAAATTAAACAGGAATGTGGGAATTATACTAGAAGTTAAAGTGATATTTATTTAATTTGATTCTCATTACGGATATTTTAATTTTAAAATATGTTAATTAAACTAATGAATAAAATTATGGTCAATAAAGAGTGGTAGTTCAATTTATTAATTTTATGTTTAAATATTTCCAAAGTCAATTGTATGATTCAGTCAAGTCAACTTACATTGTATTCATTAAGAAATAAGTGAACATCCACATTTTCTTCACCAGTGTCACATAATTCATGCATCACATGGTTCTTCACAATATAATAATAAAAATAATTTATAATTGAAATATAATTGAAGACTTGGAGTGATCGATGAAGGATTGTGGTGATTTTAGTTATAGTTTTCATTATTTCTCAACATATAAATCTCAAACATTTGTCTCATGTATATATTAATTAGATTCAATTGAGCACCCTATATCTCCTTAGGTGTCCTTGAGTAAATTCAAAATGTTCTAATTAAATTTGTAAGTCTTGTAACTAGTAGAGGTTTTCTTTACAATTTAATTGAGTATTTGAGAGTTTTTTTTAAGTAAAAATCAAATAAGACACTTCACATTATAGTTTATTGCGAATAATATAGTAGGTCATCTATTGTTTTGTAAAAAAAATTAACATTAGTAGAGTAAAAAAAACAAATAAATAAGATAAGTAACTCATTATCAGAATAATCCATTATTTGATTGATCAAGAGAGAAAAAAAAAATCATGAATGAAAAATCATAGTTGTAATTATAACTATGAATTTTGGTATCAACTTATTTAATAATATAATTTTGAAATAATAAAAAAATTAAAAAACATTTTTTCTTTAGAGTCAATCTTGACGGTTATATATATATATATATGGACTTATTAGATCTCATTTAATCATTTTTTAAGATAATCTCAATGTCTAATCAATGCGGAACTAAGATATTTTTTTGCAAATTAATTCACTTGAACTTCAAGTAGCTTTTTATTATTATTTGTTTTTATTTTATTGATGCATGATAAACACATCTATATATTATTAACAAATAATAATAATATCATCTATCAATTTAAGCCTTCTTAGTTCAAGGGTTATTTTAATAATCTGAATTATTTAAAAAATAATATTTAGGGTGATAAATAATTATTTGTGGTAATTTTAAGGTGGTGTAGAATATTTTTGGTAAAATGTAAATAATAATTTAAAATATGAAATATTTTGATTAAAAAATTGAATGATATGATAGAAGAAAAATAAAGTGAAATGATATTTTTTAAATCTGAGTAAGCTTTTTCATTCTTATTTTTTATTTTAATTTAGAAATGTAATACTCTAGTTCAATTAATGCATTTCAACGAGAATTGAATCATTTTTTTTTTATCTATTTATTACTATTATTAATTTCTTTTTGTCTGATTTTAATTTAATCTGTGTCTTCATTACCTTCTTTAATTAAAGCGTTTTTATTGAAATCGAATTTAAGACTTTAATTTAAAAATTAAAACTCATTTAAATTTAAGCAATTCATTGATTATTATTTATTTTGTTTGAATATAGAAAATTATTATGATTCATTATCCAACTATCACCATTGTTCCTTCCACTTTAAAATGTTAGTGAAACTTATTCATTATTATATTATGAGAGAATAATAAAAAGTATTATAATATGTGGTAAGTATTTTTTTTATGAATTTTTATTTTTTATTTTTATTTTGAATTAAAGTTCTTACAACCATGACTTTCATTTTCATTTAAAATATTTTAAATGAGAATTGAACACGTAATATTTGAATTCTTTAAACTTTTATCACTACTTAATGAGTTCATCATACATTTGTATATAAAAGAATGTCTACAAGTTTATTATTTTTTTTTGTAAGACAAACATGAAATTGTTTATTCTTAAGACAAAAATTGAATTAAAAAATATATATTTATGAAAATATGGGTAGTAAATTATACCAAAAAATTTATATGGACAAAATGCAAAATTGACAGTAGTGTATTAATTAATTGATGATAGAAAAAAGGAATGAGACCTAATGATCAAGACATTACACAACAAGACCTAGTGATGATCAAGACATTACTACATGAGATCCATCTACAATCAGAAAGTTATTGAATAATAATAATAAAGTATACACATATTAATTTATAATAGACATGATTTTTAGGAAATTTGCTAGCTAAATAGCTGTAATTGAGTTCTAATTACAAGAAAAAAATCAGCAGAAAAAAACAATAAAACAGCTGTGATTGAGCAGCAATAATCCAATTAATTGATCATAGGTCCCACTTGCATTCTTAATTACTTATGAACTGTAATAGAATTAGTACCACTCCATGTTCAGACAAATTAACGTAACCATCACCATATTTGTAACTACACAACAAAATTAAATTTATTTCATTTAATTACCTTTCCTGCATGCATCAAAGTCTACCTAATTCATGCATGCATTCAAATTAATTAAAGTGAATATATGATCAACTTCTTTTATAATCAATTATTCTCCTAATTTTAACCTTTATCTTAATGTATACTAACAAACAAATTACAATTTCATAGGCATGGGCAGAAGAAGTTTCGACAAATCGAGAAACATATATGCATTCCCATAGTATATGGCTGTCGATATATAAGATTTGAGAAACGAGAATTGTAAGATTGTTTTGCTGCAAATAAAATTAATGTTTCTATTCAATATGGTAAGTAGTAGTAAGTTTGAAATAATAAATAGGATTTTAAGTTGTTGAAACATGGATCCCATGCCAAATTGTCAAGCGGTAACATTAGCTGTATTCCAGAGTTGATTGAATGAATCATATTCATTCTTCCATGCCAAGACCAAAAAACTAATAGGTCCTACACTTAATGCAATGTTTTTTTGGGTGCATATTTTACAACAATTAATTGGATAAACTTCAAATATATGCCTGGGTCATCTCCATCTTTTATTGTTAGTAGGTACCATGACAATCAAAAAATTAAATTTAATAAATAAATGTGTATGGATATATATTTGTTCAATTGATGTCATGTCATAGAAAGAAAGGATTGGACAAATACTACTTAAATTACATAATTTAGATGTTGAATTTAAAGTTTTATCCTATTCAAAACTCATAACTCAAATATTCCAATAATTCATAATAAAAAACGAATATAAGTTAGTACTACGTGAACTCAAACCCTAAAAAAATTAATACAATAAACTCAAATTATTCTCTAATTTCATTTCATCTGTTCTAAAAAAAATGACTGTTTTACCCTCTCCTGTAAAAGAAAATATGAAGCAAACAAGAACAGAGGATCCTATCTGCTCGTGAGACATTTCAAATAGAAATCGAACAGTAATTTATACTCTCTTAGGCACCCAATACCTAACATTGAGCTATCCAAATAGGTTAGGTCAATAATTTGAGCCTTTGACATACCCTAATCATGAAAACAAATAACCTTCTCATTGAAAAAATTTAAAAAAGTTTGGCAAGAGAAGAAAATGGTTGGTTGGCTCCCAATTTTTCCCACCATCTGACATTTCCACATGTCCATGTAGACAAACTCGACCCACCCACATTGTAATGTTCAAAGGACGACAACTGGAAGAAGATGAAGAAGACATAGAACTTAAAAAAAATAAAAAAAGTGTATGATGACCCCACACACATTCACACTTCTTACTTACTTTCTGTATTTCTTTATTTCTGGTTGATTAGTACATTAATAATTACCCTCCTCCTTCTCATCCACCACCCAAGAAGAAACAGGGTTTCACTTCAAATACTACTACTTGTATAGTCTGCAAAGTTTCTTCCTTCATCAGCTGACTACCACCAAACATAATATAAACTAGTTCCTTTCTTCAGTTACAAAACAACCCAAAAAAGAAAACTGCTGCTTTGTTTTCACTCCTCTTACGGAAATCACTATTGCTCCCTTCCCTCCCCCCCTTTCACCATTAAAGCTTTATAAAGCTTTATAAACCTACCCATTTGAGCTAATAAGGACAACCCATCAAGAAGATATCCAAACGCCTCGCTCCAGATCATAATCTACACAACATGTCTTCTGCAAAACTCGACAACCGAGAATTACAAAGACAGATTGGCTGTATGAATGGCATCTTTCACCTCTTCGACCGCCACAACTCATTCACTGCCCGGACACGGCGTAGCACCAGCCACAGAAGGTTACCACCGCCCACACCTCACACTCAATGCAAGGTAAGATCAATCAATCAATCAATCAATCGATCTCATGATTCTCATCTAGTTTGGTTTGGAGACCCATTTCTAATCTAATTGAAAAACATTTCAGGGAGATGATGATAAAGAAGAGTTGGCGAAACAGAGGAATCATCGAAGAACAACCTCAAATGAATCACCCAGAACTTCTTTTTCTTCTTCCCTTAGCTCATCTACCTTCTCTTCAATGGATAACAACAAAACGGTTGACTTACGAGATGTGGTCAAGGATTCAATCTACAAAGAGACGGTTTCAGGATTGTCTGTCAAGACAACCAGAGGCGCAAATCATACCATAAAGTATGTTGATTCGCCAAGACCACCATTACCCTATAGACAGAACGAAACAGAGACGACATTGCGGTCCAAATATGCTCCTCGCTTTTCCTACGACGGAAGGGAATCAAGGGATTCATGGACATCCACCATGAAACTCAAAGAGCTACCTCGACTGTCGTTAGATAGTAGACAATCAACGAAACATGTTCAAAATGAAGGTATTCATCGTCGATCCTCTAGCGTTGTAGCGAAACTTATGGGTTTGGAAGGACTTCCAGATTCAGTTTCTTCAGATATCAACTGCTACAGGCAAGATGAGAATCTTGACACGACACCCAGGTTATTGAGAAGCAAATACAACCAAGAATCCATACCAGCAAGTACTTCTCTGCCTGCATTGTCGCCTCATTTGACCTCAAGAGAACCAGCTCTACGAAAACCAGCCTCGCCTACTTCAATTTATGGAGAAATTGAGAAGCGGTTGACTGACCTCGAGTTCAAAAGTTCTGGGAAGGATCTAAGAGCTCTTAAGCAGATTCTTGAAGCAATGGAGAAGACCAGGGAGCGATTAGAAGTCAAAAACGAAGATAAAGCTGCAAATTTGGAGCATCAAAACATAAAAGATTGTACAAATTATGGCAACCCAGATCAAAACAGCAGATCAGAGCACAATTCATACCCAGCATCTCCAACTTCGAAACGGAATGGATCATCATCATCATCAATTGTGATTATGAAATCAGCCAAATTTTCTGAGAGAAGAACTTCAGCTTCCTCTGCTGCAATGCCAATTAACAAGCTTAAGAACAGTGATGCTGCTGCTGGTGTAAGGAGTAGAAAGAGTAGTAATATTTCAGTTGACAAAATTCAGGGTCCTAGAGAAAATCATCTTAGACAACAACAATCCCATCAAAATGGAAATAAGACAAAAACCAAAGCAATGCATTCTTTGAAACTACCTCCTCAACCACTCCCTGTAAGCCCAAGATTGTTGCAGCAGAAGAAACATCATAACAATCAGCCAAATGACCAGAGTTCCTCTCCAGGTAGAAAAATCAAGTTGAAATCTTCTATCCCCAAGAAATGTGACAAAAAGGGTGCAACAAAAACAACTCAACAAGGCGATACAGCCTCTGTGCAATCAGATAGCATTGATTCAGAAGTTCAAAGCACCGGGCACTCGGAGGAGATCAATTGCCTATACCCGCAGGTAAACATGGTTGGTTTTACTTTACTTTCCTAGAGTAGTTTTCTCCAATTTCCATCTTCATAAATATATGATTTTTGTTCTTTTCAGGATATACCAGAGAAGTTGAGAAAAGATGCAGCAACAGGAGAATTCAGAAGCACTATAGAACAACCAAGTCCTATCTCAGTTCTTGATGCTACATTCTACAGAGAAGGTTCGCCCTCTCCTGTGAGGAAGATATCAAATGCTTTTACAGGTATGTGTTCCTTTCGCTAATTCTGAAACCCCCAAACAAAACAGAAATTTATGGTTTTCTTTTGCCCCAATTCAGATGATGAAACTCAGAATTCTGAAGAGACTGAATGGAGCACGACAGTAGAGTTAGATCATTTGCTCAACAACACAGATACTGATGCCCAACCCATGTTCAATCAAGAAAAACTAGAAAGTATCAACCAGTTGGTTCTCAAGCTAAAAGAACTCAACTCCACAAACGAAGAAACCGATGAGGCATCATATAGTCCACATAACTCCGAAGACCAAAACCCAGATCACAGTTACATAACCCAGATAATTTTAGCATCTGGTCTACTCTTCAAAGATCTAAGTGC
This sequence comes from Impatiens glandulifera, assembly GCF_907164915.1. Lineage (NCBI taxonomy): Eukaryota > Viridiplantae > Streptophyta > Magnoliopsida > Ericales > Balsaminaceae > Impatiens > Impatiens glandulifera. The sequence continues at coordinate 28,530,444 of NC_061870.1, forward strand.
ATACAGCTCAACCCTGATACAGCTTAAACCACCATTGCTAAACCCAAGCCTGTTTCTTGTGCTTGAACAAACCAAAGGGAGTATTGATGAATCAAACATTGCTGACAAGATTCATAGAAAGCTGATATTCGATGTTGTCAATGAGATCCTTGTGCAGAAGATAAACGACTCGGGGTTTTACAGGTCATGCATAAGTGTAGAGAAACTGGGACAAAAAAAGCTTGTGAAAGAATTGTGTTCTGAAGTGGATCTTCTTCTGGGTAAGGCAGATTGCAACTTACAAGATGAAGACGATGAAGAGAAGGAGGATTATTTGATAAGCATGTTGAATGAGGAGATGATGCATAAGTCAGGAAACTGGATTGATTACAGATCAGAATTGCCTGCATTAGCTTTGGATATTGAACGTCTCATCTTTAAAGACCTAATCACTGAAGTTGTTCAAGGTAGTAGGGATAACAAGCACTACTGCAAATTACTCAAGAACATTTCACAATAGTTTATTTATATATATTTTAAGGGCCTAACTCATGTATAAGAACATTGCAGATTACTATATATACCAATAATTTTATAATTTGGTTTCTATCAATCAAAACTATGATATACTAGCAACTCATATGATATTTATTCAATTTTTGTTACTATTGACAAAATTAAGATTCGGTTGTTACTTTTTTGAGGTGCGATTAATTCTCTCGGATTTAAACGCATAACCCGTAAATTTACTCAATCAATTTAACCAAAAAAAGTAAAATTTGTCGTGTAACGAGCTCAAACCAAATATATCTATCCGTTTTTTTTTTTTTTCCTACTTTTAGATTAGGCTAGCATGGCTTAATGATCTATAACAATTTTCAATTTTTTGAACTTCAGAAAAAATAAAAATGAAATGTCTTAATTTACTGATATAATTTAAATGATAAAAATATTTTTTATAGAATTAAAAAAACATTTTAAATTTAATTCTAAAAAAAAAATACATTTTTAAGTTAAGATAGGGAGTTTGCTAGAAAAAAAAATATATAACTTACACATAATAAAACAATAATATTTAATTAGAAGAACACAGACTGTTCAACAAAATAAAGTTTAGTATTTACAAAGATATCCAATCAATCATGCCTTAGCCTCTTGGGCTTGACAACACTTGTTGTGGATCGTCCTTGAATGGATTTCACCTTTGGGCTAGGCCGGTAGGTTTGGAGTTATTTAAATATTCGAATAATTTAACCTAATTAAATATTATCAAATTATTTATTTAAATTAAAATATTAAAAAAAATTCTTTTAAAAAAAATTATTTTATTATTATATATCAACACTCATTAAATTTTTACCAAAATAATATCCATTTAACATGACCTTAATGAAAAGAATAAAAAACACTATAGCAAGATAGTGTAATGGAATTTGTTTGATTAGGATTTTTATTGGATTTTTTGGAAAATTAATTATCTAAAAAAATTAAATTATTTTAATTTTAATTAGATGAATTACTATATTGTATTTTTATATTTATTTAAATTTTTTATAAATAAAACAAATATATTTTGTCCAATAAATTTAATAAATAAATAATTAAAAACATATGATTAGTGAATTTCAGTAAAGGAAACTAACATCAAAAGATCTCCTAAGTTCACAACATTTATTAAAAATATAAAAACGAATTAAATAATTCAAAATTTTGACAAATAAATAAGAGAAATGATAGGAACAATCAAATATTAACAAAAAAAAAAAATCTAAGAAATAATGTGTAATCTCTTAATTGGATTAAAAATTTATTTAACATTAAAAAAAACTTAAACAACATGACGATAAATAAATAAAAACAATAAGGAAAAAAATAAAATAATACTACTTTTTAAAATTACTATTTTATCACAATTTTATTTATAAATTATTAAAAAAAATATTGTTTTTTTATTCTTTTCATTGGACATATATTTGTCTAGACTATGTTTAAAATACTACCAATTTTTTTTTTTCATTCATGTTTATTTTGTAGAGCATGATCAAAGTTAAATTTGTAAATAAATTGTTATTAAAAATTTTAATATTATATGTTTATCTGGTATGATATGAGTCTCATAAAAATTCGTTACCTAAAAAGGCAACAAAAATGTGTAGAGGATAGTAAAAATTATTTAATGGAGTTAATGTCAACCATGCATGATAGGTTATATAAACTAAGCTAGCTAAAAATTTAATCATCATTCATAAATCATAATCCACCCAAAATTATGAATATTATTGTTTTAAGATCGACCCATAGTTTATTAGTCTACATTAATTTTACTTAGAATATTTTAAGTCTTTAACTATCTACATATTTACTTGTTTTGTATCATTGAGATAAAAGTATTGAGTAAAATTAAAAAAATTATTGTTTTCTTGGGCCTCGTTTGATCTTTGGGTTTTTGGACCAAAACCCAACAATCCCATCATAAATCAAATCAATCATTTTATTAATTAAAATACCCAAATTACCCTTACTTAAATATTTTATTTTATATTAATAAAAAATAATATATATATATATCTTATATTATTTTATTACATTATAAAATTTATTTACATATAAATTAAATTAATAAATTATTTTATTTAAAAAAATTATATTAAATATAAATAAAATTATAACCTACTATATTATCTAAAATACCATTTAAATTTTAAATAGTTTAAATAAATAATTATATTAGAAAATAAAGTGAAATATATTTAAATAAAAATATTAATGAATTATAAATATATTTCATTTAAATTAAATTTTTCTAAATAAATTTTTTTTTTTTAATATAAACTAACTTTAAACTATTATTCTAAATAAATATTCTAATAAATTTGTTTGAATTTTAATAATTATCTTATAACATTAATTTCATGTAAAATTTTTATATTAGTTATATTAAATAAAAATAAATACATAATATAAATAAGATTATAATATACTATATTATTTGTTTGATGTAATATTTAAATTATAATAGTAGTTATTTATAAAATTAATATTTATTTAAATTTTTATTTATATATTAATAAAAGTTAATATTAATATATTTATAATTTTTTAATATTTATTTATATTTTAAAATTTTTTTTAATATAAATTAAATTATTTCATTTAAAAAATATTATTAATCATAAAATATATATATATATATATATATATATATATAAAGGGAGAGGAGGTGTGCGAGAGGGAGAGAGGAGGTGTGAGAGGGGAGAGATGGAGGGTAAAATAGGAACAAAATTTAAAAACCTAGATTTTTACCTAATCTAATCAAACATGGGTTTTTTAGAAAAAACCCAGACAATATCCTGATAACCCAAAGATCAAACGAGGCCTTGGATGCATGAGTCCTTATAAAATCGATCCGGGCAGTTTTCTTTATTTCTTAAATTATAATATAATCCTCTCCTTAAAAAATGATTTAAGTAGCCCAAATATCAGAAACCCACATGTTGCTAATTAAGCTAACATTACATTTTGTTTTATATTAATTTCACAACTCATACAATAACATAGACTCACCTTTGAGCGGTTTAAAAAAAATGAAGGGGTTTGAAACAATTCACGATAAATTGCAATAGTACTTTGATACGTGAAATATTACGTATGTAACGTATTTTTTACCAACAAAAATTTAACAAATTTTTTTTAACTTTATTATTTTATTATATTATCAACATATTCTTCAACTATATTTATTTTTTTCACCTTTTAAGACTTCAAGTATAAATTGGAAATTTAAATAAATAAAAATATTGTATTGGTTAATATAAATCATATATAATATTTTAAATCTAATTCAATAATCACATTTGCTTTATGTCTTTATATCTGGTTTTTATATATTAAAATAATATTAATCTTCAATATATTATTATAATTTATCCATAACGCCTGTATTATTTGATAATAAATTAAGAAAGTATTATGCACAATATGGTCGCATAACGTGGGTATATATCTATACACACACCCTTGGTCAATCTTGGAATACACTTTTTAAACTATTATTTTCTTTTTATCATTATAAAATTAATTTGTTTTTCTTTATTATAACTCAATTAACCAAAAAAAAATGATTTTACAAGAAAGCATATTAATTAAAAAATAAATCATATATACATATATATTAATAATTTGAAGGGTTTGAATGTTTATTTACTATTTATTCATAATAAAGCCTAAATTTACTTCATATTAAAAAAAAAATATGTGCCACTAGAAATGAGACACGTAGCTTGACCAAGTTGGCGTTAGCTTTACTCTTTGATCATCCTGACACGTGTACTGTTAAACCACTGCTCAACACGTGGAACGTACCAGATGACATGTCACTGTCTTGAAAAGAAAAAAGAGCAAGTTGATCCAATTGGGTCCCACTTCTGATCTCATTTCCGATTTTGCGTAATTGTTTAGGAGATTCCCTTCATAACACCATTCTTCATCCTTAAAGATCCGTTTGTTTCACATTCAATTTATCTACCAATACTAAACTAATCATATTCTTTATTTATGATTTCTTTTCATTCAAACATGGATATTAAGGAAATTTTGTTATATTTTTACTCAATTGAGTATGATTAATTAACTATTAATATGTAAGTACAATCCAAATAACAAACGGGTCTTAATTAACATATATAATGGTCAACTTTTGATAATGATGTTTTTTTGTTGGGCTATATTTATTTGTCACTAATTTGAACTTTATAAGGTGAAAAGTAATCTAAATAATCTTATCTTTTATTAGTGTTATATAGATACTCCCAAATTGGAGAGTGTGTGTGTTATAGGCAATTAACATGCAACTTGCTGAGTGGGACCTCCATTCATTGTCATGAAAGGTCTACATTTTTATTTTATTTTATTTTATCAAATTTATTTATTTATTTGGATAAGATTTTTATTACTTGAAAATGAAAATAGTTTAAGAGATTGTTTGATTTTCATTAATTGAGTTTTTTTTAGTTTGGTTTTAAAAAATATGGTTTGATAAAAAACCAGTAATTAAAATAATTTTTTATTTAAATTTTAAATTTAATAAAAATAAAATATAAGTATTTTAATATTTTAGTTAATAAAATGAGTGATTTAAATTTTGAGTGTGAAATATTTCATTTAAGATTTTGTTTTTTTTGGATTAAATGTTATTCATGGTAAAAAAATTACGAATAATATGTGAATGAAAAAATGTTTTATTATGATAAGTCGTTATTGTATGTATCACTAGAAGTTTGAATCGACTTATTTTTGTATTGACGATGGGGATAGTATTTCAAGTATTTTTGTGGTGTATGTAGGGTTTATTAGGTGATGTCCGATTCCTTAAATAATTGATGAGAAGTTTGAATGCATATTGCATGGTAGATCTGCATATGTGAATTATCATCCAAATTATTTTAAGCTATATTATCTGGTTTAAGAGAAATCGTCGAACATTTAATAATCGTAATAGCTGAATTCGTATATTTAATAATATTAATATTATGATATTTTATGTGTTTCGATTTTAAGAAACTGATATAAATGGTCGGAGGGTTAATCGTTTTTCTCGAATACCTACTAACTCGATAATTTATTTGAAAAAAAAATATATTAATTTTAATTTTTATTATTATATTATTTTTCTATTATATATTTGAGGAATGATAGAGAGAGGGAATTTGGTGAGGGAATTTGGTGAGAGAATGACTTGGCATCACCTTCGTTGAAATATTTAATTTTTTCAGCGAATAAAATTATGACAAGTCATTCCCTCACCAAATTCCCTCACCTAATCATTTCTTCCTCTATATATATAAATATATATATTTTCCATTATTATCAAATTTAATTTATATAAATTATTTTTAAAAAATAAGAAAATTAAGATTTAATGGTTATAATTATAGTGTTTTAATATAAAAAATCAAAATAACCCACCTAACAAAAAGTTAATGAATTAGGTTATTTAAATAACATAATATAATAAATAACATTTTACTTCATTTCTTATTCTATCACATAATTCATTTTATAGTTAGAATATATTTTAAATTATTAGTTTTATTTAATTAAAAAAAATTATTAAGAAAACCTCCCCGATGTAAGAAAAAAAATGAAAAATAAAGTTGGTGACCCTAGTTAATGACTCTTTTTAAAATGATTATTAATTATTAATTTTAAATAATTAAAGTTATTTAAAAAATATCAATCCTAACCCGCCCTAAGTGGAATATATTAAAAAAATACATATTGCCAACTTGTCATATACTTATTTTATTTAATCAAACACATGTACTAATATAATTAATTTAAAAAAAATGATGGGCATCAAAAGCCCTTAACAACAACTTTAACTACAAGTTTTTTTAGAACTCATTAAATTTAATTGGGATAACGAATGTGATAAAATAAAATAAAAAATACTTCAGATTCATTATTCTTATATATTAGTGCTCGTTTGATTAAACTTATTTTTGTTTTTTTCTTATGATTTTTTTCTAAAAAATCTTATTTAATAAATATTTAAAAAAAACTAATTTGTTGGTTTAAATTACCAAAATATTATCTATATTTTTAAAATTAATATGAGTAATTTTGATATTTAAATATATAAAAGAGTGATTAAATAACTAAAATTATGGATGAAAGAATTGTTGAGTTTTGAGATAAAATTCAAAAAAGTCAAAAAAAAATAATTAAATATCAAACTAGCCCTAGATATGATGTACATGTATTTTGAAAGGACTATACCAAATTCAAAGTTGGAACCTTAAAAATTTAAAAGGCATTTGATTACTTTAACTTAATTCCCTAGTCAATCTCAAACTTGCATCATCATCTGCCAAATTTTTCTTAAAAAATGAATCGAATTGCTTTGGTAAGACTAAATAACTAAATTAAACATCTTACAAATATCTTGTTTTTGTTATATGGGTTATTTCAGATTTTAATTTAATTTAATTTGTTTATTTAAAATTTATAAATGAAAAAATAATATATCTTGTAATACCTAAGGCCGGCACGCAATATAATATAAGGGCGCGTGAGAGAGGTTTTTTTACCAAATAATTACAAAAAAACCAAGGGTGATACGTGTCAATGTACGAAAGCGAGTTGAAAGTTTGGCTCGAAAATTGAGGTTGTCGGCCACGTGTCGATCGTTCGAAGGGCCCTACGTTCCAGATAACAGAACCAAACATGGAAGACAGCTATCAATTTATTGTAGAGAGAGAAAAAAGAATGGAAGAGACGTTGCGGCTTAACGAGGCCGAGATCTGAATTACACGTGTCTGAATCGTACTCTTTCTATGAAACACGTGTCTCTAAGCCAACCAATCAAATCACATCTTTTGACGAGGACGGAGACACGCTTGTTAATTTCGTATTACAACCAACTTGCACAATTTATTATTACGTACCACGTGTCACTAATTATTACATAGGCTCTAAAATTTAATTATATTATCATAATCAATTTTTTTAATATAATTTTAGAAAGAAAAATCAAAGTCATTTGAATGAAGATTTGAACTTTCAATAATTATTTATTCATAAAAATATTCACTTATTATTTCTCCATATTTTGAATAAGATATGTACAAAATAGATAATTTTTTTATACATTTTCTAAATTCGTAATGGTTTTATTCCGTTATAACTCCTATTAAATATAGTACTAATTACCTTGGATAAAAACAACACAATAAAAACTTAAACTTTTTTTTTTTTAATTGAGAAAAAAAATCACATATTTTTTACAAATTAAAGAAAAAAAAACAGAGCTAAAGACTTAGGACCCACTCTCAATATTAGACAATCTTTTATTGTTTTAATAACCCTTCAAGCTTATCTAAAGCCAATATATATATTACATTATCAATACAATATAATAGACTAACATAAATAAATAAAAATAAGATCTACACATATAATAATAAGTTTTAGCCATTAAGTATATGGAAATTGATATTATTATTTAAGCATTTTAGGAATAAATTGAAATAATTAAAGCTACAAATTATATTATTATTGGCAATAATAAGAATCAAGCACCGTCACTATTCACTAAATCAACTATAGAAATTTTGACTATCAATAATTATATAAATTTTTATAATTGGTAAAAAATCAAACTTAGAATTATAAAATGCGTGTAATTAATTACAAGCAATTAATTAAAATATTTTGTACCAAATAAGATTTATAATTTATGAAAATTAATATCACGTGTTCTTAAGTCATTGTTTGTTTATAGTTAAAAATAAATAAATTTATGAAAGGGATACAAAGAAAATGAATTTTGCTTCTCATGTAGAAAAGTAATTAATAATATCCCTTTGAACCCTCTCTTTCTTTCTCTCTCCTTCTGCCATTTCTTCTTCCCCACTCTCCCTCTCATGGCGTTTCTTGTGATATTTTCCCGGAAAATTTTCTGCCGGCCGGAATCCAACCGTTTAAATTTCAGTGAGTTTTGAGTTTTGGGTCTCTTTTAATCTTTGAAATCTGTTGTTTATGTTCTTGTTTTTCTTCAAATAGAATCTTTAATTTTCCCGACAATTCTCCGGGAAATTCTTTCTTAGCTATATTTGAATTCATCAATTTGTACGGGATATCTAAAATGAAGGAGGGTATAATTTTGAAGAACGAGAACTCTGTTCAAGTAAATGAATTTTCTATAGATCTGTTACCTGCATTCATGTCAAGGAAAAGTTCAGTCTTGAAATTGAACGAAGAAGAAGAAGGAGATGATGATATCGAGCTAAGTCTGAGTCTTTCACTCAACGGTCAATTTGGATTTGACCCAAAGAGAGTGAATAAGCTTTCTCGTTCATCTTCAATACCGGAAATCATGACGACGACGACGACGACAGAGGAGACTAACAAAAGCTTCGCCGTGAAATCGTTGACTCCTGCAGTTCACGCGCCGCTGTCGAGGACTTGTTCACTTCCGATTGAATCTGAAGAATGGAGGAAAAGGAAGGAGCTTCAATCGTTGAGACGGCTTGAAGCGAAGAGGAAAAGATTGGAGAAGCTGAAGAATCCAAAGAGTGGTAGAGATCTGGAAGGAGGTGTAGCTGTTAATGGGTATGGTGAGTTTTCTCTTCCATTTGGATTACCCAAATCAAGTTCTGTAATGAAAGGAGAAAAGGCGCCTCTTTTCCGACAAGGGTCAATTGGATCTCAGGGAAGTGGATCTTCTGGAATATCCGAATCTGAATGTCTTCCTCTTCCTCCTCGAGGTAAGTAATAAGCTTACTTAACAACTTTAACCCATTTGTTTTTCAACTCCACTTTATAATTTGCATTGAATTGTTGTATCAAACAGTAGCAAAGAGGAAAGTTGAAGAATTTGGGCAAGTGAAGAAGGAGGAGGAGGATAAAAATGGAGGTGGATTGAGAGAGGGAAGCAGTGAAGCTAAAGAAATGTTGAAGAAGGCGCTACTGGACATGCCTTATGTATCCACAACTGGTGAAGGAACAGATGGGAGGAAAATTGGAGGATTTCTTTATAGATATAGTAAAGGGGAGGAAGCAAAAATTGTCTGTGTTTGTCATGGTTCCTTCCTATCTCCGGCGGAGTTCGTCAAGCACGCCGGCGGCGGCGATGTATCTCACCCTCTCAAGCACATCCTAGTTAGCCCTTCTCCCCTTGTTTGAAGAGAGATTGAAGAAAGCTTCTAAAGATACAATGTTGTTGATGATGACTTCTTTCCATTTTCTTCTTCTTTAATCATTTGGAACTAAACTATTATCTATGCTTAAAATTTATTGTTTTTGAATGTCTATTATTGTTCTACATTGGCCAAGATTGATCATTTTCATTAGAAATAAACCTAAAAAAACTAGCTAGAAAAAATCAAGAATTGAATCTGTAGAGAGTTGCAGGTTGATCCAATCATCCTCATCAATCATCATCTTCTTCCTCTGTACTATAAAAGAGTGAGCTCTCAATCAAAGGTTTTCCTATGTCTAACCAAGAACAGCTAGGGAGATAAAAAAAAACCGACCAAAAGAAAGACTAATCAAAGCATAGGAAAATGGGGTAGCAAATCTATATGATAAATTTACAGTAATTAGCAGCAATTAATTACTATCCATCATAATTTACTACTAAAAAGTCTAAAACCAAAACAAAAGGATGGATAGTTCTATAATAGGAAAAAAAAATTAAAAAAAGTACTACTCCCTCATCCAATCATGAACATGCAAAAGTAACTTGCAATTTAAAACTGTCTAGCAACGGTAAAAACACTAATCACCCTTGTTCTTCTTCTCAACAGGAAGGGGGCTGAAGTTGCTTTAGTCTTCTAACCACTTGCTTCATCGTTGGCCTCGTCGACAGCGACTCAACCGTACACACCACAGCCAAATGCAGCACCTCCACTAAATCGTCATGGGGTCCGCACTCCCACAGCCCCATAGTATAAAACTCCTTGGCACGTCCCTGACGAAGTAACATGCACGCCCATGCAACTATGTTGAAGCCGTTTCCATAAGTGGAGAAGGAAGGATCGAGCGCTTTCTTATCCGACAGCAGCTCCAGAAGGACAACCCCGTAACTGTACACGTCAGCCTTGTCGGAAACCCTACAAGTCATCGCGTATTCAGGAGCTACGTAACCAAAAGTCCCAGCAACACCGGTGGTGGCATGAGTTTCTGATGTGCCCAACAGCCTAGCCAAACCGAAATCAGACAGATAAGCGTTGTAATCATCGTCCAACAGGATATTACTAGGTTTGACATCACGATGAAGGACACGCGGAACACACTGGTCGTGAAGGTAGGCAAGGGCTCGAGATATGTCCAAGGCAATCTTGTGGAGAACCCTCCAGTCGACTGTCCTCGTGTGCCTTTCCTGGATGAACTTCTCCAAGTTCCCACCAGGGAGATAGTTATATATGAGGAACATTTCGGCTTCACTGGCGTGGTAGCCTATCAGGGTCACCAGATTTACATGACGAAGCCTCCCTAGGGTTTTGATTTCAGCGTCGAACTGCTGAACGCCTTGGAAACGTCCTACTGCTAGCCGCTTTATGGCCACTAATTGCCCTGGAGAAATCTCGGCTTTATAAGTCGCTCCGAAACCTCCACTGCCAATGCAGTTGCTGGTGTTGAAACTACCGGTTGCGCGCACAACGTCCTCGAAAGTCAGCGGGACCCCGATATCGGTGAAGATAGTTACTTCTTTTCGGCTAGACCCGCCGATTCTGGACCCAGCATTCCACTTTCTGGTGTATATGAAGAGAATGATTAGAGCGATGAGAACAGATACGATTGCAGCCGCCGAACTAATGGATGCGATTTCAATAGAATTGAAACCACTATTACTATTTCCGGCCTTCGGGCTAGGGCTTATAGGCGGAGAAGTATCACCTTGCAAATCTCCATTCATTCCTTGGGAATCTGCTGACGGAACAGCTAAAGAGAAAACCTTACAAGATCCTAGGTTAGGATTTCCGAGGAGACTATTGCATTTCATAGTGTTATCGTTCCAAGGCAACGGTCCAGAAAGATTGTTGAAGGAGGCGTTGAATTTCTCGAGACCGGTTACATTTGCCAACCCTGAAGGAATTTGCCCAGAAAGTTTATTGTCGTTGAGCAGAAGAGCAGTCAGGTTCGACAGATTCGAAAGATCTTCAGGAATATTACCCGACAGCGAGTTTGAAGAAAGGTCGAGAATTTCTAAAGAATACAACTGACCCAAAGTGGCGGGTATGGACCCGGTGAGATTATTACCAGATAAAGAAAGAATCTCGAGAGCCTTTAACTGCCCAATGTTACTTGGAATCTCACCTTGAATGAAATTCGAACTGAGATTGACAGCAACAAGTGAGACCAAATTCACCAAACTAAGAGGGATTTCCCCTGTAAGTTGATTCAAGGAAACATCCATAAGCTTAAGCGACGAACACTCTCCTTCAACGATTTCAGGGATTCGACCCGTGATGCTGTTATTACTGACGTTAACAAACAGGGCTTTCAAACCGTTGCAGTTCTCAAACAACGGACCTGGGAACGGTCCAGTCAGCTTATTTCCATATGCGAGAAAAGCATAAACAGTTTGCTTCGTCATTCTTTCAGGCGCAATAGGTAAGGACTGGAAGCTTCCTGTGAAGTTATTACTCCCCAAATTATGCACTACAACCGATTTACCGCCATTATTGTCACCTAGAGTCGCTTGAATCAGATACGATGCATATGGAAACGACAAATCACGAGTATCAGCAACAACAGAAGGACAGCCGGCAGAATAACTAAACCTTGGAATGGAACCTGAAAGAAGATTCCTGCTTACGTTGAAGAGAGTCATGCAAGGAACTGGAAGCTTATCAAGAAGCTGTCCGGTCAGATAATTCGAGCTCAAATCAAGAAAAGAAAGCTTAGAGCATTGGGTAAGGCCAGAAGGAAAGTCTCCTTTAAAGAAATTCTGACCCAAGTTTACAATTTCCAAACTTGCACAAGAGCTCCATTTGACGGGTAGTCTTCCTGACAAAGTCGCCCTTGGCAACCAAAGTATCTTCAGCTTCGGAAGAGAAACAAGTTCCGAGGGGAGTGTTCCTTCATAGTAATTGAGTTCCTCAATCTTCAATGAATTGCCTTCGGAATCAGCAGCATTTGGAAGAGGATCAAACTGGTTGGTTAGAACAAGGACTGATAATTCAGAGCACTTCCCTAGCTCGGATGGTATTGAACTGCTTAAGGTGTTCCTCGAGAGATCAAGAACTTGTAGCTTACGCAATCGACCAAGCTCAACTGGAATACTACCCTGCAACATATTGGAATACAGGAGGAGCGAGCGTAAATGGATACAATTACCCAAACTAGAAGGAATCTGACTCCCCAAGAAATTCCCCGAAAGATCTAGATTCTCAAGTTTTACGCAGTTTTTGCCAATCTCCTTAGGAATAGGGCCGGTAAGTCTGTTGAACGATAAGTGAAGCCCTTTCAAGCGGGTATATCCCCCAATAAATCCAGGGATAGTCCCATTTACCTTGTTCCCAGCCAAATTCAAGACTTGCAGACCCGATAGGGCAGCCAGTGAGCCTGATATCTCCCCCATTATGCGATTGAAACCTAAATTTAGAACTCTCAAGCTCCTCAAACCACCAAAATGGGAAGGTAAAGACCCAGAAATCTCATTCCCTTCCATATCAAGAACTTCCAATTTCTCCATCTCCCATATCTCAGATGGGATTTCACCCCTTATATCGTTGAAAGGAAGTGACAAAATTCTAAGCTCCGAAAGCTTCGAAATTTCAGATGAGATTGAACCTCCTAGTTTTGCATTACTCTCAAAGCAATCTCTCTTAATACCAAGCCTATACAAAGGAAATTGAGTAAATTTAGCACACGATAAAGAACCTGGCGTACCTCCTCCACTGATGTTAAGGGCCAAAACACGAGAATTCGGGTCGCAGAGAACTCCAGCCCACGAACAGTGACTCGAACTACCCGAATCCCAACTAGACAAAACTCCATAAGGGTCGGAAACTGACATCTTGAACTTCAAAAGAGCTGATCTGTCCAAATCGGACCCGAAAACCACGCCGACTGAAGATAAAGTGAAGACCCACAAAAGAATCGAAGCCAGCTTCCAGGTTATCCCGAAACGGAAGCATCCGAAGGAAGAAGATAGCGAACAACTTGGAGCCATCAGTGAATGAAACCCACAATCAATCCACGAACTTGCAGGAGAAAAGGCCGCCCTTGAAGCCTGTCTGTCTTTGAAAAGATGGTAGGCAAAAAGGATGGGTTTTTGTTCATGAAACCCTAACCCTAACGCAGGGATGAAGTCATTTTTGTGAGAGAAAGTAAAGAGCAATGAGAGATGAGAGGATTCAACAGTGGCTCCTTGGAGAAAACGCGTTCTAGTTCTTATTTCTTTTTCCTTTTTTTTTTTTTTTTTTTTTCTTTTTTCTCAAGCCTTGTTTTGTCGAATTGTCCCTCTTACAGCTAAGAAGGCTATTGAATCTACAAGGCTTATTAACCGGGGCCCGCTGGACGTGAATGTGTGGTGTGCTGTGGGGACCATTGCCGGTCAATGAATGCATCAGCCCGTCAATGTTCTTTCGGGCCCCCATTTGACTTCGGTTTACGGGTCGAATATCTTAAAAAAAAAATCAAAAAAAAAATCACTCAATTTCATGTCATCCTAAATACACTAATTTCTTCATCTTCATATAAATAAGAATGTGTAATCTTATGGGCATTGAATAGATTTGTCCTAAACGCGATATATGTTCCTTATTTGATCAACATTTGTCGTATTCTACCATTAATGTTTAATTAATATTACATCGTTATCCATATTAGATTTGACGAGCAACTAATTCCCCGAGTTAAGTCTTCATTTAATTTTCATTCTTATTAGATATGCGTCATTAATTTTGATGTCTCAAAACCTAGTTTGGTTATGAAAACAATAAATGCATCTCAAATGAAATTTGATTATACTTGTATTTTGGCGCAATAAACTAACTAGTTTCCTTATATACAACATTTTACCCCAATTCGAACCACGACACTAAAAATACAAATGTTTTCTACGTATCTAGATTATCGTTTGTGTGGTTGTGGTTGTGTCCTTTGGACAAACAATTGGCCCGACCACAACAATCACAGTTCATTGAGCAACAACAAAAATACGAAAACCATGAAGAATTTTTCTCCGGCTGCGACAGATCTTCATTGCTATCCCATTTCGTGGTGGTTTGTGGTCCCGAATTTGCATTTTCAACGCTTTCCCGCTTGGGTGAAGGCTGCGGCGGGGGCAACCTCTCGTTCTCGGTTCCCATGCTTACAGGGGGAGGTTGTGATAAATGATCGTTTGTTGAACCTTCACTCGTCAACCTGAAATAGAAGAATACAAACATCATTTATTCGATAATCAATACATGTACACAAATGTTATGCTTTTATCGTTGCGATTAAATGACCACTTACAATGGAAAGGCAAAGGAATTGCAACTATTGCCGCTTTCTTGAGACATACGAGAAGATCCGACAGAATAACTCTGTTGGTGATGGGAGTTATTGGAACAACTCTCTGGAAACAGAATTCTATCAGGGACGACGGTGGGGGGCGGAGTTTCCTCCTTTTCCGTCATCATAATCTCCGGCGGTTGAGTTATTGCTGCTGGTAGTGGTGGTGAGGGTGGGGGTACATTAATTTCATGGAAATCCTCCCAAATGGAAGAGCTTTTTCTTCCGAATTCTTCCACTTCAAATTCTTCTTCGGCTGTAACGGGTAGACCAAACGGGTTATTACTCTCCATGGTTTCAGGCGCCGCCTCCGGCGCCGTCGCTGCCTGAGGATTGTTATTGATTGGTTCATAATTAGGCAACGTGAAATCCCCCAGTGAAAAACTGTTATTTCCCGCTATGCTAAACAAAGATTCGTTCGATGCAACGCTCCAATCCGCTTGATTGCTAGGTTTAGCAAAGATTGCGGATGGGATTCTATTAGGATCGTAGATACCAAAACGACCCGACAATGATGACGACGACGACGCACCACCCAACGACAGTTTCCGCGGCGTCGTGGGTTGTGGTTGTTGTTGTTGTTGTTGGGGTTGGGGTTCATCATGAATATTGATGTCCTCCTTTTTAAAAGAGTCTACCAATGAATTAAAAGATGAAGTGGTCGAAGATGTGGATGACCACGAAAATGACAAATTTCGGCGGCCTTCGCTAACCGGAGCCTTTGCCGCGGCCTCCGATTGTGTCGACAAACTGGGTGGTGGTGGCTGCGGGGGCGGCGATGGTGGTGTTGGTGGCTGCGGCGGCGGCGATGGTGGTGGTTCAATACTAGTTTTCGATACAGGTTCAGGCTCCATTACTTGTATATTGATTTCGATGTTTCAATATGGAAGAACACAAGCCATAATTCCAATCCTATTTGAACAAGAATTCAAAATTATGCAAAAATTAAAAACAGGGGATTTGAAATCAAACTATCGATCGATTGTACCTGATGAATCAATCCAACAAACAAAAACCCATTCCCTCAAATCAATTGAATGCTTGAATCTGTAGTTAAATTCTACGTACATTCAATCAAATGAAAATGCACTAGAGAAAGATTGGATTTTTTTTTTAGAGAAGAGGGGCGGAGAGCCTCTCTCGCTAATCATGAAAATAATTATATATAATTATATGCACACCATAAAAAACAACAAAAAAATCATTTTTTACCAAAAACATCAAACATTTTTAAATTTGATAAAAATAAATAATAATATTGTAATTTGAGCCCCTTAACTTTTAAGTCAGCCCACCAAAGGCCCAACTTTACTTGTTGGATTCTTAAATGAAAGCCTATATAATAAAGCATTAAGAGGTTATTTGGATTTTGCTCCCTTAACTTTTATACAAGAAGAGCATTTAGAGATACAACAATCAAATAGTATTAGTATTTAGTAGCATAGATTATTATTTGTTAAAATAACAATGGAATTATAAAATAATATTTGATTAATAGAAATTTCTTTGTAATTTTTTTTGACAAATTGCAAAAGTACTTGAGCACTTACATTAAGTTTTGGTGTAAGTTAGCTATTGAATTTGGACTTGTTTTTGTTTATTTCCTTATTCTACTTAGGATTGGTTATAAAATGTTTCATAATACAAAATGCTATTGAATTTGGACTTGTTTTTGATTATTTCCTTATTCTATGTAGATTTGTTATAAAATGTTTCATAATACAAAATAACTGAATTTGCTCAATGAAAAAAATTAATTGTTGCAAAATAAGTTTTTTTTTTTTACATTTTGTAACTAGTCACTAAAAGATTGTTAATGATATGTTTCGTTATTTAAAAATATAAATAAATAAAGATGTAATTATAATTCGTCATGTAATTTTCAATTACATTGTCCGATGGGCCAATTTTTTTATGGTTTGATTGAAAATGGTATTTATGTCCAGAATCAGATCCCGCCTCGATTTCATCCTTACTCCGCCATAAATATTAATAAACATAATTTAATATATAATATTATTAATATATTTTTATAAAAAAATTTAAATATATATTTTTATAATAATATGAATTTTTAATGTATTATATAAAAATATAATTTTATCATGTATAATTTATTTTAGATAGTATATTATAAACCATGCTTAACGGTAATGGTGATAATTCAAGTCGAGTTTAGGTTGACATGTTAGCGGGTTGGCGATACTAATATGAATATCACCTGAACCAGTCCTATTTATTTGTAATTGACCTGAACTCGACCCGACCTGATTAACTAGACTAAACTCGAACCTAGCCCGATTTAATTATATCACGTAGGCCTATTTTAGATTAAAATTATATCAATAAAAAAACTATGAAACTAAATAACAAATCCCCCTACATAAATTTAAAAAAAATATAGTGAATGAGTTGAAAATTGTCGAACATAAAATCCTAAAAAAAATAAATTATAAATGAGTTAGTCGTGCGATAGGGTTACCCAATTTTGACATGTTTATTAATAAAATTAATGAGTTGACAAAATTTTGACCCAAACTAAAAAATACATGGTGATAACCTGATTTTTCGTGTTCGGTTCGAATTGTATTGATCAGAAATTATGGATCCTACGTTCCTAAAATCGAACTGAACATCCTGGTATAACTGGTGGAGGTCCCTTGAGGATGGTAAATGGAACTCCGTTCCATATTCCCTAGAATTACTTAAACTAGATATTTAAAAAACAGAAAAAAAGGGTTCATCAAATAACAAATTATTAATAAAGGTGATAAGGTTGGTTGACCCGATCGATCAGAAATCCATGAATTTTAGGACTAGATTTAATTTATTACTTCATCGATCAAGACGAAATGAACCGCCGGGAATTAGTTATTATATATATAATAAATTAAACTTGAACTCTAAGCTAAACGGCGCCGCATTAATCTTTTGTTGACTAGAATGAAATAAAACCACAAAGATACACAAATTATATATACTTCCTGATCCGGTGGTGGGGTTGGGACTTGGGATCAAATTGGATTTCATTTGATTCGATTCGATTCTCTCTCCCTCTCTCAAATTTTCAACATTTATCTATTAATCATAATATAAGTCATTGAAATATAGTATTATCATTTCACCATCTCTTTAATTAAAATTACAAGTTATTAATGTACTTTAAAATGCTAGATTTATAAGTTAATCTCACAATCTCTTTTAAAAATGTACAAAAGGTAAGTGCATGGTTGCACGTGACAATCATATATTTTTCCAAGCTAGCACTTTAATTATATAACAATTAAAGCTTAAATTATTTACTGTAAATAGGTAAAAGTAAAATCATCCTTGAGGTCAAACAAACCCTATTGTAGTGGTGAGATGACATGAAAAAAGGTTTGGTTAGCTATATAGGCAGGTTGTAATGTAACTTGTACTTTTTTTTTTGTACTTTAATTACCTCACATCACTATATAATAAATGCAATCAATCATGCAGGCTGTTTTTCTTTTGTAAAAAAAATATTTGAAAATTCAATTAGTCTATAAATATGAAATATGAAATACAAATATGTGTATGTTAGGTTAAAATTGCATGGTTTTTAAAATTTAAGTAAAAATTTACAAACACATTATAAGTGGGTTTTGATTGAGTTAGACAAAGAGAACAAACATATAAACTCTCTCTATATATAAAGATTATATGAATAAATTAGAAACATTAAAAATTAATTTGAATGTCACTACTTCAATTAAATAACATCAAACTTGTATAAACATGGACGATTCAGTGAGTTAAAAAAAATATAATGAATTAAAAAAAATAATAATAAAATTTTGAATAAAATGAGAGAATAAAAGTAAAAACTTTTATAATAATTAAATAAATAATTAATTATATATATATATATATTAAAAAAAATTAAGGAATAATATGTATCCATTCAAGTATTGATTATATCATACAACTAACCGGGTCAGCCTTGGGTCAATCTAGTGCTAGGCACCCTCCGTAGAGCAACTTATTAGAAGTTTTAACATAAAAAAACCCACATTTTTAGCTCTAAAGCTTAGTGTTAATTTTTTGATTTTTAAAATTATTAAAAAAAATTATTATTATTGTACGAATCGATTAAACTTAGTGATAAGATAATTATATATTAATCATTTTCTTCGAGACGGGCATCCCAAAATCTAAGAAGGGTAAACTTAGGTACTGTACCTTTTTTTTAAATATCGAGGTATATTTGAAGGTAAAAAATCGTTTAAACACAAAAACAAAATATTATATGAAAATAAAAAATTAAAAAAATAAAAAACAATACCTAGAAAGTCATTAAACTCGTAAATTCTCGAGAAGAACGATTAACTCGATAGACTCTATTGATTTTCTTGAACGAATATCAGAAATGATAATAATAGTATTATGAATGATACGAATTAGAGGATTATGAAAGTTTTATATCCAACCAGACAGTCAATCAAAAAATAATTTGAATGATAACTTAAATATGTAGACCTGACATATTAACCCTGACATATTAACCGTATTAATCTAAACTTTTCAACAATTAACTAAACTTACCCACTTACCCTCTAACTAAACTTCATGATTACATGCATGAATTAATTTCATAAACTCATTAACTAATTAGGTAATGGAATGATTGATTTGATCGGTGGTATTAATTTGTTAGTAGGACAAATAACTTATTGACTAATATTGCTAATAATTTATTAAAATCTTCAAAGGATGTATTGTGCTATTTGTGCATGCCAACAAAATAGGGATTTTTTGTCATCATTATTCCTAACTTTGTCGGTCTTCCTAATTCATTTTTCTCAAATATTAATTATTAGATCTACTTGAAAACACGCATGTTAATAAATGTGAATTAGATGATAGTTTCTTTATCCTCGTTTATTTTCATATAAAGTATCATTCAATGAACAATCACTACTGTCTTCCTCAATTATAAAATCATTTATTATCAATTAAAATATCTAATTATGTAACTATATATCTTTTTTCAATAATTTTCTTTTTATAACTGTAATTTTCAGACTAATGAAATGGATATTTTTTTTTGTTTTATTTATTATTTCTAAATGCAAGCTTAAGAACAATTTAAATGTCTTTTTCATTATAAATATGTTTAGTATCCATATCATTAGTTATTTCCTTTGTGGAGGGGATTGATTATTCAGCTACCTTTAATTGTTTTCATTATTATTTGGGATCGAATCAATTAAATATAGGTTATTTGATTTGTCTCTCATTTAATTAGATAAGTTTTAAGTGCTTTCACAAAATTTTGTTTCAACCCAACTTTATTTAGATTATAAATTAACAATTTACCTAATAATATGTTACAATAATTTTAACCAATAAGTTATAATCCTAATATTTTTTCATTCACATTATTTATTATAATATTTTTATTTACTCTTTCTCCTTCCATTTTTTTAATTATTTTTTCTTTTCTTATTTATATAATTTTATTTAATTATTATAATAATAAAATATAAATTTAAACATTTTTTCCTTTTAACATCAAAAACATTTAAACATATATCTCTTTACTTCTATATTTCATTTTTTAATACAAACTATTAATAACTAGCATGTATCCCGTGCATTTGCACGAGTAATAATATAAAAAACCGTGAAAAAATTATTACGGTAAAATTTTATGGGCGGGTCAACCCACAATCCGACCCAAGTATCCATTTACTCTCACATATATCTAAATTAACCACATCTTTCGACCCGGCAATCCGGACACTTTAAAAATTAAGTATCATTATATATATATAGATTAGTTAGTTAAAAAGTTGAACTTATATTGTTAAAATGTCACGCCTTTATCAAATTTTGGATTGAATTTAAAATATAAAGTGTTATTAATCTAGTTGGTTAAAATGTTGTACTTGTTTTGTTGGGTTGCAAGTTCGAACCATACCTATAGCATTTTTAATTTTATTTTTAACCGTTTTAAGTTTATGGACGGGTCAACCCACAATCCGACCCAAGTATCCATTTACTCTCACATATATCTAAATTAACTATAACTCTCGACCCGACAATCCGGACACTTTAAAAATTAAGCATCATTATATATATATATAGATTATTAACAAAAATATAATATATATATATATATTGATTCAAAATAAAATGAGTACATATATCAACTTACCTAGTGATTCAAAATAAACTGAGTACAATCGGAGCCAATAAGAATTAAGAGATAATAACATTGATGCTTTACTGAAAGTGGAGATTACCGTGTTACAGATGAATTTCAGTATAAACTCTATAAGTTAGTTACCATTCTTGAGAATGTCGTTACTCTTATTTTTAAAATAAGGGTAAGTTGTGGAACCTAAATTTATATTAAACTCTATAATAGTTAATTAGAGTTTATTGAGTTTTTTTTTTTTTGCCTGATTCAGAGTTATTTAAGTTTTATTATCTAAATATTTACCTTATAAATATGTTATTATTAAAAGTTTACATTATGTAAACAGAATTACAGAGATAAAGTATGAAGTCAAAAAATTATGTATTTCTCTTTTTTCTTCATAGTAAAGTTTTGTGGTGGCTGAAATAAACATAACTCATTTGAGTGAACCACTATAAATATGTGTCTTCTTATGTTATTCTTTTTGTGTTTTTACATAACGTTTCAAACATGTCAGATTTGTGGATCCAAATCTTAAAATAGTATACATTAGAGAGTTGTAACAATTATTAGTATCAATAAAGGCTTTATATATAAACGGTTCTCTAAAGGTTATGTCGACGTCCGATAACAGATAACAGACTTTTCAAATTCAACTATACAAATTAAAATTTGAAAAAAATCACGGTTTGATAGTCCTTTCAAACATTTACGTGTGAATCCTCAATCTGGACCTCCTTGCAAATTTATAAACGTGTTCTTCGTACTCTTAAGAATCTTTTTTTTTTTGTTCAAAGTTGAACTATTGAATAAACACAACCATGCTTGTATATAAGGCCAATCACAACAAACAATCAAACAAGCCTTAACTTAAGGTGCCTAATAAAAAAACTTTTTAATTATAACCTTTAAAAATTGGGGGAAAACATCAATGGGATATATGGGAGGTTCATATATATCTTTGGATGGTAAGTTTTTAAATCATTGACCCGTACATGATTTGTGTCGGGTCTGGTAGGGTTTAGGTTATCTGAATCTATCTCAAATAAGTTTGGTTCAATCATTATCATAAAAATATATAATTATTTAAATTCATATATAATCAATGAGAGTTTTAGCGTGAGTGACCCAAAATGTTATATATAATTTCAAGTGAACTAAGTAGAATTTGTTTGCTTACTTACTAAATATTATTATAATTATAGTCTGGATAAATTTTGTGAAGAATTTTTAGTCCGTGTATATTCTAAATCTTAATTTCGTTCTCATTTACATGTTGCACATGGATTTACTAGCTGCGTGAAACTTAAGTTAATTAGACAATGGGATGCTAAAAAAACAAAATATATGGCTCGTGACTATTCTTCAATCTTCCGTATCGAACTAGCCTTTATATCTCTTTAACAATTATATTTAATCAAATCTAATAAAAAATTAGTTCATATTTGAAGGTTTTTATTTTTTCCAATTATTTTTTTGAAGGGCCGGATTCTATATATAGTTTCATGCTTTCAGCATTATCTAGATTTTTTTTATTTATTTGTTGCCACGTTTTTTTTCTTCTTTCTAAATGTGTGTTAGCTGGAGTTCACCTAGAAAAGGACGGGGGATATCTTTGGCCTTTTTTTTGGTTTAATCTCAAATATACATTTTGAACTTATCTTTATCAATTAAATTGTTTATTTTAATTAAAATATCTTATTAAAAAAATTGTAGTTTCATTTTACTGTATAGTTATACAATTTCCAATCATATAAATTTTATTTATTTTTTAATGGTTAATGTATATTAAAAAAAAATAATAATAATTTAAGCAAAAAAATGAAGAAAAAATCAATAGAATAGAATTATGTTGTCCAATAGTTTATCGAACTTATAAGTTCTTAATAAGAACGATTAATACCCCAATCGACTTTACTGCCTTTTTGAAACGAATCTAAGAAATCGTCGTAACAATATATTATGAATGATATGTATCAGACGAGGTTTGACGATTTATCTTCAATGGGATATTCAACAAGAAAATAATTAAAATGATAACTTATTTAATATGTATATAAGTTTATCATATTAATTGACTCAATTTAACAATCAATTAAATTGTTTATTCAAATAAAGATATGAACTCACCCAATCAATTATAGTAATACTCCACAAAAAAAACTCCAATAACCCCTCAAAGAAGTGAAATTAAATAAGTTACATAATAAATGTGAAACTTATTTACTCAAGATTTGAACATAATACTGTAGTATTTAACTGACTAGACTTTATTATTATTATTATTTATAATTATAATTATAATTAAATTTATTATATAATACAATATCATAAAATATAATAACATGCCTTAAGATTGTGGGTTTAAAGAAGAAAATAAAAAAAATAAAAAAATCTTAAGCTTGTCTTGTATAACGCGTGACCGGGATTTCCCTGGCCCAGCCAACTGTGGGCCCACTTCCATTGTCTTTTTGAAGAGTAACGTAAATTTTGAAAGTTATGACTCTTTCTCTCTCTCTCTCTTCTTATTCAGGTCTATTTATTCGACATGAATAGCAAGCACAGTCTTCAAACCACCTCCTCTGAATTCCATTAATTAGCATCAATGGAACTTCCAACAATACACACCATCATCTTCTTCACCATCTCCATTCTCTTCTCTTCCCTTCTCCTTCTTCACGCAGACACGCCGCCGTCAACCCTTGAAGAAGAAGCAGACAGAATCTCCTCCCTCCCCGGCCAGCCCCCCGTCCATTTCCACCAGTTTTCCGGCTACGTAACCGTCAAAGAAAACAGAAAGGCACTGTTTTACTGGCTTACTGAAGCCACTGAAGACCCTTTCTCCAAACCCTTGGTTGTCTGGTTAAACGGAGGTTAGACTTTTATTTAAACCATATTAATGTCATGTTTCATGTTTGGTCCAAATCTATCAATTAGCTAGTTTGCGGTTTGCAGTTTGCACGCTTCACTTCCATTTCTATTCATATTTATTCATAAATAAATACTATCCAGCTGGTTATATGAAATAGATCATTTATGGCGACCACTGTTCATCATGTGTTTTCAGGCCCATTTCTCTCTCTACATTAATATTGCATGCATGGATGGACTAATCAGAAGAAAAATAAAATACAAAATTGAATGCTTGAAAGCAACTTCAAACAGCTATTAATTTTATGAACAGTAATTATTTTCATAAACAGGTCCAGGTTGCTCTTCAATAGCGTACGGTGCATCAGAAGAAATAGGTCCTTTCAGAATTAACAATAAGGCCACTGGTTTATACCTAAACAAGTTTTCATGGAATCGTTTGGCCAATTTGCTCTTCTTGGAAACACCCGCCGGAGTTGGCTTCTCCTATACCAACCGCTCCTCCGATCTCTACAACACCGGAGATCGCAGAACTGGTACAAACCTATTAGAAGAATGATTATGTTTAAAAATTGATAATTGATTTGTTGTTTGATGCATGCAGCAATGGACTCGCTGATATTCCTCAGGAGGTGGATGGAAAGATTCCCGCGTTACAAGAACAGAGACGTGTATTTAACGGGAGAGAGTTATGCTGGCCATTATGTTCCTCAACTTGCTAAACAAATCATGGATTATAATAATGATAAAACTAATCGTTTCCGAATCAGACTTAAAGGGTTCATGGTAATATATAGATGATTATGATTTGATATTGTAATAAATGGGATAAAAATTTGAAAATTATGGCAGGTGGGGAATGCTGTAACGGATAACTATTACGATAACCTTGGAACGGTGACGTATTGGTGGAGCCACGCCATGATCTCTGACAAAACGTATCATAAACTGATCAACACTTGTGATTTCAAGCTATTGCAACAGAAGGAATCCAGTGAATGTGAATCGTTTTACTCTTACGCAATGGATAAAGAATTCGGAAACATAGATCAGTACAATATCTATGCAGTTCCTTGTAACAAATCCGACGACCAACGTCGAGCCTTCACCGGCCAGACCGCAAGTCTGCCTCACCGTCGTCCCCTGTCGGTAATGAATGTTCATCGATTTCTAATTAGCAAACATGTTGATTTAGTTTTGTATTGATTTGGGTTTTTATAATTGATGATCAGAAATCAAGATGGTTATCAGGGTACGATCCATGTACGGAGAATTATGCAGAGGTTTACTATAACAGGCCTGATGTTCAGAAGGCTCTTCATGCTAACGTCACTGGAATCCATTATAAATGGACTGCTTGCAGGTGGTCATAAAATCATAATCAATCCATTTTCATCTTTACCTATCTGTTACTTTTTTTTAATATGTTCAGAATTCAGATGTCATTTTGGTCAATTTGTTATTTTTCTAATTAACTTTTTCATTCTATGTATTACAAACAAAATTCAGCGATACTTTGAATCGAAATTGGAACGATACAGATGTCTCTGTTCTTCCAATATACAGGGAATTGATAGCTGCCGGTTTGAGGATTTGGGTTTTCAGGTTTGTAAAATTAATCTATCTTTTTCAATTCAAACTTTTTTCTTTACTAATCTATTTATATTAAATATGACAGTGGCGATATAGATTCGGTTGTGCCTGTGACCGCGACTAGGTTTTCCTTGGCGCAGCTGAAGTTGGAGACAAAGACGCCTTGGTATCCTTGGTACATCAAGAAACAGGTGTGTTTTGTATGATTTTTGAACTTGTTTTTTGTAAGTAACAAATTAGTATTATTTAAGATGAAATTTTTGGTGTTGAAATGAAGGTTGGTGGATGGACAGAGGTGTACAAGGGGCTAACATTTGCAACGGTTAGAGGGGCAGGTCATGAAGTGCCACTTTTCAAACCACGGGCAGCATTTCAACTGTTTAGGTCATTCTTAAGAGGGGAGCCCCTCCCCAAATCTTAGTCACTCTATTGTTGTTGTTGGGGGTTGTATCTAATTAATGATTAAAGTTGTTAATTAGTGCTCCAAATGTAGTAACTACATGATTAATTTAGGTAATCGAGCTTAAATTGGTTAGGGGAATATGTCGAATGTTTGAATTTGTACGAGATTAATTATGAGTTATGGGTTTGATTTCACTACCCAATTAAGTTAATATAAAAGGTTCGACTAGCCGTCTAATCCGAACAATACTATGATTATGTTATGGTATATAATAATAGTCTGATTTGTACTATTTGATTAGGGAATAGGTTATATGAATGAAATTGAAGATAGGAGTGGTGCTAAATATCCTCAATTATTGCAATGAAATAATCATATTCTTTAAGTGGGGTATAGAATTAGAGCATCAAAATTGTTTGTATAGAATTTGTCACCATCATCAATCCAATGAGGTACAACTTTGTTAGTTAATTTAACTTAGTTTTTTGTTAAAGCCAATGATAACACCCAGAAGGCACAACCTTAAAGCCACAGAAAGGGTAAGGTCACTAAAAATAACCCCTGTTACTATATATTTTATATACTTTAGATTAGCATAAAGCAATCATCACCATAATTGCCATCATTACTGCCATAATGAAGATCATGATCAACTGTTCTTTAAGTTATAGATACATATCTCTCTATATATAACAAGTGATCAAAATGAGGGATCTAAATCCAATTCATCAACAACAACAACAATTGGACTTGGATCACCACGAAGTCAATCAATAATTTTTACTTAATTCACGAGAAATGGTGAAGACGGGGATTAATAATGATGTTGTGGAGTACTCACCTTCTTCGAGTTTCAAGATTCTGGCCATGAGTTCAAGGCGGAGGCGGTGTCAAAGAAGGAGGGTGGTCCGGCTAGGGAACAGGCGTCAGAGAGGGTTCATGGTGCGGTGCAGGCCCGTGGTGCAGTGGGGGGTTCGGGTTGTGGTCTGTCCATTCAAAATGCTGAAGAAGATGTTAATGGAAATGGCATCAAATGGAAAACTCTTGGAGAATTATTGCTGGTCTACTTTGCCCACTCTGCTTCGTCCCCAGTTCTTTCCATTGTGTTGATCATCATTTCTTTTTCTTTTTTGTATGTTGTGACTACTTAATTGACTTTGATCATCAAATGTAAAGTTTGAATCTTTTAATGTATGATGTATCTATCTATTGTTGTTTACTTATTGATTTTCTACTCTACTGTCAACGTTTTTAGGAAATTTTAGTTTAAAAAACAAAAGTAGATAACATATTATATATCTATAAAACAGAGTAACTTGACTTATTAAGATTTAAGCATAACTATAAACAAATCTGGGAAGCAACACAACAATAAAATAGTCCCACCAGAATACCAACAAAATCAAATTACAACAAAACAAAATCTTAAAAATAAAATATAAGAGAAACAATATTTTAACATATGTATAAAAAAAGTCTACATCTAAGTGCTCAAAATCTCATGTTCCATTCACACTTCAAACACTCATACAGATTTATCCCGGTCCGACCACCCGAAAATTTAGTTGTTGGACCAATGCATACTGATTTTCTTCCATTTTCCGGTCATCGGAGTAGTGATTTCTTTCTCCATCAACAATTCATTGATTTTTTTTTGAATTATTAGGTTTTTTCTTCTTTGTTATTTGACGAAAGTTATAATTTGAATATGTGAATATTGTGGTAGATAGTTTTGATAGATCAAAGCATAAACATTTGATGGTGACCATGTTTAATTGTTTTGTGAAAATAAATAAATAGAGAAATTATGGTTTCTTATTAGTAAATATAAATAAAATGAATATAATAAAAAAAATTATATAGTCACTGATTACAATAGACTAAAATATTCTTAAGTATTAATAAATTAAAATATTTTTAAGTGTTAATAAAAATAATAAAATTAATATATCTAACATTCACCTCCTACGATCACTCAATTGCCGGATGAGATTGCGGATCATCATCTTCGTCACTCTACTTGCATTCATAAATCTACTAAACTCCCCAATTTTGTGTAACACTCTTATTTTACTTCATTTGCTTCGTTTATCATTTATCTTCATTGTTTTTATGAGTCTTCATCCTCTACAGAGAGTTCGTGATTCACTTTGACAGGTTGTTATGGTTAAGTAACTTATTATTTTACATCAGAATTATACATGAGATTTAGTTTTACTACTGTCTAAAAAATATGTCATTGACTCTCATTGAGTCTACAAGATTAAAACAAAATAAGATGGTTTCATTGAGTATACAAGACTTGATTTGTTGCTAAAGGCTATTCTCAAGAATATAACATGAATTATGAGAAAACATTTGTTATTGTTACGAAAATGACGACTGTTCGCACTTTGATTGATATTGTTTCGGTTTGCCAATGAAAAATCTCTCAAAAAGATGTGAAAATTGTTTTCTTGAATGATGACCTTCATGAAGAGGAGACGGACATGGTGTGAGACGATGAATTGTTCAAACTGTTCAAATATATAGGGATCCAATGTCGGAGTATCAATTATATTACCAATATGCGGTGAGAAATAAGCCCATTGTGCACTCGGTGGCGAACGTTGTTGTTGAGGTGGTCATAGTTGCTGTTTATTTTTATTCACCAATTTCGAACATTGAACCTTCCAATTACCCTTCTGCTTGCAGAATGCACATTCATCTAGAGAGGTCTTAGAAACATATAGATTTTTATTGCTAGCAACAAAAACAGATGGATGTGTAGGTGTAACAGATCCCTAGTCTATTTTAGACCTAAGTCGAATTTCCTCTATTAGAAAGATGGGAGTGATGTAGAATTGTTCCACGTAGTCCCTCAAAATCATTTCGAATGCCATTAAGAACTGCACTAAATGTTGCTCTTCTCGACGAGCTATGTAGGGTTCAAAATTTCGCAATTCTACATACTCATTGAAGGTCACATGATCCCAGAGATTAGACATGGCAAAATAATTTTTTTTATACTCTTATCATTTTGCTAAAGTGAGGGAATGTCTGTCTCTAGCTTATACTGCTTAGCAAAATTCGTATATGGTAGTCTAGCCATATGATCCCAAACTTCTTAGGTGTATCATATTTGACAAACTGAATTAGGTGTATCATATTTGACAAACTGAATCAATAAAATGGATAACAGAATTGTTAATCCGCATAAAAAATTTCGAGTTATCTGGCCATATAATTGGACTAAAAAATTATCATTTGCAAGTTTAATCCGCACCCATGTTACATAATTTCATATAGATTTTACCTGCATAAATTTTTTCATAGCATAACTCTAATATGTATAATTTTTACTGTCTAACTAAACACTCGTCAAACTAAACACTGATTGACTGAAACAAATCATCTTTACGACCAAACATGGTGAAAACATAGCAACAAATACGACTCTCAAAATATAACAACGACAACACAAATATAAATCTCCAAACAAAAAAAACAGCTAGAACAACAACTAATCAAAAGGAAGCCAAAGTGAAAAATACCATTGATAATTACAGACTCCAACACCAAACCCAGATCGAAAGCTGTATAATGAAAATTTTAAATTGAACAAAACGAATCCATAAATGAAGTCTCTGATACCATGATAAGCTAAAGAGAGAAGCTATTATTTCTTATTAACAATTATAAATATCCTTAAGTACTAATAAACTAAAATACCGTTAAGTATTAATAAAAGATAATAAAAGTAATATATATTTAACACTTAAATACTAATAAAAGTAATATATTTATCATTTTGTACGTGTTTAAGTAAGTGATTATATATACAATTTAAATATATACAATTTAAATATCATAATATATATATTTTTTTCAAATCGAATCGAACTGAAATCTCTATATATATAATGATGCTTAATTTTTAAAGTGTCCGGATTGCCGGGTCGAGAGCTGTGGTTAATTTGGATACTTGGGTCGGATTGTGGGTTGACCCGTTTTTAAATTTAAAACGGTTAAAAATAAAATTAAAAATGCTAGAGGTATGTTTCGAACTTGCAACCTAACAAAACAAGTACAACTCTTTAACCAACTAGGCTACAAAGACTTTATATTTTAAATTCAACACCAAATTTGATAAACGCGGGACGTTTTAATATTAATATAAGTTCAACTTTTTAACTAACTAATATATAATGATGTTGAGTAAATGGATACTTGGGTCGGATTATGGGTTGACTCACCCATAAACTTAAAACGGTTAAAAAATGTCAAAAAATGTTATCCATAATTTTTTTCACGATTTTTATATTATTACTCGTGGAAATGCACGGGCTAAATGCTAGTTAATATTAATGACAGAAATTTTATAAAGTTTGATTATCATCATTAATATTGTCTAGGATTTGAAGTTCGTTTGAAAAGATATAATATTTAAAATAATAAAGTAAAAGTAATTTGTTTTTAACTTATTTAATTTTAATCAATATAGTCTCCACTATATCAAGGGAGAATTTGACGAGATGACTCTCATAATAGGGTTGAATGAGCTAGTGATCCGCGCATAATTTTAAATGCGTCGGTGACCACTTCATATTTTTTTTGGACGAAATTGCTCATGTCGCGAGACGCAACCGGATGTCAGGTGAAAAGTCCACAAATCGCGAGACACAACCCCGGTTGTGAGAAGCAACCGACAATTGCGAGACGCAAATTTTTTTTTTGAAAAGTTCACAATCGCGAGATCTATTCGCGGGATGCATTCGCGAAACGCAATCACGAGATGCATTCGCGAAAGAACTTTTCACATGCATCCGGTTGCGTCTCGCAATAGGACAATTTCGTCTAAAAAAAATTTTAAGTGATCACCGACGCAATATAATTTATGCGTAATTATTTGAAAAAATTATTAGGTCATTTCTTCCAATTCCCCTATCAAAGTATGGTCTTATTTAATATGAGCTGTTGGGGGCATTCATGTAATTCAAACATAATCTACAACTACTACCCGCCAGTAAAACGGTTACGCGTCTGAACGCCTTCCCGGCTTCCCCTCGCTCTCTCACAAACAATACACAATGATGATACTCAAAGTCGCCATTGATAAGCAAATTCCATCTTCTACGCGCATTATAGCTCACATTTCTATGCCAGAGCCATCTCCGATCTACATTACACGAGAAAACCAACACACGCCTTTTGCAAAGATCATCATGTCACACTGAGGACAAATTCGCCTTCTCAATCAGGTCAGTAGCTTAAATTCCTATTCTACGGTGCATATTCTTCGCAGATGAACTCATTTCCCCAATTAGATCCTCTCATTTTCACATACATGATTCCATTGACAATCGCGCAAACATAAATTGGAAAGAAGCTTGAATTCTAATTTGTGATGTTTATTTACTGCGTTGAACAGCAGGGAGAAGACATGGCTTCATTTCAAGTTCCAGGAAGCGTTATTCGAAGTTCTCTTCCCTATCCAAGGATTCCTTTACGAATATACAGAACTCAAGGCGCGTGCTCCGTTTATAAATGGCGACCACTAAAGAATGTGTGCCAAAGAAAAAGGTGATTGCAAGAGGTCTTAGGCTTATATTAAGTTATAATTCTTTCTATCTAGTTAACGTATGGACATAATTGCAGGAATCCTTCTTATACAGATCGCGGCCTCTATAAATCAGTGTTTATCATTTGCTCAACTTCGGTATGTTTTATACTTGTTTTGTTAATTGATTCTAGATTTAAATCAAGCGGGAAGGAGTTTAAAATAGTATAATGATAGAATCTTCTTTGCAATTGCTCCTGAACCTTTGATGTCATTATGAATATAAGAGGTTTGAGGCTTCTCTGCTTTGACAGGATGATTCGAGTGAGATCTTCAAAGATGGATCTAATAGGGATGATAGTATTGAAAACAAACTTGAGGATACTAAGAAGGCTCTTTCGGAGGCTCGCAAAAGGCAAGAAGAAATTGAAGAAAAGAGAAATTTGCTACTTCAAGAGTTGGAGGAATCAGAAGCTATATTGCAGAAACATGCTGAGGCTTTCAGGCAAGACAAAGAACATGCTGTATCAAAACAGGAAGCAGTAACATCGCAGTTAGGTCAGAATCTCCAAGAATCAATAGAAGAGAAGGTTAAGTTGGAATCCAAATTTGTTCTTGCAAAGAAAGATGCTTTTGAACTTGCATTGCAGGTTGAAAAGCTATCAGAGATTGCATTCCAGCAGGCCACTTCTTACGTACTAGAAGATGCAAAACTGAGGCTTTCTGCTGCCGAAGCTCGTGCTGCTGAAGCAGCCTACAATGCTGAAAAACATATCAGAAACGCTGCTGAAGGTGCCATAGGGTCTATTTTAGAAAGGTCAAAAGAAGCTATAGAGAAGGCATTGACTATTGCGGGAAAGGACAGTGATCATGCTACAACAAATGTGGATGTATTTGCTGATGGTATAAATACAGATGATGAGATTGATTCTACCAAGAATATTGAGTTGCAAAATTCTGTGAATAAGTTGAGATCTCAGTTACTTCTCTCAGAAAATGATATCAGTAAGTTAAAGATGCAAATAGAGAAATCCCATGCACAAGCCAGTGCACATCAACTCCGATCAAATGAAGCGAAGAAATCATTTCTTGAACTCCAGGAGTCTAGTATGAATAGGGTTCATCAGAACGAGGAAGAAATTAAGCTATTGATGGATAAATTGGAGAAGGAAGCAGCAGATAGAAAACAATCTGCTTATGAGGCCTTTAAGGTAGAATTAGAATCTGTCAGGGCTGCTGTCTTAGTTGCTAAAAAAACTGTCCACTCCAAAGATGATATCTATGTGAGAAGATGTGAAACTCTCCAGAGATCATTGAAAGCATCTGAAACCACTTCTAAGAAGTGGAAAGAGAGAGCAGAAACCGCAGAATCATTCTTGTTGACGACAAGCCCTCCTACTAAAGAGGATCAAGATACATTTTTTATTGCGAATGGTGGACGACTTGAGCTCCTAATGAATGATGATTCCCTGCAATGGAAATTGCTGAGTGATGGTCCTCGAAGAAAAATACCCGTTTGGATTTCGCAAAGAATTGATTCATTTTGTCCTAAATTTCCACCGCGTAAGCTTGTCTTGTCTGAATCCCTGTCATTTTCAAAATACAAGACCTTGGAACTGCCCAAGCCTGATGAAATATGGTCAATTTCTCATGAAAAGCCAAAGGAAGGTGATGTACTTGTTGAGCATGTAATTGAAAAGGATATTATAGATGATAAGAGAAGTCTATTAGACCGAATTCTTCAGAGAAAAACTACTCAATGGCAGAAAACACCAGAACTAAAAAAATTAGGTATGTTGTCCCCAAGTGAATGAATCCATATTTTAAGGTTTTAAAATAAGAGAATTTTGTATTATTCTATGCAGAACCTGGAACTGGTACAGGACACGAGATTGTGGTGAGCATATATCATGTTTGTTTCATATAATTGTTTTGGAAACAATTATGAATCCTGGACACAAGGTTTAACTAACTAACTAACTAATGAATTCCTGTTGATATCTAAGCATTAGTTATGTTTCAAATGAATTTTGTTTTTTAATAGTTTCCATCTTAATCTGTTATTCAATAATCTAGTCTTGCATTAGCCTTGTTTACATTATACATATCTTACTTACTTACAAGTTTCAAGCCTTCAATTGGGAAAGCTGGAGAAGACAGTGGTATGTGGATCTGGCACCTAAAGCAGCAGATTTGTCTCAATGTGGTGTCACATCTGTGTGGTTTCCACCACCAACAGAATCAGTTGCTCCACAAGGTTGTCTATCTTCATATTTACTGATCCTTAAGTGTTATGTTTCTTCCATTGTATATCTGAGTCTGTTCTATTTGGAGAAAGAACCTTATTATGTTGGAGAGATCTGGTGTTTGCCTATTCCACAACAATCAGTATAATATGTCTGCCTCAGATGATAATTTTGATTAGGAGTAGGTATAAAGGTTTCAATAACAGATTAAACAATAATAAATCATTAACAACTATTTTCTGAACGAAACTGCAGGTTATATGCCTTCAGATCTCTACAACTTGAATTCCGCCTACGGCACCGAGGAAGAACTCAAGCATTGTATAGAGGAGATGCATAATCACGGCTTGGTGGTAATGTTCTTAACTTAAGAACTAGATGAAAAAAACTTGAGCGACTGTAAAGATCTGTACACTTGCGTGTTCTTTAATATGATACGAATCAAAGACCAATTGATAAGAAGACAAAGAATTGAAAATACGTTTCTTGATAGATTGAGAAAATTGAACTCAAAGGTTCAACACATTATTTATAGAATAAAAATGAAATAGGTCCATAGACTTCTTACTTTTTTTTGGAAAATGTGAGACAAAACTTTTGATAGAAACCCATTATAAGTTTATAGTGAAATGTCTCAAGTGACCACCACACTAATTATGGTTGTTGAAATTCATATAGTTGATTCATTGTTAATAGATGTCTTTTTGTGGAGAGTGATATTGACTTCTTCTTTTCTGAAAGTTTAATCTTCATTAATAACAGAGGCATGATATTGACTTCTAATCATTAACAATTTTCTTGATTCTACTGTAGGCCTTGGGAGATGTCGTTTTGAATCATAGATGTGCGCATAAGCAGGTTACCAAATTATTATTTAACTGGTCATATTATTTGCTCTTTTATTTTCTTCTGATAAGAGGGTTAAGCCCATTATGAGATATAGTAAGTAGTATGTGACATTTTCATGATGAAGTAAACTTGGTCCAATTTGTAAATATCAGAGTCCAAATGGTGTTTGGAATATCTTCGGTGGCAAACTTGCATGGGGTCCTGAAGCAATTGTTTGTGATGATCCAAACTTTCAGGGTCGTGGAAATCCTTCAAGTGGTTAGAAAAGTCCTATCCATGCATGCTACTGGTTTATTAATTTGTTTCCTACCCCATAGGGCCATAACCATATAATAACAGTACCTAGGCTATATTACATATGGATGCAGGTGACATATTCCATGCAGCACCAAATGTTGATCACTCCCAAGGTTTTGTAAGAAATGATATCAAAGAGTGGCTACAATGGTTACGGGATGAGATTGGTTTTGACGGGTGGCGCCTAGATTTTGCAAGGTAAACATATCATAGATTGAAAGAGACTACTATATATGTACCTCAGCAGCTGGTACCTATTTATTGAATGATCTTGTTTGCAGGGGTTTCTCTGGTGGATATGTGAAAGAATATATAGAATCTTCAAATCCTGCATTTTCAATTGGAGAATACTGGGATAGTTTGGCTTATGAGGGTGGAAATTTATGCTACAATCAAGGTATATATATATAGATATAATTAAATGAAAGGAAAGCTATGATATATAATCCTGAGTATTGGCTCGGTTGTTGGGCAGATGCTCATAGGCAACGGATAATCAATTGGATAAATGCTACAGGGGGTACATCATCAGCATTTGATGTTACAACAAAGGTATAATTAATTTGGCTTAATATGGAAGGTGAATTTAAAATCCATATGGTTTGTAATTGTAATTCATGTAATTGTAGGGAATACTACATCATGCCCTTCACAATGAGTTTTGGAGATTAATTGATCCTCAGGGAAAGCCAACTGGAGTAATGGGATGGTGGCCCTCACGTGCTGTCACATTCTTGGAAAACCATGATACTGGTTCTACACAGGTGGGGTGCATAATTAGTTAATAATGCCTCGTCGAACATAATCTAATGAATTTATTTTGAATAATAAAAAAAGGGTCACTGGCCATTTCCAAGAGAAAAGCTTCCTCAGGGATATGCATACATTCTAACCCACCCTGGAACGGTAAATAATAATAATATTATTATAAGTTGTTGTTGTTATGATATTAATGAGATGAGATGATATGATATGTTATGCAGCCAACACTATTTTATGACCACTATTATGATTTTGGGCTGCGTGAAGTGATTAATGAACTAGTAGATGTTCGTCGGCGGGCGGGAGTGAGCTGCAGAAGCTCGGTGAAGATATTTCATGCGAACAATGAGGGGTATGTGGCGCAGGTTGGTGATACTCTGGTGGTGAAGCTTGGATATATTGATTGGAACCCATCCAAGGAAATTCACCTTGAGGGAACCTGGAACAAGTTTCTTGACAAAGCTCAAGATTACCAAATTTGGTTTAGAGAGGACGTTCTACTCAATTGAATCCATTCATCCATCCACTCCCCCCACAACCACTAATCAACCATCCATCTTTTTTTCATTATAATCATAATAATAATCACTCTATTTTAGGATTTATATATAACCTTACACCAAAGTACATTAATATATTTTTTATTAAAAAACATTATTTGAATGTAAACAAACATTTTTTTAGTTTAAGTTTGGACAAAAAAAAATTATAAATATATATCTAATTAAGTTATCTTGAAAGATAACAACATCAAATAATTAAAAAAAACTAAAGAAAATAAACACAAGATTTATATTGGTTCACAAGATTTATATTGGCTCATTTGAAACCAACTTACATCCACTTTCGAAGCAAAAGAGACTAGACTTTACTATCAAAATGTTATATGAGTATTACAATCATTTTATCACAATTAAAAACTCACATAACTCATAAAAAAGCGATGCTCTCAAGACAGATACTTAACTTTCTAAAGTGTTTAGTTGCACATGTAAATAGCCTCAACTAGGAGTGTTCAACCAATTGGTTAAACGGTTCCGGTTTTGCTCTTTGTTTTACAAACTGATTCATCGACCGATATTGGTATTGGTTTTACCTACCTGTTCCAGTCGGTTAATCGAGTTTAACCCTAGAACCAATAATTCAATTTTTTTAATTAATTATTAAAATTATTAAATAAATTGTATTAACGGAAAAGTCCACCTTTATAGAAATTGGTGAAAAAGAAAAAGAATTAAATAAACATAAGTTAAATTAAATTTAAATAAAAGATGTGACCTTATATTTTTTCAAAAATTTTGGTTGACCGGGCTCTTGTCGAGCTACTGTTAGGAGTGCTAGGTTACCCAGATGGATTATTAAATATTATAATATATTTAATATTTAAAAAAATTAATATAAATATATAATTAAATTATTACCGGTTAAACCGATAGAAAAATAGTCTAACTAAAAACCGAACGATTTAACTAGTAAAATAACTAGTTAACTAAAACCGTTAGAATCGATTAACTAATAAACTTGTAAAATGAAACCGATAATCTACCGGTTCGGTTCAGATATTGATTTTTTGATTTATTTGCATGGTCTTCACCTCAACTAATCAACACTAGTAGTTTGTCCAAAATTCTCTAAATTTTTTTCTAATATTGTTATTATATTTTTTTAGTTGTATTATCATAATAAAAAAAAATGTAATTTTTTTTTTATGTTTCTTATTTTCTTGTATCAAGAGTACCAATAAATATAATTTTCTTTTATTTAACATATTTTTTCTTGTACAAGGATGGTTACATAAATATACTATAATTTCAACATTGTAAATAAATTCTCATCATTTACAACAATTTTAGTTTAAGTTTGGACATGAAATAGTAAATATATATCTAATTAAGCTATTGTACAATATTATTTTAGCTAAATAAATATTATGTTCACACTTTTTTTTTTAATTTTTAAAATATATGTACAATCATTACGCATCAACCCGGTTATTATATTTCACCTTTAAAAAGTCCAAATTTTATAAATTATTTTCAAATGAAATATATGTGAAGCTAACTTGGCTTGGTTCCAAATAAGGGTCATAAAGTTTATGGGTTATATATAATATAAATTAAAGACTTATCCATTTATTGGTTATTTTAAGTTACTTTTAAATAAATTTGTTCAATGAAAACTTTAAGAAATAATTATTTGAAAAACAATAAAGATTGTTAAAATAATATTTTATAAAATAGTTGAAAAACCTTTTATCATTTCTAAAAATATTATAAAATAGTAAGATTTATATAAATAACTCAAAAATTAGAAATTATTTAATTAGTCTATTTCACATGACTCTTTCTCTCAATGGATAGAAATAGAATGTGACATAAGTTGGTTTGACCTAAAATAGATAGTGGAGAACTTTACCCACAACTTTGGAAGGGTTTCTCACTAACTTATTCTAACCATCCAAATAAAATAAAATAAAGGTATATACTATATACTACAACTTGAAATACTGAATTGAATTTTTCTAATTGGCTCAATCTTCTCCACTATTTAGTGAAATTGACCTCACAAGTTAATACTTATTTTGTACATAATTTAACTTAAATTGTTCACAGTATGTAGAGTAAGAGGGTGCTCACATATGCTAATTTGCCCTTAGAATGATCAAAGTCATTTATTAATGGTGTCCTTACAATGATGGTGAGAATGTTAAAACTAGTTCAGTTAGAATACAGATAAAAACATACTAGTGGTGAATTTATTAAATCACAATTCAAAATAATTTCATTCATCTATCCTACATTAATTATGTTACTTAATTTATTACCAAAATTATTAAAACACTTTTTATTTTAAAAATATATAAATTATTTTATCATTATATATTAATATATTTTAAGTTTTTATTAAAAATAATATCAAACTTTTAACATAGAAACTATCAACATTTTTTAAATAAATCAAAATTTATTAAAAATATTCATTGTAAATAAACTCTTAGTGTTTAATAGAGATATTAAGTGAGTGATAAATAAATAAAAAAAGTGTATGATTGTTTGTCTTTGAATAATTAGTACCATTTAATATTTGAGAAAAAATTAAATTGATTTGTTACTTAAGGGATGTAGATGTAGAGAATAATTATTACAATAGTTCTATTTTTGTAAGTAAAAGTTAAGACATCACCAATTAATATTTAAGTCATCATATTTTGAATAAACAAGACACAACACGCATAAAAATATGTTAAAACACAATGCATAAATGAAAATTTAATATTGAGTGTCTGAGATTGAACCGGAACAACATTACCCAACTTTAATAGTAGGGAATATTTAAAAAAAAATATACGATGAAAATGGTATATCTAACTCCAATATTGAAAAGTTTATTAACCTTTCTTTCTTATATTTTATTAATAAATACTTTATTTAAAATCTTAAATAATGATGTTTGGATTGTTCTTGTTTGTTTTAAATTTTAGTCTTTTGTGTTGAAAAATATATTATTATTATTATTATTAATGATAATTAACTCTAGATCATTACAAAAAACAAATAATTTTACATAAAAAAAGAAAAGGAAAAAGGCGGGTATGAGTCATTGCAAAAACCGAACTTTCCTCTATGAGACATCAATGCTGGAATGAATCGGTGCCATCAATTAATACCACTCGGTCGATGAAATCGAACGCTCCTCAGTTGAACGTGAGGCACACGTGTAAAAAAAACACAGATGTTCTTACCTTCTTTATCCATTTCAGCTTTGGAAAACCGACTGTGAACACCTAACCTTAGCTTCGGTTACTTACAATCCGAACCTAATCTTACTTCTTTAGTTCATATAAACTTCTTCTTCCTCTTTTCTTACTTGTTCTGTTCATTGTTTCCTAGGGAGATACAAAAAAGTATGAAACTTATAGAGCAAATAAACGACTGAAGAAATTGATGTATGATCATACCTCGAAATTGTCACTTTAAGAGTAAGAACACACTTCTATTTTCAGCTCTCTTTTTCTCTTTCCCTGTATTAGCTGACTCTTGTATTAGTAAAATTGTATGTTTTTGACATTTCTTAGATAACTTATGCTTGAATTACTTTTATCGGTTCTTGATTGTCATTCTCCTTTTGAAAATGGATTTTGAAGTGTTTTTTCATATTTGTTTGTGTTAATAGTTCAATTTGTTCAGTTGGGTGGTTTGTCTTTGAATTTACTTCATTGCATGGACAAGAATCTGCAGGATCTTGCTATAAGAACTGATTTTACTTGAGATTTACTTTGAAAGGTTTCTAGTTGAGGTGTTAATACAGACTACAGTAGTACTTTTTTTCCATTTGAATTTGGTTTGTGTGTTCTGAAAATGACTTTTAGGTTGAACTGAAAAGTTTGCAGATTTCATTGTCCCCGCAAACACACTTGACCACGAAACACACTTGACCACGAAGAACTTACCCTTTAGGACCTCAGGACCTCAGGGAGAATGGGAATATCCACCTCTTTTTCTTGTCGCTAGCTAGAAGAGGAGATATAGTTTGTCTTTTATCATTTCATAATTAATAAAAAGCCTACTTGTTTGTTTTGGGAGCTTCAGTTGATCATTCTTAGTTTCTACAGATAGAGTTTGGTTCTTGGTTTGTTCATTATGGTTTTTTTCAAGATTGAAATGCTAACTACTACTGTAAATTATCTTGCTAGATCCTTAAGCATCTTGCAAAGGTTAACAACCATGCCAAAGCCTCAGCAAAGGCAGCAGTTTGGGCTTCGAGATATGCAAATGCTGCAGCAGAATTTTATGAGAAACCAAGAACTTCGAAAGCACGAGAAGTTTCCGGGCTTTCCGGGCTTTTGGGATGGAAGACAGCAGAGTAATGCAAACCAGTTGCCTCTAAGTAATAGGAACGCTAGTATGACTCAATATTTTCCAGCAATTAATGGAACACATCTTCGTGATGTCTCTCAGATGCTTTCCCATGGAAGCATGAACTTGGTCCATGGTTTTCCAAATGGTTTTATGCAAACAGAACAAGTTCGGGATCAAAATCCACGTCTGATGGACTCAGCTCTTCAACAGTTTGATCCAACATCTCTACTTGGGAGTCCTGTGGATAATATGATGTATACTTTTAATCAACCCACTCACTTTCAAGGTCGTCTCTCCCACGATGTTGCTAATGTGATGACAGTAGGGACACCAACTATGCAGTCAGACTTCAATAATTCATTCTCAGCCAACCATTTCAATGTTTATTCAGATCAGATCCCTGATTGTGGCGTTCTTGGGAATTCAGAACATATGAATCCCCTAGTGAGGAATCTATCATTTTCTCAATTTAACGAGAGACAAGAGCAATCTGCGTGTCCTAGTCTCTTTCCTGGGAAGACAGTTGAATATGTTCCTCCTCAGCGACCGGCATCTCTTGATCCATTAGAACAGAAGATTTTTATCAACACAGAAGATACCAATTGGAATGCCTCGTATGGAACAGGGAATGCAGTTGAACAGTCAGATGGCATGAACTGTCTTTCTTCTCGTCAAACTGGAAGCTGGAGCGCTTTAATGCAGTCTGCTGTTGCAGAAGCTTCAAGCTGTGATAATAATGGAATGCAAGAAGAGTGGA
The DNA here is from genome assembly GCF_907164915.1 of Impatiens glandulifera. Lineage (NCBI taxonomy): Eukaryota > Viridiplantae > Streptophyta > Magnoliopsida > Ericales > Balsaminaceae > Impatiens > Impatiens glandulifera. The sequence goes on from NC_061870.1 coordinate 28,571,774, forward strand.
GTGGATTGAGCTTCCAGAACACAGAAGTCTCAACTGAAAATGAGCTGTCAGGTTTTGTTGATGGTGGAAAGCAGAAAATTTGTTGGGCTGATATCGGTATGCAGAATCCCCCCACTCCAACTTCCGAACAAGACTTTGTTTTCAATGATAGTGTTGAGAACAATACATTCCCAGGCTTCCAGTCATCTAACACTTCCTTTTCAGTCGTAAATTCTGATTCCTCCTTTGGTTATGATCAGAAGTTCTTCAAAACAGTTGACAAACCATCTAAGGAAAACACCCAAAGTAGTTTTCTGGAAAATGACCCGTTTTCTTATTCAGTGGGAGGATTGGATGATGCGCATGCTGATCTGAACAACAGAGGAAGTATTGAGGCAGAAGATTCTCTCTTAAAAAGTAGTGGTGTTGCAAATTTAAGCATGGTCAAATCTGAATATATGACCAGTCAGCAACTCATAGGGAGTCGTCGACTAGATAAGTTGGAGAATGTTAATACTTCTGTTAACAATTACCAAAATGAGAGCTTGAGCTGGAACCCTCCCCCGCTTGGCAACAGTCTAAACCTTTTGCCAGGCCCTTGTGGACAAGCAGGAGAAACATGCCAGAGGCAAAGGAATGGCTACCAAAACGACAACTTAGGTTATAATTACCCATCCCGGAATATCACCCGAGAAAACAAAGGGATTGAGAATGTGTGGTCTCACAATAGGTGCAATTCTCAACCCGTGTCTTGCAAGACATCATTCCAGGTAAGCTGTTGAATTAATTATTAATTAGTCTGGGGTAAAATTTTCAGCACAACTGATATTTTATTTATGAATGTGTGCTAACCTGAATCTGTTCATTCTTTTTTCTTGTTAATCTAATTTCATAGGAGGGCTTGTCTGGTCATGAAAAGATTTTGACTGGGATGGAAACTCTGCCTTCTGAAAAAGCAGTTGGTGTACTTGATCCACACATAACTGCACAAACAAGGTAAATTTGGCATTTAGTTTTGTAAATGTAATGCAACTACATATCAAACTTCTTCATGAATGAATCTTTTGACGTGTGAATTTCAACATATTGTATTTGCCAGAAATTTTCATGTTTCTGGGAGGAGTTAATTTGTTTCATGTATCTGATAAACATTTGTACCTGTGTAACTGTGACAGACGAGGCATGGTTGATCATGTTCAACAAGTTAGCTGTTCCAGGAGCCAAACATCTCTATCAAAGTTTGGTTTCACAGGTTTAGAAGACCGGGCGTCTGCAGCCTATCGAGGTGATATTCCACAGAACTTTGGCTTGAGGTCGGCCCCTCCATCTCAATTGCAAACCAGTTCTAACAGTCTTTTCCCATCACACAGTTCTCTGCAAATGGTAAGTTGAATCAGGGAATTAATTCTTTATGATTTGATATTATATTGGCAATTGGATTATTATTCTATGCAACAAATTGTTCTCTAAACTCTTTGGTGATGGATAAAAGCGTAAGATTGAACTTGGTATCACTTAGCCCAAATAACTATGACAAGCTAACTCTATAGTTCTAATGATTGTGCAGGGAAACTCTACCAACTCTCAAGCTTTTGCTTCTTTATATCCCAAAAGCTCGCCCTCAGCACATTTTACTTGTGGTACCCCTCGAGATACATCTGTTGCTGTTTCCAATACTACACCTATTAACAAACCATTTCAAATATTGGAATCTGAGCCCACAAATCCCCCTTATTCGAACTTTCCAAGATCCAATAACTTTGAAATATTGGCGGGTCATCCAATTGAGCAAGGTGTTAATTGTGCATTCACTACTAGAAATCTAGAACCTTTTGGGACTCAGAATTATTCTATGCTGCCACAGATGCAGTTTTTACAGAATTCAGATACTGGTCCAAGTAAAAGGTGTCATGCAAAGAATCCTAAGGCTGATTCCTATACAAATACTGAAGTGCACAATTCAACACATCTTCAACCTGAATTAAGTTTCTTTCCGCCTGCAAGACGTCATGATTCTCTGCAAATGATTAGCAGGCATGAACAAACTGGTCCTCAGATCCTTTCTAATTCAAATATTATGGATCAAACTGAAGATCCTCAAATCAGTCTTCATAAGGCGTCTTCCTGGTCTGAGCATTATTATAGTAACTTAAGAAATGGGAACATTTTGCCAGCAAACGCTGTCCCTCTTCTGAAGCCAGCTAGTGCCTTATCAATTCATGATGGCAGCCAAACTTCAATGCTCGCAAGATCCAGAAAGCGTAAAATTTCTACATCAACATTGCTACCTTGGGACAAAGATGTGGAGCAAGGTTCCTTAGAGCTCCAAAATATGAGGTGTGTTCTATTGTCTCCTAATTTTCCTTCAGACCTTGTTTTTATGGGTCGATATAAGAAAACTCCAGAAACAAGTATCTATGTTGCCATAATTGCAGTTTCTGGTTGGTTCAAGGAAAGTAATAGTTTCCATTATTTTTTTTTCCTTAAATGACTGCATATATGGCATCCCTTATTGATCATGTTTCAACAAAGATTCATTTTATTTGTGTTCCCAGCATGGCTCAACTAGAGTGGACGCTTGCCTCAAATCGGCTTCATGAAAAGGTATGTTGTGAATTATGTTGGCGATGAAAACAATAAGTGAAAACTCTATCTTTTTTTTTTATGCATTCATGTTGTTCATACTTTACATGGGCAGGTGGAAGTGGATGGTGAAACAACAAATGAACAGGTTCAAGAACAACATAGATCAAAGAAACGACTTATTCTCACATCGCAGCTTATGCAACAGGTATTTCGGCCTGCAAAAGCATCGATTATGTCATCAGACTTATCTTCAAAACATGATAGCATGGTATACCTAGCTGCCAAAGTGGCATTAGGCGATGATGATGCTTCTGAAATGTAATGTTTTTATTTCTGAACCCATCAACTCCAATGAACTAGTTATATGGTTTGCTCTCTTTGACAATTTGATAGGTGGTGGATGTGCAGGAAAAACAAATCTCCAAAGAGAAACAAGAAAGTGATGTTGTCAAGAGATGTGGAAAATTTTGAGAAAAGAGCTAAGAAACTGGAAAGTGACTTGTTGAGGTAGGAATGAATTGTTTAAAAAAATATGAGTGTGTGTTCTATTTATCTCATACTTGTGATTTACAACAGAATGGAGAAGAGATCTTTTACAGACATAAAACTTGAACTGGAAGAACTGGAGAAGTATTTTGTGATTAACCGTTTTGCTAGGTTTCATTTCAGAGGAGAACAATCAGATTCATCTTTGCAGAGATATATGGTGGGTCATCCTATCTTCAGGGAAGTACCAGATGTAGCTCATTGTCTCTCACTTTGACCTAATTCCCTGCCTTCTGTTTTGAAAGAAAGTACACCTAGTGTGTATTAGTTAGTTAGTTGCATAAGAAAATAAAGAAAACATATGAGATGTTATCCATGTTGATGATGGTACTACTACAAAAACAAACAAAGACACAATCTTTCTCATACTTACCCAGAAAGTTATATACATTATATATATAGACTGTTTTGTTTGTATGTTAGCTTAATCTTTCTAGTGCTTGTTTTGTTTGATTCAGCCTATTTGCAAATAAGTTAATTCAGCTTGAACTGAGAGATCAAAAGTCTGGTTCTGTAATGAAAAAGGATATATCATATATATATATAAACCCATCTGGGCAAGACTCAGCATAAGTGCATAAATTTAAACCTGTCTTCTCCTGATCTTAATTAGTTTCCAAACGTAGCTACTAATTATGAAGGTCGACGGCGGCGGCGGCGGCGATTGGTTGGGAAGGGGTGTCGTAAAAGTCTAGAAGGCTCTGCAATAGCAAGACTTGCGATTTCAAGAGGACAATGTAGTTGGCCGTGTCTTGGAACAAAGTCGACTGCTGCTGCTGCTCTGATGATGATGATGGTGATCCTTTTACGGATTCTCCGGCGGTTTGGATGGATTTGGGTATTAGGCTTTTGAGTGCCGTGAGCTTGTCTGAGATGGCCGCCGAACAGTCGCCGCGTCGGCCTAAGATGGGTGCACCGGAGCACTTAATCTGGCTTCTATTGGCTCTCCTTCTCATCCTTTTCCTTCTCCTCATCCGCATCGATCTCAATATCATCATCTTTATTTTAGAGGGAGATTCAGATTTGAGACTGCATATAAATTTTGCACTTTGCTGCTGCTTGGCCGTTTATGTATGAATGCTAGACCGGCAAATCCGCATGGAGCTAAAGCTACTATTTTACTTTTATTATTATTATTATTATTATTAAATGATATATATATATATATATATTAAAAACAATAAGAATAGTTTTAATCCTAATAACAAAAATATTATATAAAAAAATAGAATACAAAACACTTTAGTCTTTACCTTACAAAAATAAGTTTATTAAGGACTCCACCAATTTTTTGGATATCGAAGTTTTAACAAAAACAATTTTTTGGATATCGAAGTTTTAACAAAAACAATGTTACGAATTTAACTGGTTCTTTTTTTTTATTTTTGCCTCTTCATTTTTGGGACATTTTTATCTCGAATATGCCTATTTTTTTAGTATAATTTTTTTTTATTCGTGACATTATTTTCGTTCCTATTTTGTTATTTCATATGAACCTATATAATATATATTATTTATAAACTTAAATGGTGTTACATGATTTGAAAATTTATTTAATTATATTGTGGATTATTTTGAAAATGATGGCATGCCTATGGAAAAGGCTGTCTAGTCAAAGATCTAGGAGGCCTGCAAATTTGATACCTGAAATGCCCTTATTAAGGTGTGAAAATTTATTTAATGAAATAAAAAATTATGTTGTAAATTTGATTTCTTAGTTTATTATTAGATATGATTATAAACTTAGTGTATAAGTTAAATAAGAATGGAGAGAAAATTGTGTTTAAATATAAAATATGTGTAAATATATTTTTTAAGTTAATTTATTACGTAAACATTAAACACTAATCAAACAAAAACGTTATGCTGCGACTATATATATATTAAAAAATGAAAAAACCCAAAATGATATTGTGAATTATTTATGGATATAATAAATTTAGAAATATATACAATCAATAATACAAATTAGTATAGAAATGAAATAATAAATATATTTGTAAGTTTAATGGGGGGCAATTTAGTAAGTAAAATAGATGGTCGTGAGTGGTGACACATCACACTTTGTCTTGGGCATGGCCTTAAGCTTATTTGGGTTATTTAATATTTTATTTATTTATTTTTAACTATTTAAAAAAATCAAAAAAAGTTATTTAAAATTGGTTAAATTATTATAATATTTTATTTTATTTAAATTTTATAAAAATAAAATAAAAATATTAAATAATATTTTTGATAAAAAGAAAATTCAACATCAAATAAGTTCCAAACAAAGTTTAATGTAGCAAAGTGTAACAAAAATTTAGCATATATTTTAAGCCACTAGAGCCCTAATAATAAGTCACCAAGTAAACTCAACTTTCAATAATAATAATAAAAATTATCATGATAACATTATGAATGAATTAATAATGAATGAAGCCAAAATTATTAATGATATTGTATATTAAATATTGACACGTCAATTAAAAATAAATGTTTTCCTCATTCCATCCCTTATTTATTTGATCCATGTGACAAAAAGTGCAATATTTGTGGATGATGACTTATTTCCTTTTATGGGGGTATAATTATACAATATTTGTTGTGTATTGGTACAATTATATCAGGATCATTTTAGGATTAGAGTTTTATTTTGGATTATGTTTAACAAAAAAATTATTATAATATAATCTTTTGGACAGTAACATTAGAATATCTAAAATTTACCTTTAACATTAGCAAACATATCAGATTCAACTGTTTAAATTTTAAATAAGTTAAATCTTGAGGAATATGAGATAATTATATGTACATGAAGAAAGTACATAAAATAAATGCAATAAAAGAAATGAAAATTTAAAAGGTAAAAAGGGGCAACTTAATTAAGGTGGCGTGCCATCACCATGTGCAAATGCAATAAGCTTTATTTCTTTATATTCCTTTTGTTTCCTGGTCGGGTTTTAGGGCCACCACCCGTCTTGTCCTGTCTTATCATACTCAGTCAATTGTTGGGCTTGGCTCCGACCCGTCTGTATGCCATCTAACCATTGTTTTACAATATCACTGGTTGTAATATAGGTCATCAGTCCTTTTTCCTTCTTTTTGCATTGTCTTTGTCTCTTGTTCTTGCATGTTGTTTCTATTTCAATTTTCTCATTTGTTTTATTTTGTCTCCTCCATCCTCTAACACAATGTTTTCATCATATCATATAATTACTAGTTGATTTTCTTCTTCAAACTTAATTATTGCATGGTTTTTAAGGCTAGCTTTCACGGGATAAAATCATATGTTTTGGATGGTTCTTTATTCTTCTTCACACGGAAGGGGCAAAACAGTCATTTAAAAAATATTATTATTTTGCCTCTCCTTGTGAGAGATAACAAAGAACCATTCGGAACAGCCAACCCGTTATAGTCTTGACCATGTGATTAATGTGGCTTGGGCAATGGCCTCTTTGATTGTGTTTATATTTTCAAAATGGTTCACATGTTCTACTATTATTTCAGTTTACTAGTTTATCCTAACAAAATTGGAGTATATATATAATATTTAAACCATTCAATTATAAAAAGTTTTTAATAATATGTTATCCACCTATCTTTAATTTTGTTAACCTTCTTTATTTGAATGATGACACGGTTATATTGTTTACATTATTCAAAATTCTTTAGACATTGCATTGAGTTTAACTTTCATATTTTTCAATTTATAATGCTACAAATTTTGATAAAGTTAAAATTAAAAGTTCACTATAATTTCAAATAAAATATTATTTAAAAAAATATTAGCTATATATTATTATGTAAATATAATTAAGTATACAGTTAATTTAAAAAAATTAAAGGTCAAATTTACAAAATTTATTACATAAATTACTTTAAATAAATAATATATTTTTTTAATTTATAAATATAAATTTACTTTTCTTCTATAAAATAATATATAATTTAAAAATTAAAATTATTTATAAATTTGTAAGATCTTAATTATTTATTGTAAATTTAAAATAATAAGAATTTAATTAATTGAAGAGTTTATTTAAATCAAAATAGTTAATTTTCTTTATAAATCATAAAATTGTAAAGTTTGTAAAATAAAATAAAAATAATTGAAATGAATTCAAAATATAAAAAAAACAAAATCTAGAATAAGGGTGTTCAATATATTTTGGTGTTTTGAAGAATAATTTGGATTTTGGTGAAATGGATGTTATAAAAAACTTGATTATTAAAAATAAATAAATAAATAATGATTTTGTATACGATGGTAAAGAAGTGATTTTTTTTGGTAAAAAATTTAAAAAATATTAATATATAATGATAAAATAAAAAATAATAATTTAAAATAATTTTGTTTTAGTATTTTGATTAATGAATTAAGTAATATAATAGATATAAGAGTGAAATTATATTTTTGTTTGGTTATTTTAATTTTTATTTAAAATAATGTATATATATATATATAATATTTTAATTTTAATATTAAAATAAAAAAAAATATGATTTAGTGTTTATAGAAATGTGATATTTTAACCATGCATTCAACAACCGTATAAGATTAAAAAATATATATATATATAAAAACGAGAGAATTTTGTGTCAGGAATGGTTTTAAGAATAATGTGATAAACGTAATTGAACTAAAAAAAAATAGAATTTCTCTCTCATATTAGATTTAATTTCGAGAGAAATGTCAATATTAGGTATAAAGTTGAAAAGAGTTTCAAATTTGTTTATTAAGTTGTAAATTTTATTTATGTATATAAAGTTGACAAAATGTGTCAAATTTATTAATTTAACGTAACGGCGTTAATTTTTTTATGATGTGTAATTTTATTTAATTTTATAAATCCACGTAAGCCAGTTTTTAATCCAAATCATCTGAATTGAAAATAATTTTCCAATCATTTAAATTCCAATTTATGTCTCTTTCTCTAATTTTACATTCAATCATCTACTCCATTTCCTCTTACTCATCTCCCTCACCCCTTCTTCAATATTCCTCAATTCATCTACCACTTTAAAATAAATAATCAAAAGAGATAAGATGTGAATAAGATTACTAAAATGAAATAAAGAGATAAAACAATGAAAAAAAACATCTTTAACCTCTAACAACCCAAAAGAGATGGTATAACATTCAGATTTCGAGTACTCTTGTTCTTATTTGGAATAGAAGTTGTTTCTGATCTCTTAATGGAAGAATATAATGTTTAAAATGACGATGAAAAAGAAGCAACATGTTCTTCCAGATCAATTCCACATGCAGTAACTTTACCTTTCACATTTCCGCCGCCTCAGTCCGTCGAAGAAGATGAAACCATATACGAATTAGAAGAGTTAGACGATAACTAGCCAGCATGAATCCACTGAATATTCCACCGCATTTTACTCTTTCCTTATGTTTGGACCTCGATTTTGTTTTACCTTCTCTATGTGATTCAACTCGCCAGAGTGCACAGTCCCAAAAACCAGTAGACAATCGTTCGAAGAAATCGTCGGAAACTCTGGCTACCGCATCCCACCAATCTAGATCTAAATCTCGACACTTTCCAATCTTCTAATCAAACGGAGTCGCATCTGGACTCTCGTTCTCCTCTATCACTTTAAAAATGTCCATCCTCTTGCGTCATCGATAAAAATGGATTAGATCGAGAAGAGAACGGGACAACTAATTATTCTTTATTTCTAATTTCAGATTGAAAACGATAATTTGGATTAAAAAATTATATATTTAATAATTAGCAGCTGACCTGGATTAAAATAAAAAATTAATAATTACACAACTGTAAAATAGTTAACGCGGTTAATCTTTTTCTGTTAAATGGAATAAATTTGACACATTTTGTCAAGTTTATATATATAAATAAAATTTTACAACTTATTAAACAAATTTAAAACATTCGTCCAACTTTATACACAAAATTGACATTTATCCCATTTAATTTCAATAATGTGTTGTCATATTATTCCCGACATGACATCAAATTCTCGCTCTCTATTATTATTCTAAAAATTAAAATTATTATTATGATGTTTAAGTTTTGAGATAAAAATATATCATCACAGTGATATATATAATTTTTAGGATTATTATAGAAAATATATTTAAAAAAAACTTATTAAAACGTGTGTATTTATATAATTAATTTATTTACATATATAAATTACAAAACTTATTTAATAAGCGTATCAACTGTTAAAAATAATTTATTTAAATTTTTATACAGTTTTAATGGTGTTAAATATATATAACTAATTTTTTGTCTTTAATTTTGTTTATTTGTTACTCATTCGTTCTTTAATTTTATTTATTTTAATATTTATAATAATAGTTAATATATATTTAAAAAATATTTATTTCTATTAAGTTTTTAAATACTAACAATTATATTTTTTAAAATATTATTTATATTTGTATGTTATTTTATTAATAATATAATTTAAATTATTAAAAAATATATATATATATAAATCTTATTAAATTTAGCACATATTTTCAAAAAAGCTATCCTATTTGTTATTTATTTTTATTTGTATCTCAACTTATTACTTAATAACAACTTATATACAATTATAAAGACATCAAATAACTTTTTATTTCTTACTTCAGTTACTAATAAACTTATTAATAACATCAACAACTTAGGTAATTATAAGTTCAATTAGTTTTATCCACCAAGCTTTCTTTCTCAATCTCTTGTGGGCTAATTGATAAAATATTTTTCTACCAATAAATAAAGGCCTATTTGGGTTTGAGTGAAACCAAATATATTATTTAAATTTTTTTTTTTATAAAATATCATATTGCAACTTGATTTAAATAAAATAATATTATAAAATATATTTTATTTAGATATATATTAACCCATTAATAATATTTGTTTATTCAAATTTAGGACACTCAAGTCAAACTAGACAGGTCCAAAATTTGGCCAATCTTATTCATGTTTATACTTTATAGCTTTAACGGTAATAGTTTAATATAAATTTGAGTTGAATAGATAATTTTAATAAGAATTAAATATAATAATAACTAATACATTCTAAATTATCTCATATAAATTATTTATCTCATAAAAAATATTTATTTTTGTTAGAAATATTTTATTTATTAAGAATTAGAGAAAATAATATATAAATATTTAATACATATAAAATGTCTATTAAATAGAAAATTAGTAATAATTTTTTTAAAATGAAAAAAATGTCAAAAGAGAAGACAAAGATCAAAGAAACTTAAATTTTATAAATATAATATATATAACTAAATAAAATACTAACACTGAAGTATTTTTTTTTCTTCGGTCAAAAATACATAGTTTAGGTTCGCTTTTTAAAAAGTTGAAAATTTTCTTTTAATAATTCCTGACAAAAAAAAGTTAGCATAAGATAGTTTGAACACTTAATTATGCTTAGTGTTTGTTTTTGTTTCATGTAATATCTTGTTTAGTTATATTGCAAATCAATAATATTATTGACATAGTTTATTTATACCATTTTAATATTTTGAACATTTTTAGAGTCTGTGTGTATTCGTATTCGATCTTCTTTTAGCAGCAAAAGTGCAGCAAAAGAAATGAAGTTTAAATTTTTGTAAATAACAATTCTCTTATTTATATGAGTTTTTTATTATTTTATTTATTTATATATAGTTGTTAATAATTATAATTTGACAAAATATTTTTTAACTGTTAAATATTGTTTATAAATTATTTGTTCGGTTTTATAAATCACCCTAAAAAATTACAATATTGTTGATCTTCATTAAAATTTTAATTATTATAAATTTATTATATTATTTATTATTTAATATTTTAAATTTTATTTAATTGTTTTAATTTTATGTTATTATTTAATTTATATATATAATCTTTTATTTCTTTCTAAAATGTATATTTATAATTTATACGTATAATAATTTTTTTTCTAAAATATTAAGCAAGCACGATTCAGAAGGAACATTATCTCTTTCTTCTTCTCCCTTCCCTTGCCGATGTGAATTCATTCCTGCCATAGGGTTTCAGTTGACGAAGTCTCAAGGTGAACTTTTGGTAGATTCTCTTCTTGTTAATTAATTATCTGCTCTTCAATTCCATGATCTTCAACATAGAGAGTTTGGATTGCTTTCTCGTTGAAGTTATCGATTGTGTTATTTGCGTCATGAATCGGGTTCGTGATTTCTCAATTATCACAAAAGATTTGATCCATTGTTTCTTTTTTAGATCAGAATCTGGCGTATACTTTTAGATCTGTTTCTAGTCAGTTTACCTTGTTTAGATTTCCTAATGTAGAATTAGATTTGTAACGTGTTCGATTCGAACTGAAATTGATCATCTAGGAGAATCATTGCGTCATTAGATGCGTTTCTATAAAATTCTAGTATGGCGAAGACATGATTCAATCTCGCCGGAGATTGTAAATTGTAATTTACATCTTTATATGATCCATCTAGAAGTTATTCCTATTTTTTGTTGTTCCTTTGTATTCTTACTAAATGTCCTATGTGCAGCAGCTTAATTCAGTTTAATAGTTTTATGATCACCATCAGAATTTAGGCCGATCCTTCAAATTGATCATCTAGGGTTTAGATTATTATTAATACATGCATTCTTATGATCATAGAAAGATCTCCCACTTTTTGGTTTCCTGATTGACATTTCTACAGGGATTCTAACTAAGCTGTTGGAAAATATGTCATTTGAAGAAGTTCTAAAGGTTGTGTTTCCCCTGTTGGAAGGGACTGACCTTGCTTCCTGCATGTTGGTTTGCAAGCAGTGGCAAGCAATAGCCTTAGATGATTATTTATGGAAATGTCAGTGTGGTAAAAGATGGCCTTCGCTCTGCAAACGAACATCTCCTCCTTCCACAAGCTACTACAAATTATTCCAGAGCTTCTACAAACGTCAGAAGAATCGGGCAGTTCTACCACCAAGATTCTCCTCCAAGGATATTGAGTTCTACATTGATATTTGGGCAGAAGGAGAATCGATCTTCTCAGAAGTGGTCCCAGCATCTGTCCTACAAAATGGGCTTAAGCTCCAATCTCGTGGAATCAGCAACATGCCTAGGTTGCACTTGGATGGTCCAGAATACAAGATGACACTTGAAGTGGAGCCAAGGCTGAGTGTACCAGTTGACCAGGATGTGAGAGTCTCGGTTCTTGTTGGACGCAAAGACACAAACAAAGTTGCTTGCATTATCAACAATTCACTGTTTGATTATATGGACCGAACTGCATACAGGGCTCTTGCGTTTGACTATATCGAACTGTCCCCATCTTACCCATTTGTTTCTGGCATCCGAGCATGGATCTCTTTGCTTTTCACGGAGAATAGTACTGAGGAGGTTATTAATGTTTGTGGGATTGAAATGGATTTCTGTGATGTGGCCAATTCTGAAGATGAAGCGATGTGGCTGTTAGACATGTTAGATTGGAAGTAAGTGATGGATCACATTTGCCCAATAACTCCAATAACTTTTTATTATGGATCACATTTGCCCAATAACTCCAATAACTTTTTATTATTACTCAAGTAATAAGCTTTGAATTTCATGTTAACGTTTTTAATTTTTTCAAATAAGTTCTTGCAAATTCCATTGATGGTAAATTTGTCACTGCTTCTTCCTTCCCATCATGTATGTTTTTCAAGATTATGACAAGTCTTTAGACATGTTAGATTGGAAGAGACCTTTAAATTTAAATTTCATTCATGCCACTGTTCTTTAGACTCTCATTATGTAAGTTCTTCAATTTAACTTCTAATTGACATAACTAGCTAGCTCTGGAAAGGGTTTTGTTCAAGAGACCAAAAAAGTCTCCAAATATATCACTTCATTATTTCACATAACAAAAAAATGCTTTCATCCAATAAAATGTTAAGTTACCCAATTCGGTATTGCAACAATTATTAACAAAAAAAAGATTGGCCCAGTGTTAACTGGAAAGTTGCCAGCAACATTAAATACTGGGGAGATAAGTTTCGGTATCTCAGAAAGATGGAATTGGAGCTGGTTTTGCGAGTGAGAAGACCTAGTATCGAAGCAAGTAGGTCCTGCGTCTGAACCAGTTGTAGTCTGGCAAACCTTGGATAGGACCCATAGCAGCAATTGCAACATCCTGCATAAACAACAAATAAAAAGACCAAATGATTGCTAACTGCACACATTCTTTCCCAAAAAATATCTAAATTAAAAACGTAATCGTCCATGCCTGATCATTTATAAAGCGGTTTGCGACACGTTTGACTGTACTAGCATCAACAGCGTCAATACGGGCAAAGAGTTCAGCAAATGGGATTCTTCTACCATATGTAAGAAGCTGCAACAAACACAGATATATATGTATGTCAAGAAACTTGGTCAATCTTCTATTAAGATTCTTTATGTAAGGCAATATTAAATTAAAATTGTACCTGGCGTCCAATATCCTCAGCAACAGGACTTGTCCCGTCTATGTGGAGGAGCAAGGAAGATTTCAACTGCATTTAGGAAGACTGTTAAGTTGGTTGCAGTTCTAAATAGAAACTGTTTGGAATTTAAATGGTTTGAGTTATTTACCTGGTTACGAGCACGAATAACATCAGCTTCTGAAACTTTGTAACTTAACTTGCTTACTTCACGCATAATTGCCCAGGCCAAGTCATCCAAGCAGTCGGGCTGCAAGTAAAATAACAACAATAAAGAACCATAATCTGCAAAGAAGTTGAAGTAACGTACAAAATTGAACCAAACTGTTTGGCTAAGAGTTTGTTTAAACTTAAAAGTCATTAACAACATAAAAGTCTTAAAACATATAATACAAAAATCTTCAAAGGAAGAAGCCAATTTCACCTTAGCAACAGCATAAACACCAAAGAGACCTGTATCATTGTAGTTGGTGTTGAAAGCCATCACGCTTTCAGCTATACCATTTATACCAACCCGTTGAGCAAGCTCAGATCTGCATGTGAAAGACATTAACATGTAAATGCACACGTTAAAACAGCATTATCTGAACTAGATAAATAAAGTCAGATCCTCACCCCATGTGTTTTCCACCACCCACATTCTTATTCCAAGTTCCCAGCATAGATTGCATGACCATCAAAGCAATGGAATCTGGATCAGCCCACGAAGCACCAGCAAAAGCAACAGCAAATTGTGCCAAAGGCATATCATCATCAATAATCCTAACCTGTTTTTTCCAGGGTTTCAATTCATTTAGATAAAATATTATTCGTAAAGATTAGGTCCTCAAGCACCAAACAGAAACAAACCTCAGATCCAGTGAAAACAGCCGGTTCCTTAGCTACTAACTCAGAAGCTGTGGTTGGATTTGATGATAAATTAGTGAATAATTTCTTTACTTGATCAACAATATCCTCATGCTTAACAGCTCCAGAGGCAGAAATGACCTGATCCGGGGAAACTCAAAAATCAAATGGCAAGATGGAGGTATAAAACCAAACAGACTGTATACTTTACAATTACCATTCTTGGACAAGTATAGTGAGTAGATATGTATTGATGGATGTTTTCTTTGGTTATAGACTTAATATTTTCAGCCGGACCCAAAATGGTTCTGCCTAGAGGAGTATACTGGAATGCAGTAGCGTGAAGGTGATCAAAAATAACTTCTTCCTTCTGACTGATCACCTACAGCATTGAATTACGATCAAAATGATTAAAGAATCAATTTCTAATACAAACAATTAAAATGGATTTCTACCTCTTCCATCTCCCTGAGTATCACGTTGCGTTCTCTGTTGATACTATTCTCATCAAACTTGGAATTTTGCAATATATCTGCCAAAATATCCAACGCTAAGGGAACGTTGTTCTCCATAACCTTGGCGTAGAACGTCGTCTGCTCTCTTGACGTGTAAGCATTCAGATGCCCACCAATATTCTCTATCTCCTCCTCCAATTGCCTACAGGTCCTCTTCTGGGTTCCTTTAAATATCATATGCTCGAGGAAATGAGCAGTACCATTAGTTTCGCTCGTCTCGAACCGGCTTCCAGCGTCAATCCAGACACCGACAGTGGCTGTTTTCGCAGCCAGATTCGATTCGGTGGCGACTCTCAAACCATTGGGAAGAGTTGTAACGCGGGTCAACGGTGCGGCGAGGATGGCAGTATGGTCTTTAACAGAAGGGTGAGGGGAATTGTATTTGAGAAATCGAGGGTCTGGGTTCTCAAGCTGCTTAAGTTTCTCCTTCACCTGTACGGATAAACGATCATATATCATGGTGGTCGGCGATGGAGGTGAGGGTAGAGAGGATTCATCGGAAGTCTTAGCGACTGCCGATGATGATGTGGAAAGGGATCGGATGGCGTGATTAGAAATCGACGATGAAGGTCGATTTGACCTTCGAGCTAGGATGAGGATGTGTTTGATCCCCATGGTTGCCTTCTTCTCTAACTAGGGTTAGCTTTGATTCCTGTAATCAATTGGGGGGTGGAGAAAGAAGACTGGAAATCTGAAATGAAGCTACGACTGATCAAAACGCATCGAGAGAGATGAAGGTGTTTGTTATCCGACGTCGTTTTTCCTTTCCAAGCCCAATTGTTTATTAGGCCCATGGGCTGTATAAGCCCATTTCCATGTAAGAGAATGATTTCAGATTCTCTCAGTCGCCGGCGGGACCGTACGCTTCAGATTTCTCGTGCAGCCATGTCGACTGACGAGTTCGTCAAAGCATACTCTTTACATGTTAAATGGTCCGCGGAGCTGGGGAGGTATCAAATTTCTGTCTTTGGGCTGATTTCTTCTGATATTTCATATTTTGAATGAATGAAAATGCTGAAATGTTATTTGAAAATTGGAAATTGGAACTATGTTATTAACTATTTGATTTCACTTTTAAAACTAGGTACACATCCAAGTCTGTCGTGAGCATCAAGAAATACCATGATCATGTCATCATCACCTCTGGAAACTGGTATTTGATTAATCAACTTATGCGCGAAAGTTGTTCGATACATTGCCTCTAGGAGTCTGTACAATACCATGATAAGAATGTACATAAAAAATGCTTCTCCTTACAATAGGATTAAGCTTTTTAGTGACATGTTATCTTCAGGGAACTACTCTCCCGACAATTACACGTTTCCTTCTACTATCAAAGCATGTGGTGACATATCTTCTTTAGAATTGGGTACTTCTGTTCATTGTTTGGCTGTGACAAGTGGTGTGCATTTGAACCCATTTGTAGAAAACTGTCTCCTGGCTATGTACATGAATTGTAGTGATCTTAAGTCAGCCAGACTGGTTTTCAACACAATGCAGCACCGGTGTCTAGTGTCTTGGAATACAATGATAAGTGCGTACTCCAGAAACGGATGTCCAAAGTCTGCTTTGTTGGTTTTTAAGCAAATGATTGATAATGGTATGATACCTGATCAAGCTAGTTTAGCATCAGTTTTACCTGTTTGTGGATATTTGAAAGACTTGAACTTTGGGAGAAGGGTTCATGCACTAGCGGAAGCAATAGGTTTAAGGGATAGAACAGTAGTGCAGAATGCATTAATGGATATGTATGTAAAATGTGGCAGCATGAATGAAGCGGAATCTGTTTTCAAGAAGATGGATGAAAAAGATGTTATTTCCTGGACCACAATGATCAATGGGTATGCTTTAAACAACTATGAGAAGCGGGCATTAATGCTTTGTGCTGAAATGCAGTTTCACGGTGAAAGGCCAAACTTTAGCACAATTTCCTTGCTTCTTTCGGTATGCGCATCTTTGAACGATTTAAAACATGGAAAATGTTTGCACAGCTGGGTTTTAAGACATAAACTCGAGTCAGATATCTTAATAGAAACCGCGCTTATAAACATGTACTCAAGGTGCAAACGCGTTAACCTGTCCCAAACCGTGTTTAGGAACATGCCGAGAAAGCGAACAGCTACGTGGAATTCAATTATCTCAGGGTATAACCAGAACGGACTACATAGAGAAGCAATCATCCTCTTCAAAGAAATGATCTCATTTCCAATAAATTACGATGCTGCAACATTTTCAAGTCTTCTTCCAGTATACGCCGCGTTAGCTGATTTAAAGCCATCAATGAACATCCATTGTTACCTAACTAAATCAGGATTTCTTTCAACAGCAAGTATATCATCCACCTTGATTGACATTTACTCTAAATGTGGAAACTTAGATTCTGCTCTCAAAGTTTTCGACGAGATAAACACAAAGGACAAGGATATCGTTTGTTGGAGTGTTGTATTATCAGGGTGTGGCAAACATGGGAGAGCAGATATTGCACTTTCACTTTTTGACCAAATGATTCGATCAGGATTGGTACCAAATGAAGTAACATTCACCTCAGTCTTGCATGCTTGCAGCCATTCTGGTTTGGTGGATGATGGTTTACTTTTATTTAATGTAATGCTCAAATACCATGAAAGAAAACTACATGGACATCATTTCAATTGTATCATAGATCTCCTTGGTCGGAATGGTCGGTTGGAGGAAGCTCATAAACTGATTAAGAAGTTTGAGCCTAATAATCATGCCATATTGGGTGCAATCTTGGGTGCCTGTGTGATTCATGAGAATGTTGAACTGGGTGAGCTGACGGCTAAGAGACTATTTGAGTTAGAACCAGAGAATACTGGAAATTATGTACTTTTGGGAAAGATTTATGCTGCAGCTGGAAGGTGGATTGATGCTGAGAATATAAGACATATGATTGATCAGATTGGACTTAGAAAGAAACCTGCCCTAAGTCTGATATAATGTCAAGAAATCCTTGTTTTATTATTATTATTGTTGAAAATTAGGTTATTTGGGATTATTTAAGTAAAAGATGGTTAAGAGTATAAATATATAATACAAAATATTTTTGTATTAAAAAGAATGGAGAGTTATTTTAGATGGTTATTTAATTTTTTCTGAATGTGAAATTATGATTGAATTATTATTATGAAAAACCCATTTTTTAGCCTAGGAAAGAGATGGCATACAATACAAAGAATGTCTTAATACCCACTATCCCTTGTTTATTCTATGCGTTGATTTATTAGTTGATCAGTTAAAAATATAATATATATATATATATATGTATATATATTTTTACAAATTTGGTTGTAGATTAATATGCAAATTTGGTTATAAATTAATATGCAAGATATGTATAACGTTAGAATGATTAACATCAAATTTAGATGATATTTTAAAATGTGATAATGAATATTTCTAATATGGAGTTAAAATGATAAATATGGTACTTGATTTTAATATTATTTATTTATCTTAAATTTTTTTATTAAAATAATTCTCATTAAATAAAAAAAAAACTACATATAAAACCTTACAAACAATAAAAAATAACATCTAAAAATTAAATGAACTAAATAAAGTTTTGAAAGTTAAATAATACAAATTTGTATGATTGAAATTCTAATGAAAATAATCCATTAATAAAATACATTTTTTTTTAGAGTAACTTTAAAAATAAACTCATTTAAATTCAATAATAAGAGGATTAAGGTTTGGTAAACAAAATTCAAAGACAATTAAATTTATCTTTAACCAAGGTTGGGTAAACAACGCAATAAAAAGTTTGTCAAATTATAACTTGATAATCTACAAATATAATTAAAATAACGATAAACTCATAAAAAATTATTAAAATATATTTATAAAAGAACTTCAAAAGGTAAATTCCAAAAAATCTTTGTTAGAAAAAAAAAATTATGAATCCGACAACATCGCCTCTTTTGTTACGACGCAGGAAACGAATACGGACTTGAAAAATGGTTACCAATACGATTGAAAGGTATGAACATCAGACGATCCATCAAAGACCGAGAGTATTATTCTAATTACAAAATATGAGATGACAAATTCGATCTAACTAAAATGTCACATCAAACTTAACACAACACCAACTTAAATTTGAGTATGAAAAGATAAATAAAGTAACGTCGTGTTAAAAAGATTATAAAAAAAGGACTTTTCAATTTTTTTAGGGTTGTTTTAAATAAAGAAATATATATATATATATATATAAGAATGATGTGCTAGCATAACTAACATGATTTCTATGCAAACACACGGTTAAAATATAAAATACCACAATTATCATTTGCTTCATTCACCAAAATATCTCCTCATTATCGATCTTTTACTATCTCTCACTTCGAGTAACCAACATATTCATTGTTACCCGTAATTGAACTATATATTATATTACAAACCTTCTCATTTTTCAAAAAATCTCATCCTATCGACATCTTACCATCTCTCATTTCGAGTAACCAACATCTACATTGTTACCCGCAACTGAACTATATATCATATTACAGACCTTCTTATTTCACCCAAAAATCTTCTCCTTATTGACCTCTTACCATCTCTCATTTCGAGTAATCAACATATTCATTGTTACCCGCAACCGAACTATATATCATATTACAAACATTCTCATTTTATCCAAAAATCTCCTCATTATCGACCTATTACCATCTCTCACATCGAGTAACCAATATATACATTGTTACCCGCAACCGAACTATATACCATATTACACACATTCTCATTTCGGCCAACCAACATATTTCTTATTCTCAATCGTTGTACTATCTTTTATTCCCTAACATATCCCAATTGAACTATCATTTTGAGCATTTTGCACCATAACCATCTTATATCATTACACATTTTTTCCTCTTACCATTCTCAATTTAACCAACCAATATAACTCCTAGTTTCCCAACCATCTTATCATATTATAGATTTTCTCACTTCAGTCAACCAACACCAATCGGACTATCATTTTGAGCATTTTGCACACAACAATCTCATCATATTGTAGAACACACTTTGGTCAACCAAATATATTATTTGTTTCCAATTGAACTATCATTTTGAGCATTTTATTCAAAATTATTTCAAACTTACACATGATGAGTTTCAAACTCTTGTCTTTATTATTAAATATGAACACTTAACTCTAATGCCACTTAAAATTTATTTTTATAACTTTATGTATAAATAATTAAATATACAATTGATGTGACTAATAATTAAAAATAAATCACTCAACTTACATTAAAATAATTAAAAAATTATTTTCAATACTCAATCATTCTCCCTCTCTATTCCAATTTTTTTAATATAAAAAGAAAAAATAATCAAACAAATAAATTTATTTTTATATAGATATATTATGAATTAATTTTTAAATAGATTGTTATATATAATTATATAGATATAAAATAATGAATAAAAAAAATATTTATCTTTCTATATCATTATTATTAAAATATATATATATATATATATATATATAATCTAAAATTAGATATAAAATAGACCTTCTTAATTAATACATGTTCATTATTTTTGTAAGTAAATATATATTTCTTTATTAAATTATAAAAACTAATTTAAAGAATAGACTTTTGATTTACGACCGCAAATCGTTCCAATCCAAAATTAGAGTGAAAATAATTTATAATATATGAAATGTTATATATATAATTATGAAAAAAATATATAATAAAAAATATATATAAAAATTAAAATTATGTAAACGAATTAAAAATATTATTAACTTAGTTATTTAAAATATTTAAGTTATAGGGTTAAAATATTATATTTTTAATTTAATCATTTTAAGTTTATGGGTGTCAACCCACGATTCAAATATCGATTTACTCTCATATATATATTCAAATTAAATATTATTATATATATTCAAATTAAATATTATTATATATATATTTATTATATATATATTTAAATATTTAAATATAAATTTACCATTACATTACCATGTTATACTATTTCACTCTTTAAATTTAACTACTAAAGTTCATAAAATTATAAAAAATTTAACTCACACTAAATTTCTTGTCTTAGCAAGCAAATTAGAATAGGCCCATAGGCTTATACAAATATCTGATTGGCATCTTCGATAAAATTTGGCCCAAACTGGATATATATATAAAGGCCCATTACCAAGCAGGGCAAGAACCCTAACGATTTCAGACTCTCTCAGTCGACCGCGAGACCTTGTGCTTCAGATTTCCTCTCTTGTAGCCATGTCGACTGCGAAAGCTGTGAAGGATGTCTCACCTCACGAGTTCGTCAAAGCATACTCTGCACATCTTAAACGCTCCGGAAAGGTATCTAATTTTCGCTCCTTCTCTCTAGATTCAGCAGACTCTAATTGCTCTCTTTAGGTTGATTTCTTCTGATATATCAAATCTTGAGAGAACCAAAATCCCATCTATCTTGAATTGAAGTGTCATACCCAGGATTTATTTTTCCTATGTGATCTTCATTCCGTGTTCTTGTGATGTAAATCATATGGATTTGTTTTTTAAGAATAATATGTTCATTGCTACGACTAAAATATATATTATTTGTGTTATCTTTGGCCTTATTTAGATTGAGCTACCCCATTGGGTTGATATTGTGAAGACTGGCACTTTCAAGGAACTAGCTCCTTATGACCCAGATTGGTACTATATTAGAGCCGGTATGTTTTTTGTTTAATTCTTAAGTATGTTTACTGGGTATTATTTATTCACTTCAATTACTAGTAATTTGTATTGTACTTGGAAATCATACTGCAGCTTCCATGGCAAGGAAGATTTACCTGAGGCAGGGACTTGGTGTTGGTGCCTTCAGAAGGATTTATGGTGGAAGCAAGAGAAATGGAAGTCGCCCACCACACTTTTGCAAGAGCAGTGGATCGGTTGCTCGTCACATCCTTCAACAACTGCAGAAGATCAACATTGTTGATGTTGATGCCAAGGGGTAGGTTATGATGCAGGGTTTTGAGACTTGTTTTTCCTTTCTTACTGTAATGAAACTTTTAACATTGGTTTTGAATGTGTGTTCTCAGTGGGAGGAAAATCACATCCAGTGGACAAAGGGATCTTGATCAAGTTGCAGGGAGGATTGTAGTAGTTGCTGAGTAATATGGAGTGCTCTTCGGACAATGCCATGCTTGAGTTTTAGGGTTTATCTTGCTTGGGAGATGTAGTAGTTGATTTTTAATTATTTGCTTTGGTTTTTCATTGAACTTATTGTCTCATTTCCTTTTATTGCTAAAAAGAATATAATTGACAATGCTTTTTGCTCACTTTTGAGATTATTGGGTTATTGTTGTTGCCATTTCTCTTTTGCAATTGAGTATTTTACCTTTCATTACTCCTTAGGTCCAAACTTCCTGATATTGCCAAGATTTCATACTATACTGATACCCATTTAGTTTAATTCCAAAAGGTTCATAACAATCATTCAATGAAGTTTTATTTTCATGATTGACCTTTCATTTCTCCTTGGAACAAAACTTCTTGGGATTATGTAATGCTGAAAATGTAGTTAAGTGACTCTTAAGACTAATCACTAATGATTCTGGTTTAATAAACACATATATGGGTTAAATTTTAAAGCTGTTAAATTTTCATAATTTTAAAACGATACAAAACTCTTGCTACGTAAACTTCGATAATGGATTAACTAAATTTTCTATTTCGTAACTATTCATAGTAAAATTACAATCAATTCTTCTTGCAATATTAGGAATGATTGTGTGATATAGTAACAAAATGTTAACAAAAGAATTGAGATATCTTCTTCATTATCCTTCTTCAATGTGGCATGTCAATCAAGGAAAATGCATCAGTAAGTCTTGATTCTTTGTGGGTATTAAGCTTGGGCTCTATGGGTGGGGCATGGTCAGTTGCTTCTCAGACCTGCAAGGATTATCAGTATATGATTTAGAAGAATATGATTCCTTAAAGCTACAACTTTTATTAATTATTTCTACAAAAGTGCAATAAATTAACCTTTTAGGAACAAAGGGTCTATCAAAATAAGGCATTGGTTGTGCCTTTGGAACAAGCTCCTTTCTAAGCCGTCTTATTTCTTCTTCTTCTGCTAACTGTACAATATTTCATTATTGAATGTATACCCAAAAAAAAACAAAAAATTAAGTTTCTAATATGTCACAATAACAATAATAGTAATACCTTTTGCTCCCTTTCTATTTCCATCTTACATTGTTCAATAAAGCTGATCTTCTCCACCACCTAGTTTTTTCATCAAAAACTTTTGGTCAAACAAAGTAGGATGTTTCAAGAATATGAGATAAGTTCAAAACATACATATTGGTTGAATTCAGCACGTTCAACAGCTCTGATATCACTGTGCAGTTTTAGATCAACTGGGATTGTGATTTCTTTGGAAGGAGGTTTCACTAACAACTGTGTTTGATCAATTAAAAACATATCAAAATCAAACAACATATAATAATATATTCTGGTCAATCTGTATGTTTGTTTGTCTTTTGTTATTATTACCTCAGGCTGCTCAGTTGTCCATGGCAGCCCTTGTGCAATAGGTATCCTGAGCTTCTCCTCCTCTTCCTTTACTTGTTTTACTTTCTTCATTAATTCTTCTTCTTTGTTTCTTCCTCTTTCCTACAAATTAACAAGATTTGTTTGACTATCACTGTTTGTTCAATCAAATAACTCAATCAAACAGCTAGAATAACTCACTTCTGTTCTAAGATTAAAGGGTTTTTGGCATGTGGGTTTAAGTTTTTGTTGCTGATTTCTCTTCCACTTACTACTACCACTTGATTCTAAGCTCTGAAAATCAAACCCAATAATATATGATGAACAAAATTCAACATCATTCTAGTTCATTAAAAAGGAACTTACTTTACGTCGTTGGCTCCTTGATACCCTGAAACTTGAAAAAGAAAAATAATCAAGATCAGAAAATTAATTAATATTATCTTGTTTTCTTTTATAACTAACCTTCCTTGGCTTCTATCTATAGAAGAAGATGAATCCAGACCCAGACATTCAGATGTCATCAGAAAATCGGAACGTGAGAATGAAGATGTTGTAACTTCAGGCGATGCCCAGTTCATCTCTTTCTCATCTTCATCGGATTGTTTATGATCAATGTTGTTTGATTTTGTATTGAGCATTTCAAAGGCTTTAACCAAAAGCTTCACTCTTCCTGACCCTGAATCTGAAATCAACTTCTCCTCCTTAGAATCATCTTTTAAGACCTTTTCCCTGCTTCTTTTAATGCCCATTTCACTCAATCCATCATCTTCTTTCAGTGTATTTTCATCTCTGTCTGTTTGGTTCTTAAAAAACTCTTCATGAGAAATTCTAAGACTCTCATAAGCAATGCAGACGCATCTATTCGATTTGTCTCTTACCTTGTCCTTGCACTGGCAGGCGACAGTAGAGTGATTAGCTATATCTTTGTTCGACTTCCTTTTGACCAACACGAACTTTCTCTCTTTAGTCTTAATCTGTGAAGACGGAGAGGTGATCTGATTAGGGTTCTTGGATCCAGCTGATTTTGGTGTCGGTGATATGGGAGATTTCAGTTCAGGGTTTTTCAAAATGTTGGGATTGGAATTCTGGGAAATGCTTGATTGCCTCAAAAGTGGATTCTTTGATGGGTCTTGGATCTTGCTGTTAGAATCCATGGAATCCAGGAGATCGAATAGGATGGTTAGATTGAAGAATGGAATCTTCTAATTTTCGCTACCGTGGTTTTGAGGAAAAAGAAACGTTCTTGTTGTTGTTTTTGTTGATACATGTGATATGGACAATGGATGTTATGTTAACTAACGGCTATCTAATATTGGGGCTTAATTTCAGGAATTACTTTTTTGAAATTGGAATTAAAATCTTTATTTTCTTAATTTAAATTGGAATTTTCCTTGTTTTGAAATTTGAATATATGTTCTCATTTTTAATATTGACTCAGCTAATGAATCCGAGAGTAAGATTGATTTATTTAAAATATAATTTATTATTCAAACAAATTTATAAATTGTGAGAAAATATAAATATATATTATCATTGACTATTTGTTTTTGTTAGAATAGGTCAATAATAAAATATTGAGTATTTTTGATTATTTTGTTTCAAAAATAAACTTCTATTTTATCTAAAAGAAATTTAAGAATATTGTCAACTTTTATACATTCAAACATTCTATAAAAAAAAAATTAGAAAGTAAAATTAATAATAAAAATGTACGTTGAAAAGTTAAAATATTAAGTAATTTTTAATTTTACTAGAAAAATTAATTTATAAAATATATTTAAATATTTCATGACAAATATTATCTACTTAAATTTATTTAATAAAAAAATTAATATATCTTAGAACAATTTAAAAGGGTGGCTAACAAATTGACTAAAACAATATTTAACAATATACATTATTTTTTAACGAATGTTACTATTTAGGGATATATTAACATTAATATACATTAATATATATATGACGTATATATTAAATTAAAATAATTTATCATTTTTTTTTTAATTTCTTTTTACACTTTTTCATTTTCATTCAAATAAAATAATTAGTTGGACTATATTAAACTCAAATACATTCAATTGTCAGCCCATTTTCAATAGGAGACTCTACAAAAATATATTTTATCTTGAGTTATATCCTATATTTTCTCATAAAAATAAAATAGTCATTTTATTTATTGACTCAGAATGAAGAAAATAAAAGTGCGGTATCCTAATTATCGGAATATTTGAATTTCAAAAGAAAAAAGAAAAAAGTGGGGCACGGAAATCGGATTGCTGTTATTCATCCATGCAATGCAAGATTGAATCTTTCAGCCAGACCCACCCAGATCAATCTTTCTTTTTCTTTCATTATATATATCCATCATTTGATCCTGTTTTCCACTTCTTGAGATCTTTCGATGGCGAAAGATCGCAAGAAGAAGGAAGACTCGTCTTCCTCGAGTAAGATTACGGACGAAACTTGTAAAAAGTCGAAATCTTTATCAGGTCACAAGAGGGTTCACAGTCAAGCCTCATCTTCGAAGTGGACAAAGCTTGAAGATATTAGTAATCATCGATCAATCAAAGATTATGAATTGAAGGTTCATAATCAAGCCTCATCTTCGAAGTCAAAGATTGAAGATATCAGTAATGAAGATCGGGATCGCCTTTATCGTCGACGAATGAAATATGAGAGCGAGAAGATTTTTATGGCCAATAACATACAAGAAATTCTCAAGAACAGCCAAATGGGTTTTGAAGATTTAATCAGTGATTTGAGTGAAAATCCCCATTCTTCAGAGAATGTCTGCAAAATATGTAAAAGAAAGTTTGATTCAATGAGGGCTCTGTGTGGTCATATGCGACACCATCCCAAGGAGTTCAGAAAAGGCGGAACTGAACAAGTTTATGAAAATCTATTAGAAAACTGTGAGACTTTCTGTCCTGTCAAGAAAAAGCGATCAAAGCCAATGTACACCGTGTCTTCTTCTTCTTCTTGTTCATCATCTGTTTACGAGTTTAATGAAGATGAAGAAGAAGCAGCAGAATGTTTGATTATGCTCTCCACTGGGATAACCAATTGGGATGAGTTTAAAGCATTTCTAAAGCAAACCAATGATCATGAGAATCCAATTCTCAATAGAAAGGAGGAGAAATCAACTGTTGAAGTGGGTTTGAATTCGTCTAATGGGATTCAAAAGAAGAAGGAGGAGCAGAAAATCAGGAGCTTGAGGATCTTCAGTTCGAGTTCTGGAACGATGGCCATTCTGACCAGGGATGAAGCGAATCCAACCCAACAACATGTGCAGCAGCTTGAAGAAAATCAGAACCCAAATGAGATGATGGAAAGTGATATGATCAAGAAACATCAATGTACAACCTGCTTTCGATACTTCCCATCTGGGCAAGCTTTGGGTGGACATAAAAGGGCTCACTATAAGAAACCAGAAGAAGAGAATGATTTGGTAGTTGATCGAGCTCCTCTCTAATGAATTTTTCAATTGACTTAAGAAGGAAATGATGATTTGATGTATGATCTAGCTCCTCTCTAATGATCATACAATTGACCTCTTAAAAGAAGAAGGTTATGTTTTTTTCCCTTTATGTGCTGGACACATATTTTTTTAATTTCGTTTTGTTTCATTTATTGATTTGAATTTTTATTCTTATTCTGAGTTTGATAAATCTATTATTATACTTGGATACTATTTGACAGGATCTTTATACCCATATTGCTTTTTGGGCAAATTAAGACGCGAGGCTCAATAACATTGATCCTTTGATATCAATGTCTAATCAATTTTTTAGTATATAGAATTGATACCACATATTTTCTTTTTTTTTTAGTAAATAGAAAGAGAATATAATGTATCTAGGGTTTCATATTAGTTCTTTTTATTTAAAAATAATTATAACGAGAATGAGATGAAAGTGATGATTTTAATTTCTCAATCATTAGTTAAACTTTTTTTCTTCTCTTTTTTAGCAGCATGAGTATATATAACAAGATGTCGTGAATACACTAAAAGTTGCAATCATATGTCCTCTGCTCGAACTGTCGAGAAACTTTGCTCGAATTGTCGAGAAAATTAGTTCTTTTTTAAACGATTGTTGAAAAACATTTTCATTTTGACTCATACTCGTTTTCTAATATACTTCTTTCTTTTTTTCCTTTTTTTGGAGGGTGATTTTTGGCACATTTCCTTAAATTTTGTTTTGGAAAAAACAATGATTATAACCGACCTCGAGAAAATTGTCTATATATCATCTTGAAAGAGAAATTAGACCGAAAAGTAGTTCAAGGTGTAACATTATTGATTTTATTTTGGAAATTCTCATAGTCATCTGAACTATGGTTTTATTTTTTTCTTTTGAGATTTATATTGCACTATTTGTGATAGAAGACTGATATTTCATCACCATTGCGTTTTTATTTTATTTTTTTTGATGATTTATAATGTGTTATCGAAAATATACGTCTTACATTGCATATTTATTAATTATTATTTTTTGTTTGGACGACTTACATTGTATTATTGATGATAGATGTTTTACCTCGTATGATATATATATATATATGAAGTAATTTGAATCTAATAGACAACCACTATTTCTGTCATTCTTCTTTTAGCTATCCTCTAGTGTGTAGTGTGATTACTGGGTAGCATTTGATTCCTACTATTGTCTAAGGATGTTGTATTGCGCTATCATGGATAGGTGCTTGCGCGCATTGCTTATTATTCATTTAATTTTATTATTATTTATTTTTTAGGATTGGTCATTTTATCTATATTTTCCAAAAAATGTCCCTAATATTGTCACAGAGATTTATTTTTTTCTTTTTTTTTCACAATAATAATAATTGTCTTATTTTTTCACATTTAAAAGAAATTGTCCTGAAAACTTTTTCTAAGTTATTTGAATATTCTAAAGGGAGAAAAAAATAATGATTGTTGATGATTTTAAGGAGGTGGTGATTATTTTTGGTAGAAGATATACATATAAATAAAATAAAAAATAATAATTTAAAATATATAATATTTTAGTATTTTGATTAATAAATTATTAATGAATTGAGTAATTTGATTAATGAGATAGAAGTGAAATGATGTTTAATTATGTTTGCGAACTAGGCTTAAGATTTTATTTTATTAAAAAAATTCATGAGCATTAGACTTGAGTTTACCACATTTTACTTATTTTGGTGATTTTTTTTTTCATTTTTTGTTTTTTATTCATTTTTTTGCTCTTAGTAAAAATTAAGATTTTATTCTTATTAATGTTGTATTATTTGCCCTTATTTTTGTATTAAGGTTTTAAAATAGAGAGTATTTTAGTATTTTGATTAATAAATTATTAATGAATTGAGTAATTTGATGAATGAGATAGAAGTAAAATGATGTTTAATTATGTTTACGAACTAGGCTTAAAATTTTATTTTATTAAAAAAATTCATGAGCATTAGACTTGAGTTTACCACATTTTACTTATTTTGGTGATTTTTTTTTCATTTTTTGTTTTTTATTCATTTTTTTGCCCTTAGTAAAAATTAAGGTTTTATTCTTATTAATGTTGTATTATTTGCCCTTATTTTTGTATTAAGGTTTTAAAATATAGAGTATTTTAGTATTTTGATTAATAAATTATTAATGAATTGAGTAATTTGATGAATGAGATAGAAGTGAAATGATGTTTAATTATGTTTGCGAACTAGGCTTAAAATTTTATTTTATTAAAAAAACTCATGAGCATTAGACTTGAGTTTACCACATTTTACTTATTTTGGTGATTTTTTTTCATTTTTTGTTTTTTATTCATTTTTATGCCCTTAGTAAAAATTAAGGTTTTATTCTTATTAATATTGTATTATTTGCCCTTATTTTTGTATTAAGATTTTAAATAGAGAGTATTTTAGTATTTTGATTAATAAATTATTAATGAATTGAGTAATTTGATGAATGAGATAGAAGTGAAATGATGTTTAATTATGTTTGTGAACTAGGCTTAAGATTTTATTTTATTAAAAAAATTCATGAGCATTAGACTTAAGTTTACCACATTTTACTTATTTTGGTGATTTTTTTTTTCCATTTTTTGTTTCTTATTCATTTTTTGCCCTAATTAAAAATTAAGGTTTTATTTTTATTAATGTTGTATTATTTGCCCTTATTTTTGTATCAAGGTTTTAAAATAGAAAGTATTTTAGTATTTTGATTAATAAATTATTAATGAATTGAGTAATTTGATGAATGAGATAAAGTGAAATGTTGTTTAATTATGTTTGCGAACTAGGCTTAAGATTTTATTTTATTAAAAAAAATTCATGAGCATTAGACTTGAGTTTACCACATTTTACTTATTTTGGTGATTTTTTTTTTATTTTTTGTTTCTTATTCATTTTTTGCCCTAATTAAAATTTAAGGTTTTATTTTTATTAATGTTGTATTATTTGCCATTATTTTTGTATTAAGGTTTTAAAATAGAAAGTATTTTAGTATTTAGATTAATAAATTATTAATGAATTGAGTAATTTGATTAATGAGATAAAGTGAAATGTTGTTTAATTATGTTTGTGAACTAGGCTTAAGATTTTATTTTATTAAAAAAATTCATGAGCATTAGACTTGAGTTTACCACATTTTACTTATTTTGGTGATTTTTTTTTTCATTTTTCATTTTTTATTCATTTTTTTGCCCTTAGTAAGAATTAAGATTTTATTCTTATTAATGTTGTATTATTTGCCCTTATTTTTGTATTAAGGTTTTAAAATAGAGAGTATTTTAGTATTTTGATTAATAAATTATAAATGAATTGAGTAATTTGATGAATGAGATAGAAGTAAAATGATGTTTAATTATGTTTGTGAACTAGGCTTAAGATTTTATTTTATTAAAAAAAAATCATGAGCATTAAACTTGAGTTTACCACATTTTACTTATTTTGGTGATTTTTTTTCCATTTTTTTTTTTTATTCATTTTTTTTGCTCTTAGTAAAAATTAAGGTTTTATTCTTATTAATGTTGTATTATTTGCCCTTATTTTTGTATTAAGGTTTTAAAATAGAGAGTATTTTAGTATTTTGATTAATAAATTATTAATGAATTGAGTAATTTGATGAATGAGATAGAAGTGAAATGATGTTTAATTATGTTTGCGAACTAGGCTTAAAATTTTATTTTATTAAAAAAATTCATCAGCATTAGACTTGAGTTTACCACATTTTACTTATTTTGGTGATTTTTTTTTCATTTTTTGTTTTTTATTCATTCTTTTGCCCTTAGTAAAAATTAAGGTTTTATTCTTATTAATGTTGTATTATTTGCCCTTATTTTTGTATTAAGGTTTTAAAATAGAGAGTATTTTAGTATTTTGATTAATAAATTATTAATGAATTGAGTAATTTGATGAATGAGATAGAAGTGAAATGATGTTTAATTATGTTTGTGAACTAGGCTTAAGATTTTATTTTATTAAAAAAATTTATGAGCATTAGACTTGAGTTTACCACATTTTACTTATTTTGGTGATTTTTTTTTTTCATTTTTTGTTTCTTATTCATTTTTCGCTCTAATTAAAAATTGAGATTTTATTTTTATTAATGTTGTATTATTTGCCCTTATTTTTGTATTAAGGTTTTAAAATAGAAAGTATTTTAGTATTTTGATTAATAAATTATTAATGAATTGAGTAATTTGATGAATGAGATAAAGTGAAATGTTGTTTAATTATGTTTGCGAACTAGGCTAAAGATTTTATTTTATTAAAAAAATTCATAAGCATTAAACTTGAGTTTACCACATTTTACTTATTTTGGTGATTTTTTTTCATTTTTTGTTTCTTATTCATTTTTTTTGCCCTAATTAAAAATTAAGGTTTTATTCTTATTAATGTTGTATTATTTGCCCTTATTTTTGTATTAAGGTTTTAAAATAGAGAGTATTTTAATATTTTGATTAATAAATTATTAATGAATTGAGTAATTTGATGAATGAGATAAAGTGAAATGATGTTTAATTATGTTTGCGAACTAGGCTTAAGATTTTATTTTATTAAAAAAATTCATGAGCATTAGACTTGAGTTTACCACATTTTACTTATTTTGGTGATTTTTTTTTTTCATTTTTTTGCCCTTAGTAAAAATTAAGGTTTTATTCTTATTAATGTTGTATTATTTTTAATTATGTTTATTAATACGCATATTTTCAATGCATATGATGTTAGTGCATGCATATGCAAATGTAATCTTACGAAGGAAGGGTCAGTCATTTTCAAATTATTTATTTGTGGCATTTTTAGACTTTTAAGTGTACCATCGATTAAGTATGGGAATGAATCTTTTGCTTAGGTTGTCCAGAGAACTTTCGTTGTCTTTCACAATTTACTTTTGATGTTAACTTACCTTGAGTATACGTTGAGATTCTTCTTTTATAAACATCGTACTTGAGTCTGAGTTTTAGTCGCGGTCTTGAGACATAGAGTCATCGCTTATTATTAAGAGATCATTTTCTGATTTTGTACCCAAGTTTTGCGGGAGATACTTCATCGTCTTCTGCGATTCTTTTTCCACGAGAATCATTCTAAATTATGAGCTTTATTCAAGGTGTTGAGAATTAGAATCATTATATATGATCGAGAGATCCTATTATAATTTGAAGACCAATGAATGAGCACAAGTATTATTGAGTTCATATCCATGTCTAGCGTCTTCAAATTCTCGAGTCATTTTATTTATTTACTCGGAATGGGACGAGAAAATATAATAATTCCCATGAAAATGAAGGAAAAAAAATGTAGGTATCATAATTATATGAATATTTGAATTTCAAAATAATAAGAGTTTGGGTAAAAATACATTATATTAGAAAGAAGGCGTGAAGCTAGTGTTGTATTATCAACCATTCTTCTTCCATGCAAGACTGAATCTCTGGACTGATCTTTTCGCCAGACCCAGATCAATCTTTCTTTTTCTTTGATCATTTTCTAGCTATTCTCACTTTCTCAATTACAATCCATCATTTGCTCCTGTTTTCCACTTCTTGAGAGATCTTTCTATGGCGAAAGATCACGGGGAGGAGGAACACTCGTCGTCGTGTAAGATTTCCGACGAAACTTCTATTAGATCGAAATCTTTATCAGATCACAAGAGGGTTCTTAATCAAGCCTCAACTTCGCAGCCAAAGCTTGAAGATGTCAGTAATGGCGATCGCATTTATCGTCGACTAATCAAAGATCAGAGCAAGACGATTCTGATAGACACTAACAAACAAGATATTCTCAAGAACAACCAAATGGGTTTTGAAGATTCAATCAGTGGTTTGAGAGAAAATCCCAAGAAATCCTGGAAGACTTTTGTTGGTAAACTCGATGAGGAGAAGAAAGAGAAAGATTGCAGCGAATGCGGCAAAATGTTTTCTTCATTGAAGGCTTTGTCTGGACATATGAAGTGTCATTCTTCAGATACAGGAAAAGACAATGTCTGCAAAATATGTAGCAAAGGGTTTGATTCAATGAGGGCTCTGTTTGGTCATATGCGACACCATCCCAAGAAGTCCAGATTAGGCGGAACTGAAAAGGCTCAAGAAAATCAATCAGAAAACTGTGAGAATCTATGTCCAGTCAAAAGAAAACGATCACAGCCAAGGTACAACAAGATTACTGCAAATTCTAATATGTCTTCTTCATCTTCTTCATCTGTTTCCGAGACTAATGAAGATGAAGAAGCAGCAGCTTGTTTGATTATGCTCTCCACTGGGATAACCAATTGGGCTGAGTTTAAAACATTTTTAAACCAAACCAATGATGAGAATCCAATTCTCAAGAGAAAGGGGAAGAAACTTGAAGTGGGTAATGGAGAATTAACTGTTGAAATTAAGTCGG
This sequence comes from Impatiens glandulifera, assembly GCF_907164915.1. Taxonomy (NCBI): domain Eukaryota; kingdom Viridiplantae; phylum Streptophyta; class Magnoliopsida; order Ericales; family Balsaminaceae; genus Impatiens; species Impatiens glandulifera. The sequence continues at coordinate 28,605,038 of NC_061870.1, forward strand.
AAGAAAAGAGCCTTGAAATGGGTTTAGATTTCTCTAATGGGGTTCAAAAGAAGAAGGGACACAAAATCAGGACCTTGAAGAAGATCTTCAATTCCGCTAGAAACGAAAGCAGTTCTGGATCCAAGGATGAAGTGAATCCAAACCAACTTGTGAAGCTTGAAGAAAATCAGAACCCATATGAGATGGAAATTGATATCATCAAGCATGAATGTACAGTCTGCTTCAGAAACTTCTCATCTGGGCGAGCTTTGGGTGGACATAAAAGGGCTCACTATAGTAAACAAGGGATCGAGAAAGAAAGAAATGATGATTTGGTGTTTGATCCAGCTCATCTCTAATGACTTCCAACTGATCAAGACACCCATCCATTCCATGATTGTAGTAGATAATATGTGAAGATTTAAACTTCCTTTTAGTTTGTCTGTCTGGTTCTAGAAATACTTGGTAATGCTCTGATTTTCCTTTGATCTGAAAACTTGTATAGTTTTGCTTGGTCTCTTCACTGCTGATAAAACAATAATAATGAGAGAAGAGTTTTTGAGTTTCTAAGCAGTTTTTGATATTCAGACTCAAATGGTCCAAGTGTGAGGACTCGATCTCAATTAGAATATAAGTTACCACCACGCTCTACCACTTAGCTATGAGTTTCTACGAGCATTACCGGTCCTCTTAAAGCATTACCTACTTATATGATTTCCATTGGGGTTGTGATTTTCAATCCCGACGATGAAAACTTTTTAAAAAAAGTGTCTAAATTGGGGCGATGGTTTAAGGTTCCTTTTCTTTTGTTCTCATGTCTAAATTGTACCGGAGATTGTCTTGCGAGAAGGGTATTCTTCAATATGTCGATAAAAGAAAAAAATAAAATGAGAAAAAGGTAGTACTAAAGCCATACTTCCCATAATGATAAAAAAACCGTCCATAGTATATATACAAAGTGTATCAATTTTTATGTTTGAGTAGATAAGAATGGAACTCGTGATTTAAAGTAAATACTCTTTTAACACTAGTGGGTTAATTTTTATTTGTAACTACTAGTATCAAAATAATATGATTATTTATAACTATAAACATATGAATTATAATGATTACTACAATATAGGAGTATTAAACATGGTTATTCCCTTCTATTAAGAACATCTCATGTTCATCTAGTATGGCACACAGGATAGGAGAGACATACATACTAGTCTCTCATATTTAGATTATAGCTTCAACTGTCATTGGCGCCCATAAAAAGATTATGAACTATCACTTATTTCCCTTAAAATGAGCAAAATACCAAAAGAAGTGTAAAGAAAAACATGTCTTCTACTAAGACAATTCCACCTGCTGAATACCCCATATGTCTTTTGCATACTCATGAATTGTCCTGTCACTGCTGAATTTATACGATCCTGCGGTGTTCATGATCGACATTCTTGTCCATCTCTGCCGCCACCCCCACAAACCAAGCATAAATGGTGTCAGCTCAAATCCCACAAAAAAAATTAAAATAAAAAATAATAATATTAAACTCACAGTTTGGTCGAAGTATGCCTTGTCAACTTTCTCTTGACATTCTATGTAACTTGGGAAATCCTTTCCCACGAGAAAATAATCTCCTTGCCCAAAACCCTGGTTTCCTTCAAGGGAACCTAACAATTCATTATAGTTGTATGGACCAAACACGCCGCTTCTCACATATTCCTTCACTTCTTCAAAACGTGCATCAGGGACAAACTATACACAATTCAATTAATCAATCATTTGATCAGAATTCCCAAAGATGGATTACAGAATGTAAATGATAGACTTGTTTTAATTACCTTGCCTTCAGCTCTCTCCTCCCTAAGTCCTGCTATCTCATGAGCTTGAGCACCAAAGAGGAAGAAATTATCATCCCCAACCTCTTCCCTTATTTCAACATTTGCACCATCCAGTGTCCCAATCAAGATGCATCCATTCATTGAAAATTTCATGTTGCTCGTTCCACTGGCCTCCATCCCCGCAGTACTGGTGAGAAGGGATGGGAATTATATTCAAAAACAAATGTCATCAGGCAAACCGTAAGACAAAATGATCTACGAGTTACGTACCTGATATGCTGCGAGAGCTCACTGGCAGGAATCAGCAATTCAGCCACACTAACATTATAATCAGGAACAAATATCACCTAAAACCAAGAATTAAAAGAAAATGGTACACAACAAACATATTAATGATACAGCAAATAAAAAAACAAATCATGGCACAGTAAGGAAAACACTAATGGGCAAGAATTTATAAATCTTCCCATACAATTGTTATGGACACCAATTTCTAAATCTACTTGCTAATGATTTAGTTTCAAAATGGGAACAGGTGCTGAAGATAATTTCATATTTGTTCAATAAATAGATCAGAACCAAATTTATTGCAAAATTTCCTACGAGTTCTAGCCCTCAGCAGGCAGTGAAGTGGAGATAATATGAACATTTTCATGGTTAAGATATTTAAGTAATCTTTTTCATGGCACTACAAATATTATTTTAAGTGCCAACAAGTCTGAGGTGTAAGGATGTAGTTATTCAAATTAACAGCGTGAACCTAAAGAAGAATTATTTTCACTTCAATTGATAAAAATCCCAAATAGAAGTTAGAAGGATGTATTATTATACATGCTTGCCATTGCATACACAGAGGTGAAAAACATGTAGCTGGATGACAACAATTAGACTGTACCTTCAACAAGTCACCTATTTCTGGATCATTATTAATGGTAGCACCAACATCCGTGATAAGTTTCACTATCCTTTTAGCTTGAACATATGTGGCGAAGGCTTTCCCTCCAAATATACAAACCCGAGGTGCATATTTTTCCTTCCGATCTTTTGAAATCATCTCTTTCATCTTTTTATAGCGATAAACAATGCCTAAGATATTCATAAGTTGTCGTTTGTATTCATGAATGCGCTTCACCTGAACAGACATTTGCCTTTTTCTCAGCACAGTTGCATGTAAAATGGCAGGAAAGTAAGATTATAATAATCACTGGTTTTCATGGCATTTCATATGTGCAAAATGTAAAGGAAAGAAGAGTTTCTTCAAGAGAGTTAGACCTAAGTTATATCTTCCTCGAGTACATAAGGTTTATCTTAAGCCTTTAAACCCATTACAGATTCCCTAAAACATCGACCAACCCATAGAGCTTAGCCTTCAATCTATAAAGTGTTGGCGATACAGAGAGAAGAGGTTAAGATAATGTACGCCAACTCAAAGCATCTGAGCAGATGTTCAGAGAACCACTAGTAAAGTAAAAGTTGGGTTGCCTCTGCCATTGTCACTGCTATTTAAGGGAATGGGTACTCCCCGAATTTGGGCTCAATTATTATGGCAGAGAAACCATATGACAGGTTCAGAACTATACAAAATGGTAATAGATAATTCCACTTGGCCAAAACAATAAATTATTTTGGGACAAAAAGGAGATAGTGTACCGAAACAGAACATATTATGCTAATAAGATTATGATGAGAAAAAAAGAACCACGAGGTGAGGTATGGACCTGGATATCAAACATTGCATCTGGACTAACAGAGTACCCTGTTCTTTCTTTTATGAGTGCCACAACCTTCATCTTGTTGCTCCGTTTTGCTGCCCGCCATTCATTATGTAGTTCCTCATTATCGGCAAACTGCCATTGTAATGAGAGATGATAATAAAAAATATCAGTAATTTTAAGTACACGTGATGTGAAAAGAAAAGACGAATCTGTTACTTAGACAAAAGATTGTATCACTGGGAACTTATATTCATATCACACACTACCTTCCGCAGTTCAGCCAACTTCTCTGTGTTAAGGACCCAGTCATCTGAACCAATCCACTTAGTTATAATGTTACTTAGAAGTGGATTGCAGAACCGAATCCATCTTCTTGGTGTTACTCCATTTGTTTTATTCTGAAACTTCTTAGGCCACATCTGCATAATGTATAATACAAGGATAACAGAATCAGCACATTTACCCATGTGAAGAAAATTAAACCAAAAGAATTTAATATAGCATGAACCACTTTAAGAATAAAGAGATGTATGTATTGAAAATTTCAAATAGAATTAAATTCTTTCACACCTGATAAAATTCATTAAACACTTCCTCCTTCACAATGTCACTGTGAATCTCAGCAACTCCATTCACAGCATGACCACCTACAACGCAGAGATTAGCCATGCGTACCATCTGTGGCGGTTTTGGTTTTGGAGTTGATGCTGTCTCAACATTTTTACTCTTTATGCTTGTTTGATGTCTTCCTTCATCAGATGATGCTGGTTTCTTTACGGTTTTATCAACTTGATCCTTTCCTTCATTCAGAAGCTCTGAGTCTTTGCTGAGCTTATCTGCTTGACTTCCTGGATTAAAAAATAATTTAGCAACAGTGGGTGGCAAATCAACATTTTCCAGGATTCTCATTCTATTCAACTTTTGCTCCAACATCTCAGGAGCTGAAGATCCATGCTTCGATACAATATAATGACTCAGCTGTACAATAACAAATAGCATGTTTAAGAATTAACTGGAATAAGGTAGAGAAACAATAAGATAAATTATTTTGTGCCACCTCCTCATCAATCTTCTGTATGATCTGAACATGTCGAGGAAGCAACTTCTGCATAAGTTCAAAACTCCATTTCTCCAAGGCCTCTGGTAAAACAGTATGATTTGTATATGCCACGGTTCTACCAAAAAAAGGTCATCCATTTACAAAAACTAGTGAGATAAACAACACATAGGGACTGTGCAATAGTAAATGCAAATTATTGAAAGAGTGAACATATAATGATTGGTGGATAACTAATAATGCATCATTCATATAGAAACTCTGAAAACAAACACATCATATATGGAATATTTGATTAAAACCAATTCTCAAAATAATCCAACATTCCATCAAATTATTCAAATCATCAATTAAAATACCAAAATACCCATATTTATGTAGTCTTTATAACATTTTAAAATATCAAATACTAAGGCATTATTGTCATATGACCCCAAAATTCACTTTCTCAAAAGTCCAATATCAAACAACCCCTAAATGTCAAAGTGAAAGTACACAAGTGCATGACAAGGTTAAGCATTTTGAATTCAAGCACATGAGATCAAATGAAACAGAAGTACCTTTGGGTGATAGCCCAAGCCTCTTTCCAGCTTAGACCCTTCACATCCATTAATATCCTCATTATTTCTGGGATGCAGAGTGTCGGATGAGTGTCATTCATCTGTACGGCAACCTTTTCAGGAAACTCCTCCCATTTCACATGTCCTCCAGACCTCCTCTCAAAACGTGCAATAATATCTTGCAGAGAAGCAGAACATAATGTATATTGCTGCTTCAACCTAAGAATCTTTCCTTCTAAAGATTCATCCCCGGGGTACAGTACATAGCAGATCTAATCACAGAACCAAAAAAAGAGAGAATATTATTTCATAAAGAGAAGTATTAATGTTAACTAATACAATAATAAAGAGAATGCACACACTTAGACAATGAACTGATGTACAGAAATTAGCACATGCAATTAACCCTAGTCTTCAGTTTTAGAGGGATTACAATGCAAGATTGATCTTCCAAAAAGTGCAATAGAAACATAAATACTACAGCATCATGCTTCTGCTGTATGCCGAGATGCAGTGTGCCTCTTCCGTTATGCATTTCTATGTAGCTCAGATATCAAGTGACGAACATTCTGCATATATGCAATGATGCACAATAATGTATTCAAAGATCTAAACTTAATTATCAAGTTTTCCAAACCTTTTCAGCACTTTCTTGGGCCTCACAAGCTTTAGTGTGCTGTCCAGAATTAAAAGCTGATAAATCAAAATCTTCTGGTCGAACTTTTGTTGACCATAGTCGAAGGTTAACTGTAGTCTTAGTCTTATATCCAGGGATTGGAACATCATATGCAACTGCTACTATGTCTTCCCCACCAATCCAATGTGTCCTTCCGTCTGATCCTTTCACGACCTTGCCATAGAATTTCACTGGATAGGAGACGTCATTTCTTGCAATCTCCCAAGGATTTCCCATCTACACACAAAATTCTTAATTAGCCAAAAGTGGAACACAAAAGACCACCTTTTTGAGATGACGTTATTTCCGCAACAAGTGTTAGTTCCACCATTTATGAAATAATTTAATGTAATGGATTAACCCAAATAGAGACCATACTGCAAGCCAATCTTCAGCAGCTTCCTCTTGACCTTCCTTAGTAATTCGTTGCTTAAATAATCCATATTTGTACCTAAGCCCATAACCCCATGCTGGGTAGTTTAGTGTTGCCAAAGAATCCAAAAAACATGATGCCAGACGCCCAAGTCCTCCATTTCCCAGTGCTGCATCTGGTTCCTGTATCAATCATGAGTTTTAATATTTTTATCGCCATAATCTAATTTTTTATGATTGATTAAGATTAACAAAAACAAATGATTATGCTGTTTACTTATTTATTTCAATAGTTTTTTAATATATTACAATGTTGATGCCATATAAAAGCATCTAAAAAATAATGATCAAGTTTTTTTTGTCTGATGAACCTTAAAATTAAATTAGTTAATTTATATACTTATTTTAGGTGATATTAGATAAATAAATTATCATATACCCTTTTATTTAGTCGATAACAAGTTAAACATTACTTTTCCCAAAAAAACAAGTTAAACATTACAAAAATATATGGTATATAAATTCATAATTAGCAAAAAAAAATGGAAAATATACATATAAATGAGCATGAGCCTAAAATGTGATCATAATCTAAAATTGATTCTAGTCCCACTTAATTGTACACATAATGGTTTACAATAGTAATGGAATGTAAATCTTAGTCCATGTAATATAAAGAAAAAATTAAGATGCTTGAACTCTCTTGAATTAGCCAATGTGATAACCCAATTATTTTCTCCCTCCATTTAAATGTTTAGATATCAACAACTACACACTTAATTATATTTTATTAATTTCATTTTAATTATAGTTGATATATAAAAAAATATTCTTGATTCTTCACCTTTCAATAAATCATTAGCATCATATATTGATGTATCTTACAGTTTAACACAAATTAATTACTAGCAAGATTTCTTAAATGATTAAAACTACATCCAAAAATAGTTATTCAACTTATTACTGATGATGCACCAAAAGTTAGATGTATCCTTAGAATAATTCTTTATTCCTTTCAAATAATGCATAGATTCCTTTGTTAATAATTATTTTAAATCACATCTACAATAGTATATTCCCCAATGACACAGTAGTCTCAACTTGAATCAGTCCCAACTCAAAAGTACCTTCAAGAATAGTGTCATTTCACTCTATATCCATGGTATCAAAATAATAGCTTGCAGCCACTAACGTTCAATAGAATGGCTGGATATACTGATCCATCTGAAGCTATTCTATAAGCATTATAGAAGCTTGACAACAAAGAAGTTATTTTTTATTCAATTATCTAATACAAATCATCAGCTATCTCTTTTCACAAACAAATTATAGAGATAAGATTTTGAAGAGAATGTTGGTCAACCGAATCAGCACACATAGACAACAAGAATTCAGTTATAAACTGTAAACAATTTGTTGTATTATTTGATTAGCACAGCAAACCACTTAAACAAAACAAGAATGTAAGAACTATTGTCATCACTAACTCATTCAGCATAATAGGAGAGCTGGAATGAAATACCTAATAACAACCTCACCTGGCATGCTACGTTTTCTAAGTTGTATCCAAGACTACTCAAAGCTTCTCCATAAGCATCAGTCAATCCTAAATTGCCAATTGCATTTAACATTGCTCTCCCCTGCAAAATAATGTAATGAAAGCTTCTTATGAGTTCAAAGAATACGCAAAATAAAAATACAGGGATCATTTCTTATAAAAATTACTTGTGCAACAATATGTTGAATTCATAATGAGAGCCATTTTGTATTAGCCACACCACAATAAAAAAAATCTTTGTGGTTTTGTTGTATAAGCTACTTGTTTGGTGTTGATCGTATATTTATAATGGTATGTACAATCAGGGCTTTGTCTCTACTTCTTTTTGCTTCTCTTCGTTGAAGATATGCCATTTCAATATGCTATAATCTTCATATTTGGGGAAACATACCAATGAAAGTTCAATAATTCAAGAAATAATGATGCCCTGATCATGCTATTTCCTACACTTAATCATGTAATCTTCACAAGTGACTTTTTTATATCTACAAGCTGTAGTTTGGATCACTGGTGTAACTCTAAAAAGGCAAGCAAGAAAGAATCCCGGGGTTCCCGGGGTTTGGTTGTAATCTTATACATGAAACGTGTCTAGGAAATGTATTCCTTCTTGTAGATATGGGGTTGTTAAGAGTTAAGATCACCAAAACATAATAAGAACTTATAAATCTGCAGTAACTTAAGGCTTAATTCACACCTGTAGAAATTCCATTGACAAATAATATGCCTGTTTGACATTCATCTTCTCATAACATTCATAAGTTGCATTCCAGTTAGCGATTAATGAATCGCGGATACTTTGTGCTGTTGCAGAGTAAGCAGCAGGAAGTTCAAACTTTTCTGGAGAAAACGATGGTTTGAATACTGAATGATATTTGATACTTGATGCAACAGAAGCAGCATCTGAACTGAAAGAAGGCAAACTGACACCAGCTCCTAAACATTGTGAAAAAGAACTTCAGATCAAATTTGTCAAAAGAAAAAATGATTCTATATAGTGTCCATGCCTGATTCAGAAAAGGTCACTTAAAAACAGTAAATTATGAATCAATAAATTGCCTACAAACTAGAATTATGAGTGCATTGATAGTGATAAATAAAGAGAAATCAATGAAAATTGAAAACAAACCTTCATTAGAGACTGTATTCTTCGTTTGTGGCTTGGTGTCACTGGAAACATTCGTCACTGACAATGAGCGTCTTACACTCCCCGTCTTGGGTAACCTGTGGAATAAAGTCCTTGATTTTCTATATTTGTAGCTGAAATCGATGAATCTCGAGTTTGGACCATAATGCGAGGTCATCTCAGTCGAGGAGAGGAGTGAAGACGAAGAAGAAGAAGTCGCCATTTTTGCTAATCGGATTGGAATAGCTTCCCCCATTACCAGTGTTTATATTTCAGATCGGAAATCGGGGAACGAGCAGAAGAAGCGGACTAATTTGTCGAATTTATGGATGCCGTTGTTCGAGAAATCATCAAATCACGTGATAGCTGCTGAGCTGATAACGCCATTCCCATGGCAACCGCTCCATGACGGATTGTCTAATATCTTATCATGTCTATTTGATACCGTACCACCATAATCGAACCGAATTACTCGGTGTAAAACGTTTTTTTCTCGAAATCAAATGGAAATAGGGGAGATGGTCGTGTTTCGATTCTCGTTTTTATTTCAATTATGTCTCGAACACTATAAACATAATTAAATATATAAAATAAATTCTATAAAAATTCTAAATCGTAAAAAAATTTATTTTTCATAAGGATGCTATATGAGGATTTCTCGAAATCGAATGGAACGAAGATGATATTAAAAACGAAAAAAAATTAATAATTACATTCTTCACCTCGAACCACCCAATTGTCATCTTACATGCCGGCGCGATTGCCCGTTTCTTATAACTTAGCGTTAAGTGAAATTGATGTCTTGCGTTTTATACTTTAATTGATTCTGATATTTTTATAATATGAATTTGATTCTGATTATAAAATATTTTTATAATATGAATTTGAATAATATGTCTTAATTCTCCCTATATCATTATTAAAAATAATTATTATATATTCAATTTGATAAGGAAGTGGTTTTAAAACATTAGATATTTTCTTTTGAAGTGGCAATTCAAAGTGGTTGCAATTTACAATAATGTAGATAAGTGTCATTATAATATGACAAGGAAAAAAAAGAAAGATAAAACGTAACATCGTCATAATACAAATGTCAAAAATTTAATTCGTAATATTTGAGTTTTAAATAAATTGAAAAACTATGAAAATCATAGAAAGAACTGTATCTATAAAACCAAATGAGAAACAAACAAAAAAAAAAATTATCCATGCTGAAAAAGGTTAAACCAAGTTGCCAATAAGTGTTGTGCAATAATGAAAGAGACAGCTAATACTTATTTATTTGGGTATATAGATTACTTTGAGATTCCTTTCTATTTTTAAATATCAAAATATCTTTATTTATTTTTATAATATAAAATAACAATAATATTTTGATAATTAAAAAGAAAGTATTTTGATCAATTCACTTAAATTTCTCAAGTTATTTATCAATATATATTATATTTTAAAGAGTAAACTTTTAATTACAGGTAAAATTGTATTTAAAAAGAAGCAAATAAAGCAGAAAAAAATTAAACAAAATTAAAGAAAATTATATTCATCAAATAGTGTTAACAAGTAATTTACAAATAATAATAATATATATAATTAAACAAACTATAAAAATATTATAAATTAAATAAAATATGATCTTCATTATTCAATTTACAAGTTATGAATACAAATATTTTTTACCTCAAACAATTTTAGCAATAAGAATAAATTGTTAAGACTAAAGACACAATTCTCACATTTTAATATTAAACTTATTTAAAGAGTTTAAATATTTAATATTGTTAAAAGTAAAGGATAATATTTGGCAAAGGGCATCCATTTCCACTAGTATGTAAAGGATAATATTCGGATTCAAATCGGTTAGGGTAGAATTTTTTTTTAATGCACCTACTTCAACATAACCCGAATGGACATCCTTTAGGGCACTCCTCTCCCTTAAATACATGCATTCCTTATACATGTGGTGACATATCTTCCCTAGAATTGGGTACTTCTGTTCATTGTTTGGCCATTAACAAGTGGTGTCCATTTGATTTTGAACCCATTTGTAGAAAACTGTCTTCTGGCCATGTACATGAACTGTAGTGATCTTAAGTCAGCCAGACAGGTTTTCGACACAATGCAGCACCGATGTCTAGTGTCTTGGAATACCGTGATGTCCAAAGTCTGCTTTATTGGTGTTGGTATGAAACCAGATCAAGCTAGTTTAGCATCAGTTTTACCTGTTTTTGGATATCTGAAAGACTTGAACTTTATGAGAAGGGTTCATGCACTAGCACAAGCAAAAAGTTTAAAGGATAGAACAGCACATGTAGCAGCATGATTGAAGCAGAAACCTGTTTTCAAGAAGATGGATGAAAAAGATCTAAATTGAAACGCGTTAATCTGTCCCAAACAGTGTTTAGGATGGAAACAAATCCTTGAAATTCGATTGATATATGAATTGTCAGGATTGAATAAAGCCCAATATTATTAACAGTATGTGAATGAGTCCATATTTACTGGTATTATTGCTGACTTGTTACATACAAATAAACAATACAATACAAGAAAGAATGTCTTTAATCTTTATACCTCATTTGTCTAAGTCCCAACCCATGTGCTTAATGGAGCATATTCTTCTCATCAACGGGTCCATATGAGCTGTACCATACTTTTGTAATAGTAAATTCACGACATTTCGAATCACAACTTAATCACATTGTTAAGTAAATAAGCGTTTTTATTTAATGTACACCTTATTATAGTATGTAACATTATTAAATTTGATTTCTAAGCATGAAAATAAATTGTCTGTAAAAAAAGTTAGGAACGTGTTTCCTTGTTAGTACAACAACAACAAAAACAACACGGTTTACAAATGTTGACATGTTCATAATATGGTTTGAAATTGAATAAACAAATGTAGTAAAATAAATTAGATCTGACTGGTCGACCAATCACAAGCACCGCTCTTTCTCATCAGCAGCCGCCCCACGAAGAAAAAAAAACTATTCTCTCTCTAACCTTGTCTTTGACATTCCTCCGATCATTGATCCATGGAGGGAGGAGGAAGAGGAGAAGAGATAACTGGAACAGATTCTTGATTCGTTATTCCGAATTAGTCATTTTCGATTGTATGCAAAAACCCTACAATTCTATTACCTTCAACCCAATGCATTGGTGGTCCTCAAGAAGTTCTACGTCGGTGAAATCTATTGGGACCGAGTCCTTATCGATTCGTTCTGATCGCAAAGCTGGGTCTGATGGTGAGAGGCTTTTTCCTGTATTCGGAGAATTTTTTTTTGGGTGTCGGTGGTGGTGATTCTAGGGTTTCGAGAAGGGTCTGCAGAGGTGACGATGCAGCTTCACTTCTCACCTAGTATGAGAAGTATCACAATATCGAGCACCAATGGGTTTACTAACTTGATGAAGATCAAGGTCGCAGCTCGTCATATCTCTTACCGCACACTCTTCCATACGATCCTCATTTTAGCTTTTTTGTTGCCTTTTGTCTTCATTCTTACTGCTGTTGTTACCCTTGAAGGCGTCGAGAATTGCTCCTCACTCGGTACCTAAATCTGCCTGTCTCTTTCTTTTTTTTTTCTTGCTAATTCTTGCGTATTAAGATCAAAATATTTGGTTGTTTAAGTATTGGTCAGATCGTAAGTTCCATCAGGTTTGATCATTTCTTTGGTGTCTGTTGCATGTATTATCTTTCTATGGAAAGTGTAACATTTTGAAATGGAAATGGTGTGATCACTAAGATCTGAATTCAACTCTATTTGCCAAGTTAAGAACAAATCTATTTACATTAAATCGTGACTAAAATCTTGATTAACTAAGGATAGTTGGACCCTATCACCGATATGTGTTGTGGAGTGAGATTTGCATTAAGGATATGAGTCTTCTATGTACTTTCATTTTGGGTTTTGGTTTGATCTGGTTTGTTTGGACGTGCTTGCATTGAAAGGACAAAGATTCTCTTTGCCAAGATTTTGATCTGATCTGGTTTGAGTGTCTAATACAGATTGGGAGTAGATGGCAACATAACTATCCTCCATGGGTAGCATTTCCATTTTGAAGATTTAGGTCTTTTGATGTTTGTTCAAATGAAACTACTTGCATATCTTTTATGGGTACATATATTTGTCTTAAACACATGTGAGTTCAGTTGTTTTTATGTTGTAGACAGAATTGGTTTCTGTTTCGAGTCTTGATTATTTCGTTGATTGGATAGTTGAACTTCTTCCCTGGAATCACTGAATGAGGATGATTGGGTTAAATAAACATGATTTTTAGTGTAGTTTGATAGAGCTGGTGGAACTCTGTTCCAGCATATAAATATTCTCTTTTCAATATGTCCTAAGATCAAAATTTCTAAATGGATGTTTCATGTTCATTTGTTTTATATGCTAGTTTCTGCTGTCAGTCTCAATATGTTAGTCTTTTCTGTGAGTATCTCATTCAAAAATATTGTTTCCATATTTTGCTGCAAAACTTCCTCCCTATATAGTTCCAGTTTTATTGTCATGCTTATTGCTTCATATCTACGCTTTAATTTAATTCTCAAAGCTATAGCTTATATTACATATCATGTGCTCCAGATTGTGTAGGTAGGCAATTGGGTCCAAGGCTTCTTGGTAGGATTGATGATTCAGGGGTAAGCAATATCTGTTTGTGTTGAATTTGTTACATACTTAAACTACTTTGTGATAATAAAGTACGCTCGGGATCATTTTCCCATTACTAGTACTAGCTTCAGTTGGTGAAAATATTCTGTAATCTAAATCTGTGTTTGGTCGGTATTGCAGCAAAGGCTGGTCCGAGACTTTTATAAGATTCTCAATCAAGTCAACACTGAAGAAATCCCAGATGGACTAAAACTACCCGAGTCATACAGTCAACTTGTTTTGGAAATGAAAAGGAAGAAATACAATGCAAAAGAATTTGCCATGATCTTAAAGGGGATGGTATGTGGTTTATGACATAAAAATGATGGACTGTCGTTCCTTATTTTGTGTCCAATAAAAAACTGGCGTCAATGATTGGGGACTAGTTTTTGCTTATTTATTTAATAATGAAATTATGTAATCCTTCAGATTATGCAAAGTTCTTATGCTTATGCTTTTGCATATGGTAATGGTTTATTTTCTACCATTTCTATCTGGCCCTATATTTAGACATGGTGTGTGGTTCAATAGTTAAAGCAGGTTTGGACTTGCACATACAAATTCGAACCTAATCCGCAAATCTCATCTAAAACATGATTTTGTATGGTGTGAAGTCCTCCGTGTTGGTCTGATTTGATTGATGATTAATTGGGTGATTAGAGAGAAGTAGATTCTGCATTGGATGTAATATCTCTGGGCAATAGATGTTGTAGGGTATACAATTCTCAGTTCCTTGATTGCACATGAAATCAATGATTGCTCTCATTTGTTGATTTTTCCGTAATTTAATATAAAGATTGTCATATTGGTCCCAAATGGGATGTCACATACTAAACTGACCTTTCAAAAGTAGTTTGTCATACTGAGGAGGAAATAGAACAATTATTTTTGGTGGAATTCATCTTGCTTTACTAGTTTCACTAAGTCACTAATGATCTGGTTTTGCCATGCCCGGAAATCTGCACCATATGTTTAAGCTAAGAAGTCATTTTCCTTTTGCAACAGATGGAAAGATATGAAAAGGAGGTCAAAGAGTCAAAATTTGCAGAATTAACGAATAAACACTTTGCTGCAAGTTCCATTCCCAGAGGCATCCACTGTCTCTCATTGCGTCTAACTGATGAGTATTCTTCTAATGCTCATGCTCGGAGACAGTTGCCTTCACCAGATCTACTCCCTTTGCTCTCAGACAACTCGTACTACCACTTTGTCTTGGCTACTGATAATATTCTAGCGGCTTCTGTTGTGGTTACATCTGCTGTTCGGACATTCCTGAAGCCAGAAAAGATAGTTTTCCATGTTATCACAGACAAGAAAACTTATGCAGGCATGCACTCATGGTTCGCATTGAATCCCGTCTCACCGGCTGTTATTGAAGTAAAAAGTGTTAATCAGTTTGAATGGTTAACAAGAGAGAATGTGCCTGTGCTTGATGCTGTTGAAAATCATAGTACTATAAGAAAATATTACCATGGAAATCATGTTTCCAGGGCTGATCGAATTGAAACTACTCCAAGGTCATTTGCTTCAAAATTGCTGGCTAGAAGCCCAACGTACATTTCATTACTCAACCATCTTCGCATATACTTACCAGAGGTAAGTTGTATGTTCAATTTTTTCCAGGTTCATTATGTAAAACTTAAGAATAAATTGTCCGTATAATGATTGATAGAGAAACATAATTTCACTAATTGGAGAATTTCTTGGTGCCTTTTCTAAGTAGCATCTTGTTTATATTTAGCCAATGGTCTTGATGTGAAATTGTTGATAGAGTTATTTTTTTTTTGTGCAGTTGTTCCCTAATCTTGACAAAGTGGTTTTCTTAGATGATGATATTGTCATTCAGCGTGACCTATCTCTTCTATGGGAAATTGACCTGCATGGGAAGGTTAATGGAGCTGTTGAGACTTGTAGGGGTGAAGATGAAAGGGTAATGTCCAAGAGATTCAAGAATTATTTCAACTTTTCTCATCCCCTTATATCAGGTCATTTGGACCCTAATGAATGTGCATGGGCTTATGGGATGAATATATTTGATTTACGGGCATGGAGAAAGACAAATATAAGAGAAACATATCATGTTTGGCTCAAGGAGGTTAGTGTCAATCACATTTCTTCTATTGCAGTGTTTCTTCAGTGTAATGGCCTTTCAAAGTCGCAATATTTTTATTTATGAATTTTACTATCATCACAAGATGCGACACTTCTAGTCTTTTGTGGTGATGTATTAACTTATTTTGTATGATAAAAGGTAGAGAATTTGTGTTATTAGTGAGATGCACAAGTTGTTCACATAAAAGGAAAACATTGTAAATGAAACTAACTAGGTTTGTAATTTTTAAGTTACGGTGGTTTGAATGAATCTATGACTGTAAGGATTCTAATAATGTTGTTCCATGTCTTGCAGAATTTGAAGGGGAACCTCACAATGTGGAAGCTAGGAAGCCTTCCACCAGCACTGATAGCATTTAGAGGTCATGTTCATCCAATTGAACCATCTTGGCACATGCTGGGTTTGGGGTATCATAACAATACGAATCTTGAGAATGTTAAACGAGCCGCAGTTATACATTATAACGGCCAGTCAAAACCATGGCTGCAGATAGGTTTTGAACATTTACGGCCATTTTGGACCAAGTATGTCAATTACTCCAACGATTTTATTAGGAATTGCCACATTTTGGAGTAGTTACTCTCAACTAAATGAGTTATACAGCAAAAGCGGGGACATATTATAAATCTATTTACTTTTTGAGGCTTAAGGATATACTTTGATAGATGGTTGGGACATGAAGAGGACTGGGCTTATTGCTGCATGTTCATGGTATATGGGGTGCCCTACATTGCTTGGGGCGTTGCAGCATTAGTTGTTCCATCATGCCATTCATTATTTAGATCTTGTAATATATATACCTTCAGTATTATTATTTTTGGTAAACGCATATTTTTGTGGTCACTACAAGAACTTCTTCAATATCATAGGCATAATTGACCACTGCAGCAGAATAATGGGGGAAATCAGATGATGTGGCACAAGTCAGTTTCACGTCCCAGTTGTTCAAGGTTTTCAATATGGCCCTGATAGTTTCAGACTACTGCTTATTTCATTATTTCCTTCCATTCTTAAATCCTATAGATTTAGATATTTGATCTGTTAAGGAGGAACTCCCCATTGAAAATTGATATTCCATTTACATGTTAGAGATTTTATGTACAATTCATGAGAAAATATTTATAATGTGCAGATGATTATTTTTTTAACCACTTGTAGCAATTCTCTTGTTTGTTTCTATAGTGTCGAATGTGATGATTTATGTTCAAATATCCTGGTTGATAAGCTAGGTGCTCCACTATGAAGGAATACTTGTCCTCTTTCTGTAAATGAAAGAAGAATCTTGCTTGTGGAGCTCACTATGTTGTTTATTACAGGAAATCATTCCATTGGGCATAACAAGAAGACCCTTTTAGCATCTTCATAATTTTCATTGGATTTTGGTGACCTCTCGAAAGGAATCGATCTTTTTCTTCTTCTTCTTGTGTTTGATTCTTGATGTTGTGCTTGATCATCCAATTAGTTGGATCATTATTTTATTGGCTCCCTCATGGGCAATGATAATGAAGTTCAGTTATGTATTTGGCTTCCTTATTTTTAGACAGGGATAGGACAATTCTGTCACTGCCTGTTTGGTTTGGTTTGGTTTGGGTTTGGTTTGTCCACCCAAAGTTGATGCTGATTGATTCCACTTTCATTTCCACTTGTGCCAAACAATAGAATCTGTTATGGTGGTGGGCTCCAAAACCTTAAATTAGTTACTTATTCAGAAGATGAGGCATATGAGCTGTCCTTTTACTACTTTGGTTTTGATGTAAAAATGACAATTGTGAGTAAGTTAAGGATTCTTGTGAAATACGGCAAACCAGGGAAAGGATTTAAAAAACAAAAATAAAGTCTGTCGATTTTCCCCATAGAATTATGAAGAAGGCAAATAAATGCTCCTCAAAACTATGCATGTTTGACCATGAAGACTTGGAAAACTCCAAAACACCCTTCTTTTGCTCTTTATTTATAATAGTATATTATTACTTCAGTTTCTCAACCCCCAGACCAGCCAGATCAATGAATGATTGATTGAGCCACTGATTTTAGTTGATCTGGCGAAAGAAAGATCCACTTTCCATAAGATGAATGGACTATAATTGTTGTAAAAAAATAAAATTTGATGGAGGGGACCCACAATTTGGGCATACCTGTTCTAGCAGATCCCTTTATTTTATTTATTATCTGATTTAGGGCCTATATTTAGTACTACTGGGATTGGGATTGATGTATTATTATTTGCAACTACAACTACAGTTGCTAGCCTAGCCATATTCCCGACATTTTATTCTTCTTCTTCTCCAACAGTCGGATTTTAGAGTTTGACAGTGACTACAAAGGGATCTGAATTAGAGATCATGTCAGCTGTAGAAGACCAATTAGAGATAAAGTTCCGTTTAACGGATGGATCAGACATAGGACCCAAAACCTTTCCTCCTGCAACAACAATTGCAGCCTTGAAGCAAACCATCCTTTCCCAGTGGCCTAAAGGTATATCTTTTTTTACCTTCTTTCTTGTAGTATGCATGCTACAGTCTTCAATTTTCTTTACAAATTTCAAACATACTCTTTAATTTCTTGTTCTAGAGAAAAGCAATGGTCCAAGAAATGCTAGAGATGTGAAGCTAATAAGTGCTGGAAGAATCCTAGAGAACAATACAACCCTGGGCGATTGTCGAAGCCCGTTATGTGATATCCCTGGAGCCGTTAGGACCATGCATGTCGTCGTTCAACAACCGCCTCTTCCCCCTCCAGATAAAGGTAAAAGAAAAAGTCTTTGATCATAATAGACATGTCAACTTTAAAAAGTCTTACGATTATCCTTCAATACGCAGAAAAAAAGAAGGCGGTGGACAACAATGGTTCGAGCAACAACGGGTGTGGTTGTGTTATATTGTGAGACAAGAAAAGTGATGTTGGCAGTTGGAAGCATCAACAGCCGATTCTTGTGTTCATATAAATATGTCAATTGTCATATGATATAGTAATTACTACTTCTATTACTACTACTGCCTTGAAATCTATTTTCCTTATTTTCTGAGTGAAAGAAACTTTCAGTTCATTTGAAGATTGTCAGAATATATAAGTGAATTTCATTCTATCATCTAACTAACTACAAAGAAAGCAAGCAAGCAAACTAATGTCAATTTCTAGCCACCTCCTCCTACAATATGAGTTTGATTGTCGAGAATTTTTGAAGGCCAGGAATCCCAAGGAGATGGATAGCGGGCTTGTGGCCTTCTGATCACATGATTTGATGATGATGGTGCAACAACACCGCATTCTTCTCTATAAGTTTCTACTTGCTGCTGCTGCTGCAAGCTGCTGGTAGGAATCACAACTAAATGACTCTGCTGTGACAATTTAACAAAAATGTTTTCTTCAACCAGCTGCGATGATGACTGCGAATGAATCTTCTCCCCTATCTTGTTTTGCACTTCCACGATCTCATCTTTAAGGGCGCCAGTCTCCTCTTTCAGTTCATTCTTCTCTATGAGTAACTGTCACAACCATTGAAAACCTAGTCAATTTTATATACCCTGCCTTCCATTTATAAATCCAGAAGACAACTAGTTTTGCAGATTCAATACACTTACATATTGAGATTCAGACAAAAGAGATGTATTCTCCTTTTTCAAACACTCAATTTGAGAAATCAAATCTCCCACCAGCTTTGTTGCTTCAGTCAGTGTAGAGGCCTTTCCTTGGTTCTGGTGCACTGAAT
Organism: Impatiens glandulifera; assembly: GCF_907164915.1. Lineage (NCBI taxonomy): Eukaryota > Viridiplantae > Streptophyta > Magnoliopsida > Ericales > Balsaminaceae > Impatiens > Impatiens glandulifera. Next base: position 28,624,381 of record NC_061870.1, read on the forward strand.
CTACAAACAATTTGATAAATGATATATGAGGCAACCCTGGCAGTATCAATCAACAACACTGGAGCAAAATTGCAAAAGTCTAGAGAATTACCTAGACATTTGCTTAACTGAAGGAATAGGATGTTCAATTGATCGCGTTTAAGTTTTTCCCTTTCAGATTTGTTGACCTTCTTAGCAATCTTTTTAGGCTTGCTTTTGCTAGAGGAACATCTGCCAAAAACACGAAAAATATGACAATCCCATTCACCTTTAGCTCGATGTTAATCAAATTTATCTTTAAATAGCTAGCATATTAATGAGTCTGACCTGTTAACCGATTTCTCAACAGCAATATCAGGTTCCTGATCTGAAGAACTGGGAGTAGAAGCCTCTGAAACCATGTTCGCTCTTCTAATTTCACTCACCCTACATCAAAGGAGCAATACCAACTATGACATGCAATTGATAAATAGAAAATGAACATGCAGTTTACAGAATCAACAAGTTTGATCTACTATGAATGAATTTACCGATCCGAGAATGTAATGAAATTATTCAGGGAATAATCAATAGGAATCCACTCAAATTTCGATGAATCAAACATAAAGAATCGAAACCCTAGAACGTTTAGAAAGGTGAAAACATTACCTTGTTGAATGGAATCAGGAATTCCGTGGACGGAGAAAAAAAAGAAATAGACGAGATGGGAACTCACGTGAAGGCGATATATAGATATGGAGAAGAAAGGACAAGGAAAGGTGGTGGCGCGTGGCTGGCGCGGGGAAAATGCATCCACGTCCACGGTGGAGCGTGTGTCCAACGCACTCTGCAATTGCTCAAATTCTCGTTTCCCCACGTCACCAATTATTAAAGCTTTTTCTTATTTTAAAATATACTTTATTTTTTTTTTTAAATGATTTAATTAAAATATGAATTTAATATTCTTCAATGATAAAAATAAAAGAAAAAAAAATCAAATCGGATAAAAACTCGCCGAAGGATCTAGAAAACTCTGAAGACGACGCCGTTCTGAAGAGAAGTTGAAAACGGTTCTCCATCAACGACGATTCTGAACTAGGTGAAACCCTAATTCTTAGCTATGATTTTAATTTCTATAATGCAATGAAAATCGGATTTGCTGAAATGGTTCATTGAATTCGATACCTAATATAAGATGATTAAAGTTAATTTGGATTAGATTAGTCTGCAATTTTAAAATAAAACTGTGAGTTCTAATTGGATTGGTTCAAATTTAACTTTGCAATGAGTTTGGAATGATTGAGATGAAGGGTTAGAAACTTCCCCCTGAAAGGTTTGATTTTTGAAAATATGAATTAGTTGTTGCCTGTATTGAAATGATATAACAGGATAAATTTCCGGCCAGAAGGTTTCTCCTAAGAATATCTTAGCTTCTGATAAAAGATGGGTAAGTTGTTTTTTCTTATAATTCAATAATCTGTCTGTATGCTTGAGAGAATGGTTTGATGAATGATTTGTTTTTGGCTTTCTGTTACAGATGAAGAAGATCAAACTATGCCAGAGCACACAGGGCCGGTGCTGGAAGGAATAGCATCCCTAGCCCTGTTGCCTTGTGGGTCAATCTCTGGCCACTTCATTTCGCTTCCAGATTCCATCTGCTATGGCATCCATGGAACTCGTATGCGATCTCTCTCACTCGTTCTCTTTCAATGCGATTGTGTTCTTAGGTTGAGCATTTGATAGGTTAAAGAAATTGGAGATTGTTAATTAATAATATGATTAAACCTCAGACAGAGAAGATTAACCAAGGAGAACAACATGAAACTGCTTTTGTTTATGTGTTGCATCCTTTTCTGTTTTACTGTCAGAGCTGTCGTGCGAAAGGGAATGCAGTAGGGGTGAGGATTATCGTTTGATAAAACTGACAATCATGGATTTTGTTGTAAGACTCTTTCACTCATCCTTTGTTTTGCTGGTGTCTGTTGAGAACTTCCTTTCTGATTTCAATGTCAATTTGTACAACAGAGCAAAAAAGAAAGAAATGTGGTTGTGGAATGTAAAGGGCACGATGCAGCACGAATCAGTAGCATTGATTGTGCTCATGGGTAAGTTTTTCTTTGTAACTTTGTTTTATTAAATAGAAAAAGTTTTCCTCATCTTGATCATCCTTTATATGTCCAGATGGGAGAAGGATGTTGTTGGTATGGTTGAGAAGGAGAATAAAAAGCAAAAGATCTTGGCTTCTTTTGAATGTGAAACTTTGAAAGCTGATAAAGCAGCGGAAGAACATATTATACAGTTCATGCCCAAATTGGCTGGGATGGATGCTGTTGGTAAGGTTTTCATTCGATGTATACACTTACACTTAATGGATGCTGTGTTGGTAAGCTAACTTAGAGGAACCTTGATTATGCAGTTAACATAGGCCAGATGAGAATTTCAGGCTTAAATTTTGAAGCAGAAGCAGAGAACTGAGCAATCATGGATGATGGAGACAAGAAAAAGTGAAAGAAAGTTGCAAGATCAATCTATTTCTAAACAGCTATGTTTTGTTCCCAAAGATATTCTATGGGAGTTTTTGTTGAGGAATCGTGCTCTATAAAAGTTTTATAGGTCTATGAATACGTCAAAATGGAGATTTTTGCGCAAAATTATGTTGATCGAAATTCAAATGTGATAGATCCGTGGACATATTGATCTTGATCAAGTTTTATTTTGTTGAAAGAAATGTTAAAGTGAGTGATGTGGTGAGAAATTTTTGATTTTTTTAAACAAATTTGTATATATTATAAAGTTTTGTTCAGACTATAATTATTTTGCCAAATATTTTATTATTATTTTTAACCATTTGAATGAAAGATATTACAACAAGCTAGTTGTTGATGTAGGTTTTTTTTTGTTTTTATTATTTGGTCTTATTTATTTTTCAAATAATACATAAGTAAGTTGATTTTTAAATTATTGGCTGGATTTGTTTATAAATTATTTTGATTTTAAGATTTTATATAATTTTATTTAAATTAATTGAGTTTATATTTACAAATTAATTTTTTTTATTAAATTGTTATAATTGACCCATTAACATAATTCTAAGGGATAGAAGTGTTTTTTTTAAATATTTATACATATTTAAAATAATTTTATAATTATGATTTTTTAGTGTTATTTGTTATTATTTATTAAATTAATTTTATATTAAAATTATTTATATAAATAATAATAATACATAAAATTAAATAAACTCTTGAGTTTATAAATGATAAACCATTTTAAGTAAAGTTTATATTTGAACTGCATTATAATTATAAGAACTACTACTATCAATATTGAATACACACAAAAGTAAGGAATAATGACAGTCTTCCACATGCATATAGAATAACATTATTAATCCCATTTAACACATATTATCAACATTTTACCACCCCTCTTTTTTTACTTACCTTAGTCTATCAATAAACTATACATCTCACTTTTACCTTGTTCAAAATGATGCAAGTATCCATTAAAAAAAAGGATAAAAAAGTGGTAAGAACTCAGAAGCCTTATATTGTCATCTTAAAGATGAACATGGCAGACCTTGTTAGCCATTATAGGCAAATTTCATCACAGTTCTTGTGCACCAGCCGGGAATTGAACCCGGGTCTGTACCGTGGCAGGGTACTATTCTACCACTAGACCACTGGTGCTTGTTGAAGAAAGATGAATCAAGTTATATAAAATACCTAATTCCCATTGGAATAGATATATAATCAATTAAAATTTAATAAAATTGTAACTCTCATTGGAATATTATAAGATGTTAGGGGTTGTAAAACGTTCGGGTTCGATCCTTTTTTTACCGAAAAATTCATTCTAACGGTTGGTGTCATATTTTCAAAATCTTTTCTGACGGTTATAAAATCGGTTTGATCGGTTTATTTTTACCACTAGACTGTAAGAAAATTATGAACTCTTACACCCCTAATTATAATTAGATGTATGAATTGTTGGTCTAACTTTATTATAAAATACTAAGTTTTGACTTTCTAATATAGCTAGATACAAATTAATAAATAAATCTCAAACAATTTAGAGTACATGTCTAACTTAGTACTTTTTATTAGGAAATATGGAGCTCCAAACTAAAGACAGTAAAGTAGTCACCATTACACAAAATGCCATAACTATGAAGAAAATCTTTAAAAATACATTTAAATAAAGTAATATATATTACTAAGAACAAATATGACTTAAGAGATACAACAAAATGGTGTTTTGCTCTAATATTTAGAGGATATCATCATCATGATCATAGCTTTGGATGATGTTGGGCTGCTTTTCTCTTGGCATATTCATGGGCAATACTTGTCGAACTATTGTTGTGGCGCAAAGAGAATTCCGCCAATAGGATTCTGCTCTCTTCGCAAGTCAGATCACCATGACGGCCCTATCAAAAAAAAGAATCATGCAACTTTCATTTACGTTTTGCAAGATCATGAAAATTGTTCAGTGAATTCAGTATGAAAGCCCTATATACCAGCCGGGATGTTCTATCACAAACAGCATGGTGCATTAGCAATCCAGCAGCTACAGAGACATTGAAAGAGTCGACCATGCCCATCATTGGTATGGCGCAATACAAGTCTGATAACTCTAAAGCATCGTCACTTACCCCCCTGCCAAACAAGCAATATGATCAAATGCATTCGATTGATTGCAGTGTATTTTACAAGATGAAAATAGGAAAATACCTGCCCTCATTTCCAACAACAATTGCTGTTGGCAATGACCAATCCATATCATTAATGGAAACCTGGACATAACTCGAAAATGACTTTTACTAGGATTTGTTCATTTGTAATAGGGGAGGGGAACTTGTTAAAAGAGCAAAGCTTGAAGTTTTTTACCGCGTTTACACCCAAATGTGTTGTGGCAATTCGATATCCACGCGATTTTAAAATGGAAAGGCAATCCCTTGTAGAGTTCCAAACTTCAATGTCTAACCATTTCTCAGCTCCCATGCTAACATGACGGTTGTCTCTGTACCTGAAGTAAAGATATATATACACCTCTATCATCAATTATACTCCAAATAATGAAAGTATATGAGACTAAGGCACTTTCACCTCAAATCATGGTGCACCTTTTTGAACTGTCACAAGAGATCACATGAACAGACTGAAACCCGAGAGCATCTGCAGATCTAAATGCAGCAGAAACATTCCCAAAATCAGTCAATCCTTCAATCACCAAGCAAACTGAATAGCTCCTGTTCTTAGCCACTCTCCTGAACCTCTCCTTCCTCGTCTCCATTATATGTGGATCCAGGGCTTCCAATACTTCTGCACTAGTCAAGAAAGAATCTCCTGATCTGAACTTATCAAGGTAAGGGAACCAACGTTTAGATTGATCAAATTGGCCATTGTATGGCAAGCCTACCCTGCGCTCCATCTTCATGAACCTCGAGACATCGTCCTTGTTTGCTAACAACTCTTCAACATTGTCTTTCGATTCTTCTTCTTGAGGTGAGGAGAGAACATCCTCGGAACCCACCAGAGAAACAGCAGCCTGTGCACAGCCACTGAATCTATGATTATTCACTGCAAAGTGCAAACCCAATACAGAAGAAAAGAAGGAAATTATTTATTTGAAAGAAGGAGAGGATAAACATAGAGAAAAGATGAGGTTTTTACCTTGAATTAGAGAAAAGGGGGGTGAAAACAAAGCATTAGAAGGACTGTATATAGAGACGGGGAAGTGGGGCTTAAGGGAAAGTGACGATGAGCTCCTCCGGCTACTGTGGGTCATGAAATTGCAAGCGACCCCAGATAGTGAGGCGCGAACTAACGATGCTGAGACGCTCATTTCGGAAATTCGCCCACCAGACCGGCGATGTTGTAGATGAATATCAGCTGAGTTACTACTTATCCCGCCGTCTTGCAAAAATCGGTATTAATTCCAAACAACCCTAATAAAAAAAAAAAAAAATTCTTCTTTTTTTAGCTTCAAAACCCAGCCTGATGTTGGGGTCAGTTAATAGTTTATGGGTCTTCCTTAAAGTCTACTAATTCATTCAGAGGTCATCTTCTAATTCGTTCAACCCAAGTTCCAAATCGATGTGATCATGTCTTAGGCCAGAAAGTATTGGCTGATATGATCTTTCTTCACGAGATTCTCAACCTTGAGCTGATCAGTATCTGTCAATTCTCTTCTTTGTTTTCAATGGTGAAGAAAAAATGGTAGATTCTGAGTTATTTCCTCCACCCCAAAAATCCTGCTTTTCTGCAATTGTTGTGATATGACCATTTATATCGGTTGGTTCTACCAATGGTTTGTAGATCAAATGAAAGAGCTCTGAACTAGTTCTCTTTTAAGAACAGGTTGAGAGGTTTTGTAATGCCATTATAACTAGCTAAGCTTCTTTCATTTTGCATTTTTGCTTATACATCAGATGGAATCTCAAGATTCAGGCTTTGTCCGGGTTAGTGAAAAAGATTAAAAGAGATGGTGAGGGAGGAGAAATAAAATATGTTTAAATTAAATTAATAAATAATATATAGGCTTAATTTATTTTTATTTTTTAATGTAGTTGTGTATTTTTTTTAGTTTAAATTAATTTAATATATTTTGTATCCATGTGTATATTTAATTTGACCCATGATAAATATAATAATATTCCAAAAAAAATCCATAAAACTCCTCTAAAATAAAAAAGAGAATAAATTATATATTTATTTATTTTACATAAATATTATTATCATCTCACCCTTAATTAACAATTCAAGAGAAAGAACGGGCCTGATCCAAACCGAGCCGAACCATTTCTTACCCATTACCTTAAAAGTTTCGTATTAGGCCCATGACAGTCTCAGCAAAAGAGTAATAAATAAATTACTCCTGATTTTATTTTATTTTATTTTATATCTAACATAACATGTATTCCACGTTATAAGTTTTCTTCATCTTTAATACCATATAAATTATTTTTTATTTTTTTATGAGTTGGTGAATTATTGTACATAGTAAGTTTGCCCTAATACAAAAAAAATAAAAATGAATTTGGCATGTATCCATAAAACATTCCTATAATGAGTAAGCATTAATAAACTTTATTTTTATTAATAATTTTTAACTATAATTGGGCTGCCTCTAGGGATGGGCTATCCTATAATTGATTATGTCCATGACAAGATTTTTTTTTTTTTCACAATCAATCGTCTTTAACTTCACAAAATAACTTGATTTATTGGAAGAATATTTAAGAGTTTATTAACTTATACACAAATTTATTTGATAATCCAAATCTTTTTTTTTCCTAATAGACCTTGGTCAGTTTTGATAAACCGTATGATTTTTTATAATTATTATAAAAAAGACTTTTTTTTTTTAGAACGCTGGGTTCCACTGTTCCTACGGAGTGCGACTAATCCCCGCGGGTTAAGTAATAGCCCGCAAACATACTTAACAATTTAACCAGGCGCAGAACTTTCCGCATGACGGGGTCGAACCTAGGACCTCATTGAGGCATGAGAATATCTACCTCTGGTTGAAAAGCACCGTTTTTTAATTAACAAAGATTTTATTATTTCTTTGATTTCGGATAAATTAAATTACAACAAATGTCACCTAAATTGTTGATACAAGGTTTGGTCCTTTAGAAATTTTTGAACAAAATGGTTGGATCCTTTTTTGGGTAAATTTGGTTTAACACTTTTTTTTATTTAAAAATTGACAAAGTGAAAAATAAAATAATTTGACTACATAACAAAAAATAAACTTATAATATAAAATATATGAAAAGTAATTAAAATTTTAAATTGTATTATAAAAATGATTTATATCATAAATTTTAGCTAATTTTATTTTTTGACCGCGACAAAAATCTTAAAAGCTCGATTGAGTAGTTAGTTAGTTGTTTCTTGATAAGAAAACAAAATGTATCTACTACCACCGATTAGGTTTAGGTGGACCGATTTTAGCAAACATTAATAATAAGAGTAGGTAAAGTCTTTAAGAAAGAGATAAGTCTTTGTTTTCAAATTCATCAATATTTATAATTGGTTAAAATAATATATATTTTAAATAAATAAATATATATTTGAGATTTTTCATAAATCCATAAGTTGTAGTGTGTACCATGTTAATTAAGTTTAATATTATTAGCTTTTATAAATAAATTAAAAATAAAATCAATAAGGTAGTTTTAGTAAACATGATATTTTTGTTTGAAAACATTTATGATTATCACAATAAAAAAAATATTAAAACATACCCAATTCAGAAATAAGCAAACTTTATATTAATCTTTTCTTTCTCCGTCCTTTCCTTTATTAGAGGGTCAAATTCTTTGAATATGAATAAACCAATAATATTCACCAAAGTGTTTGGAAGTTCGGTCTTTTATTTTAAAAAGTTTATTATATAAATGGTTCAAACCATATAAAATTTATCTTATTATATTAAAATGATATAAATTTTAGACGCACATGTAACTCACATGACAAGAGTCGGATTAAATGTTATCCATTAAATACCGATCATACAAGCTTTGTACATTTAAATATATATATATATATATATATATATATATTAATAATTGTAACAAAAATGACATGTAAGGAAATTTAAAAAAAAAAACAAATTTCAATTGTAAGGAATTCAACCTAATTCATTTAAAGCTAAGTCTATATGGAATGAATTAGACGACAAGACTAATGAACACAAGAGCACGTTAGACTAAGTGGCAATGATGAAATTCTTGATAATTAATTTTATTCAATTTTTTCTTATTATTGAAAATCCTTACGTTATATCACCAAGACTTTTAGGTTTAGATAATCCCTCCCTAGTCAATTAATGATTAAAAAAATAATTAAAATAGTTAAAAACTTCACAAATTTGAGACTAAAAGAATCTCAACATCATCATCTAGTTTGAACTAGGGATTAATAGAAATTGTTTTTCAAGCAAAAAAAAAAACAGTCTTTTGTATAATATATTTTAATAGGATAATGTTGACTTTAAATTATTTAAATGAAATTCTCGCTGAATAATATTAAAATTGAGCACATAAATTTATTACAAATTAAATAAAACCTAAAATAAGTGTTGACTCCATTCACCCATGGTGCACCTACCTACCACCCACCACTTTATCCAAACCACCCGTCACTTCCTGTCTAGAAGTCTAGATTAATGATAAAATAAAAAATAATAATTTAAAAAAAATTAAAAAAATTATTGTTTATATATTTGCCTTATAAAAACTAATCTTATTAAATAAATTATATTTGACTTAACATTTTGGACCTCAGAATATATGATGATTTCTTAGGAGACGTGGTGATCTTTAATTTGATCCATTTAATATTTTAAAGGTTATTAAAAATACTTAAAAAATGTACTTATATAATTTTATTGAGACCATTGCATAATCTTTTTTTTCTTTAAAGAAAACTAATACAATTTTCATTTAACTTATTATTGAAGGTCAACTAACTAAATAGATGATTTGAATTTTGTTTATTTCAAAGAAAACAATTTATTAAATAGAACTAACTCCCTATACTAGAACTACTATAAAGGTAATACTACTTTTAGTAAAATATTAAAATGTTCTTTACATTCACTAAAATATTTTTAGTCAATGGTTTTTAGTTTAGTATCATTAAAAAAATTAAGTTTTTAATTAAAAGTAGCAAGTCTTCTTACTTTTAGAATAGTAATAATAATCCATTTTTATATATGATAAAATATTTTGTTCTTGCAATTTACAAATGTTGCAGCAGAGTTTATTACATCTTAATTTAAAATTGTATGTTTGGATTTGATGGTATTTAAAAAAAAAAAAAAAAGATGGCCCAAAACCAGCCTAGTCTACATATTATATTATAAAAAATAAAAAATAATTGTGTGACATTCTTGAATTGATGATAAATTAATGTGAGAAAATAAGTAAGAAAAAATCATACATAACTATGTCATATTTTATTTTGCGTGAAAATAACGTATTCCAAATAACGTCATATGCTTTACTTTTGCACGAAATAAATAATAAAAAAGTTGTTGAATAATAATATTTTACGTTACATCTCTACCGATAAAATAAAAAATATATAAATCAAATACAAAATGAGCTTAATGAATTAGAGTTTAATTTGCTAGATAATAAGTCGTGATTAATAGCTTAGATAATTTAACCAATGAGAATTTTATTGTTTCTAAGAGCATAACAATTTTATTGTTTCTAAGAGCATAACAATTTTATTGTTTCTAAGAGCATAACAATTTTATTTATATTTTATATAAAAAAATAATTGAACTTTTTCAATATAAAATATATGAAAATCTGTTAAAATTTTAATATTATAAAAATGATTTATACCATAAATTTTAGCCAATTTGTTTTTGGATTTTTTTAACATGACAAAAATCTAAAAACTAGGCTCAATTGAGAGTAGTTAGTTAGTTGTGTGTTGATAACAAAACAAAATGTATCTACTACCGATTAGGTGGAGCGTTTTTAGCAAACAATAATAATAAAAAGTAGGTAAAGTCTTTAAGAAAAAGACAAGTCTTTGTTTTGAATTTCCGCATTGTTTAATAAACAAAGTCTCACATCATTTATAATGAAGATAATTACATAACAATTTAGTGAATATTTATTATTCATTAAAATAATATAAGAAATGATTGACTGAAAAAATAAATTATTTTCTATTTTTTTTTTTGGAATGGTAGGTACACATATGTAATAATAAATATAGTGTATTTTAATATGTTGAAGATAGAGTAATGTTTTGATTTCTTAAAACGAAATATTTATATTTTGAATAATAAATTACTAATTAATTATTTTTTCAAGTGATAGTTAAGTTTAATATTATTAACTTTTATCTAAAAGAAAAATATATATAAATATTATTTGAAATATATAATTACTTACAAAATTTAAAGTATACTTATATAATTAAACTAGGAATTCCATTAAACTATCTCATGTACACATCTTGAAAAACTAAGTGAGAGGAAATGGCATGTAAAGAAAATCCAAAAAAGCAAATTTCAATTGTAAGGATTAATTCAATTAATTCATTTAGAGCTAGTTTATGGCTCTATGCAATGAATAATTGGCACGTTAGTCTATGCAACTATTTCAAATTTTTCTTCTTATAAAATAATTAGGGTGATACATGTACGTTCTTTTTCCCAAATTCTCTCCATCTTAAAATAAGAAAGGATTGCACTTTTATATAATATATTTTAATAAGATAAGGTTGATTTTAAACTATTTAAATGAAATTGTTGCTGAATAATATTAAAGTTGAGTATATTTTATAATACTTTAGGCAAATCAAAAGCTAATTTATTAGAATTTAAATAAAATAGGGTTTGACTCCACTCGTAGACAGCGCACCTACCATCCACCACTTTATTTATGGACCACTCGTTGAGATTTTAGGAGATGAAATGTCGTCAATGAAAAAATAATATCACCAAACAATTACGAGAAAATAAATAATAAATAACGCAAATAAGAAATTTATAATTAGAAATTAATAATATGTTAATACTTGTTTAGAGTCTATATATTTGCCTTTAACATTTAGGATCTCACAATATATGGTGATTCCTTAATAGGCGTGTTGATCCAATTTAATATTTTAAGGGTTATTAAAAAATACTTACTTTTTTTTTTCTTTAAAGAAAAGTAATACAATTTTCATTTAATTTATTATTGAAGACCAATTCGACTTAATAGATTATTTGAATTTTGTTTATTTCAAAGAAAACAATTTATTCACTAGAACTAGTTAGGTAAAGTTTGACTCCCTATACTAGAACTACTAGATAGATAGGTAAAGTTTCATATTCATATTAACTTATTTAATTTAGTGATGTGAGACAGATTGAAATTTTTTATTTTATTTTCATGATAAAATGTTCTTTTCATTAATTTATTTTAAAATAGTAAGATTTTTTTATATTTTTTTTAAGGAAAAATAGAGACTTTTATATCTACCTTGAATTAATAGGCAGAAAAATTATGAAAATGGAAAAGCACAGGTGAGTAACTACTATTATTACGAATTTGCCCTTCCATGTTAGAGGGAAAAGGGCATTATTTATTAAAATAAAAAATCATTTAAAATAAATAATAATAATAAAATACTTAATTTTAAAATGTATATAAAGTCAATCTCCACTACTTTCGTTTCTAATAAAGAATTGCCATGACTTCTTTGATTTGGTGTAAATATATTATTAATTTGTGATTAAATTTTTTCTTAAATAACTTAATATTTAAGTAATATTTTTTTTTTTGTAAGCAAGCAATTTGAACTTTTATAATTATTAAAAAAACAAGTTTTTAATTAATAACTAGCATGTATCCCGTGCATTTTGTCACGGCCCACTTGTCTTCCTAACCCAAGAGGCTTAATCATTCATGGAGGCCCAACCAAGGAACCTTCTAGAAGCCTTGTAAGAAAATATGTCATTCTCTACATTAATGGGCCATTTAATGTAGTGGTTGGTTAGTAAATTATTAAGGTGAGCCCGTGACAATTTGCACGAGTGATAATATAAAAAATCTTGAAAAAAATATTACGATAAAATTTTTATGAGCGGGTCAACCCACAATCCGACCCAAGTATCCATTTACTCTCACATATATCCAAATTAACCACAGCTCTCGACCCGGCAATCCGGACACTTTAAAAATTAAGCATCATTATATATATATAGATTAATTAGTTAAAAAGTTAAACTTATATTGTTAAAATGTCACGCGTTTATCAAATTTTGGGTTGAATTTAAAATATAAAATGTTATTAGCTTAGTTAATTAAAAAGTTGTACTTGTTTTTGTTAGGTTGCAAGTTTGAACCATACCTATAGTATTTTTAATTTTATTTTTAACCGTTTTAAGTTTATGAGCGGGTCAACCCACAATCCGACCCAAGTATCCATTTACTCTCACATATATTCAAATTAACCACAGCTTTCGACCCGGCAATCCGGACACTTTAAAAATTAAGCATCATTATATATATATATATAGATTAGTAAGTCTTCTTACTTGTAGAATAGTAATAATAATCCATTTTTATATATGTTCAAATATTTTATTTTTGCAATTTAAAAATGTTACAGCAGAGTTTATTACAGTTTAATTAATTTGAAATTGTATGTTTGGATTTGGTGGTATTTCAAAAATAATAAAAAAGGACGACTCAAAACCAGATTAGCTAGTCTACATATTATATTATATTATATATAGTTGTCGTGGCTGCATGTTAGATTAAGGGATCAACAAACATTTTTGTCCCAAATATTTTAATAGGATATAATTTAGTTTGTAGTTTTAATAATGTATATTTTATTTATTTTTTATAAAATAAAACGAACTAAACCGCATCTGATGTCTTGACTTCTGTGGCCCAGCTTTATCCACAGACATGTCATCAACTCTTTATCCAGACCAACTACCGATTAAATTTGAGAGAAGAACTATAAAAATTGATTTTGGTTTTGTATCGGTTTTATTTATTTGTAAAATATTATTGTCAAACAATACAACTAACTATATTAAAATTTTATTTAAAATAATAATAATAATAAATGACATATAAATCAGTTTAACATGATATTTTCTTTTATGATTTTTTTTTATTATATCTGAATCTTAGTTCAATGTTTTCATAACATTATTATTAATAGAGAAGTTTAAGTTTATGTTTTTATAATAACAGCATAGTACTTTTATCTTAATTTTTTTAACAAGTCTCAAACAATGACCTTTTTGTTGTTAGCGTTATATTTTACTTGATTAAGTGGTTATTACTTATTAGCATTCTATTTTATCACTAAACTAAATAAATCTTCTAATGAGTCTTTTTTTTATTCATACATAATAGAATTGAGAACATTTTTCAAAAGTAAAACTATCAATTATCCCTGAAGTACTAACTTGCAAATAAAAGAAGAAATGGAAACTCAATAAATTGATTTGTTTTAATGTTTTTTTTTTTAAATCTTAAATACAACATATAACAAGTTTTACACCACCAAGGTATATAGCTAAGGTATATAGCTAAGTGATAATAGTCGGCTTTAAGAGATCATGAAAGTGGGATCATGGTTGTTGGGTGTTATATTACCTCTCCTTAATTTTAAAAAAAAAATATAACAAGATTTTATAATTCAATATAAAAGACAACATAAATTATTTTAAAAACTTAGGGTAAAATGTAGGATGTGATTTATTTCAATATTTAACAAATTTGTATAGAAAGAATTAAAAAGGAAAAAAGGGAAAAAATAGTTACAACAAAAATTAATATAGAATAAAAATAAATCATATCAAAGTTGACCATCTTTTAATTTTATGAGAAAAAAATCATACATAATTCACGCTCGTTAATAAATTTTACGTGAAATGATGAAAGATTACAAATAAGTAAAAAAAAAATCATAAACAATTGTATGGCGTTCTTAAATGTAAATTGATTAAAGATTTCATAGAGAAAGAAAGTAAGAAAGAATTATACATTCTTAAATTTTGAGTAAACAATTAAAATATTTGAGAGATAGAAAAGAAGAAAAAAGTAAGAAAAAATTACATAAATTTGACGTTATTAAATTTTGAATGAGTTGATACAAGATTATAGAAAAAAAAAAAAAAAAGGAAACAAAATGAGAAAAAACCATATATTATTGTGTCACGTTCTTAAATTTTGAGTGAATTGATGAAATATTACAGAAAAAATGAAGAAAGTAAGAAAAATAATACATAAATGTGTGACGTTCTTAAATTTTGAATAAATTGATGAAAGATTAAAAAGAAAAAAGATGAAAAAAGTAAAAAAAATAATAATACACAATTGTGTTTGACATTTTCAATTTTGATGAACTAATGAAATATTAAAGAGAGAAAAGATAAAAAAAAAAAAAAAGTAAATTAATGAAAGATTACAAAGATAGGAAGTAAAAAAAAAATCTTACATAATTATGTGAGGTTCTTAAATTTTAAGGGAATTGATGAAAGATTACATAGAAAAAAAAGGAAGAAAATAATAAAAGATCATACATAATTATACATAATTGTGTAAAGTTCTTAAATTTTGATTGAATTGATGATAGATTAAAGAGAGAAAAGAGGAAGAAAGTAAGAAAAAATCATAAATAATTGTGTAATGTTGCTCAATTTCATGTGAATGATTGAAAGATTATGGAGAGAGAAAAAAAGTAAGAAAAAATCACATGTAATTGTATGAATTGTATTAAATTTTGTGTAAATTGACAAAAGATTATACAGAGAAAACAAAAGTAAGAAAGTAAGAAAAAACATGCATAATGTGTCACATTTTAAATTTTGCGTTAATTCATGAAAAATATATAGAGTAAAATAAAGAAGAAAATAAGAAGAAGAAAAATACAAAACAAAGTCTATCTAATTCACTTTTGCATAAAATGATAAAAGAGTTGTTTTGCATAATAAATTTTTATATTACATCTCAACTGATCAAATAAAATATATAGAAATTAAATATAAAATAAGTTTATTGACTAACTACGTCATCATCATTAGTTTAGATAGTTTAAATAAAAAGAATCCGTTCTATTATTTCAAAGAGTAAAATAATATTCATATTGGTTTCTAAACACAAAATGAGTTTAATTTGACCTCGTTCCAATAAAAGAACCATTTTTTTCTTTCTAAATTTATAACAGGTTTAACTTTTAAATTTAAGAGATAATGTCGACCAAAAGTTTAATTTTTATTGAAAATATCTTAATTAAAGTTGAGGATTAACAACTATTAGATATTATATTATCTTAGTATAATAAATTTCAAGCAAAATCATACATAATTGTATAATTGTATGACATTCTTAATTTTAAGTGAATGGATAAAACTAAGAAAAATATATGACACATTTTAAATTTTGCGTAAATTAATAAAAATATATGGAGGAAAATAAGGAAGAAACTAAGAAAATAAAATATCAAACAACGTCATACTCCACTTTTGCGAAAAACAATAATAATGTTTTTCGTCAAATCTCAACCATGAATAAAATAAAATATATAGAAATTAAATACAAAATGAATTTAGATAACTTTTGTAATGACTCAAGTCTAGTTTCTTAGGTATTAAGTTATGATCATTACTCATTAGTTTAGATTGCTTAACAAACTAGAACCCACTTCCTATTGTTTCTAAATCAAAACAATGTTTAGTATTGGTTTCTAAATACAAATTAAGTTTAGTTTGACCTCATTATAAATTTATAACAATGTTTAATTTTAAAATTTAAGAAATAATGTCCAAAGTTTATTTTTTTTTATTAAAAGTATCTTAATTAAATTTGAGGAAGGACAAATGTAACTAAAAGAACCCTCTAATATTATTATCATAAGAGTCAACAAACCTTTAAATTTAAATAATTGTAAAATTTGAAATCTATGTGAAGATTTATAATAGAATATAAAAATTACATAAATTTACTGAGTTTTGCATCTGTTTCTTGTTTTTATTTTAACTAATACAATATTAATAAATAAAACAATACATTCCTCTTCTGCCTATATTAATGGGTGGATACTAACATTAAGTTTCTGGGTTCGAGTCCATCAAACACGACATTTTTGTAACTGGTTAAATATATTTACGGGTTTTCATGTATTTTTTTTTTTTTATAAAACAATACCAATTTATTTCACGTGAGTTGATGATGATGATGAAGAAGGGTTAACAATGACGTATTTGAAGAGACGAAATCCACCACCTACCGCTTTCGAAACCTACCACCTGTCGTAGACGGACCTCGTCTCCTTTCTCAACAGTTTCCCCCCTTCCACTTTCCGAATCATTTATTAAAAATCTGTCTCTTTTCCATATATATATATATATAGACATGTTTTCATCCAGGTTCAATTTGCATTTCATTGTCGTCTATCTCTTTTCTTCTTCTTCTTTCGTCTAATCATGGAGGCTAATTTGTTCCCCATCAATCTTCACGGCTTCAACCCTTCTTCCAAACCAGGACGTCTCTTGAAATCATCAAGATTCACAACTATCCGGTCTTCACTCCCTCCCAGACACGGCGCTCGCTCTGTTCAGGCGAATGCAATGTCAATTTTGTATGTTTTTCTTTTCTTTTCATTCATCCCCCCTATTGTTTATCCTTGTTCCTTGGGGTTTCTTTTCGTGACCCAGCTAATAAATTCAACCAATTTTAACATATATCAATTGGGTTTTTATGGAATAGGATAATCTTTGAAATGATATCTGATACAGGGAATGAATGATCAATCAATTCAATGCTGCAGGTTCCCACAGAAGGAAAGAGTTGATGAAAGTAAAAGCTATACTTTAAATGGTATCAGACATTCTTTGATTCGACAAGAGGACAGTATAATATTCAGCCTGTTAGAAAGAGCTCAATATTCTTTGAATCCAAATACATATGATCCTAATGCTTTTCCAGTTGATGGGTTTAGCGGGTCTTTGGTTGAGTTTATGGTCAAAGAAACTGAGAAGCTTCATGCTCGTGTATGTATATATGCTAATAATACTGCTGATTTCAAATAATTTTGGGTTTCATTTTTTTCTAAACTGTTGTAGATTGGTAATTGATCAGGTTGGTAGATACAAGAGTCCTGATGAACACCCTTTTTTCCCAAGGGACTTACCAAACCCCATTCTTCCACCTTTAAAGTATCCACAGGTAAACTAGTTCAATATTTAGTGTTCATCATTCATCTAGTTGATCTTATGCTGGTTCTTTGGCAGGTTCTTCATCCAATTGGTTGCCTGATCAATATTAACAGAAAAGTATGGGATATGTACTTTAAAAACCTTCTTCCCAGATTGGTTAAGGAAGGAGATGATGGTAATTGTGGATCAACAGCAGTCTGTGACACAATTTGTCTTCAGGTATAGTCTATATTATAGATATAGATATAGATATGATATCCCCATTGATCAATTTGACGAAGAATTCATGTTCTTCTTCCAGGCCCTTTCGAAGAGAATTCACTATGGGAAATTTGTAGCAGAGGCTAAGTTTCGAGCTTCGCCCGAGGACTATACAAGTGCAATAAAAGCACAAGTAAGTGTGTGGGAGCACTTACATAAAGTTCCTGTTAGTTGTTACAATAGAGGTCAATTAATGAACTTTTGATATTGTCTTTGTTGTAGGACCGAAAATGGCTGATGGATTTACTTACATATCCAATGGTTGAAGAAACAGTGAAGAGAAGGGTGGAGATAAAATCGAAAACTCATGGTCAAGAAGTGGTGATTAATCAGGGAGATGAACTGGTTTCAGGTTCAGATCCGAATTACAGAATAAAACCAAACTTGGTTGGGGATTTGTATGGAGATTGGATCATGCCATTGACAAAGGAAGTTCAAGTTGAGTATTTGTTAAGAAGACTTGATTGACCTGTAATAATAATAATAATATGTTATTAGATTACTTACTACTTATGTATTATAAATCAATGCCCCAATGTTTGGCCTCCCCTGTTTTAGAACAAAACAAAATCTTATCTATTTGCCGACCAATGAATGTTGTCTTAATCTTATATTAATTAATTCTATTTATATGTTTATTTCGGATTTCAATATGATTTTTCCTTATATTATTATTATTGATCTTTTGAGAAAAGAAAATGAAAGCGTAAAAAGGAAGAGGACGCGTAATGAAACAAGTATGAACTGGAGTGAGCTGGATAACACTTACTGCTCTGCTGTTTGTATTCATTTCTAGATCCATCTATTAATTATGTTAACTAAGTTTCAGATTCAAGTTACAAAATTGTTTAGCTAAAAATTAAACTTAGATTTAGTATCATAATAAAATACTCATTGTTATTTTTAAAAATAATAAAAATTATTTAAATAACTAAGGCCTTATTTTTTTAAAAATCTAGAAAGAAAAAAAAGTAATGATTTGTGATGATTTTGAAGTGATAATAATTATTTTTCGATAAAAAGACTTAAAAAATATGGATATATATGAATAAAATAAAATAAATAATATTTTAAAATAGATGCTATTTTAGTATTTTGATTAATGAAACGAGTGATGTGATTGTTGAGAAATGATTGATTGAAAAATTATTTTTAGATGAATTTTTTTAAAACCCAAAGAGAACAAGCTACAAGACCAACTAGAGATAAAAGGTTGATTTGATGTCCATTGGTTCACCTATGGGGAAAACATTACATTAAAAGAAGAAAAAAAATCACCCAATATGTTATTAAGGTAGATATTTGAGAAAAACAATTAACTTGACCGATTACACAGATTTTTTGAAACGAATATTAAAATTTTTTATCGAATGACTACGATTATTGAAAATTCGTTGATTTCTTTTCGACCAGATAGTCCATCAAAAAATAATACAAATGAACAGATCTGTCGTATCAGTCACATAAATTCAAACATCTCAAAAACTCAGACATCATCCACTTACACTCGACTATGCAAACTGCAGGTAACACATACAATAAGTTAACTTATGATACTAACATCATTTGTAACCTATCAAATATGTGCTTAATTATGTCATTTCTACTTATAACTAATAATGATTACTAATAAAGAAAATGATTGTTTAATTTAATGATGCTAGTACACTTATATATTTATTATCCACCGCCAGAAACATAGGTCTTAGTAACTTGAGTGAACATTGTTCTAGATAGATATAGAGAGAGAGAGATGGAGTACTGGCTGAGGAAGAGCGGCATAGCAACGCCGGCGGCGGCGATTGCGGTGGTGTGTGCAGTATTAGTGTTGCTACCACCGCAAGTGTCATCGGTTCGATATATAGTTGGGGGGAACAAAGGCTGGACCAGCAATGTAAACTACACTATCTGGGCACAGGACAAGCATTTCTACACAGAAGACTGGCTCTGTAAGTTTCAGATCTATACAATCCTTCATCCTCTGTTGTTTTAAATCATAGATCTGACTTGGGTTTTAGCTGATTTACTTGTTGTTCTTGTATCTAGTCTTTGTTTATGACAGAACTCAAACGAACGTACTAGAGGTAAACAAAACGGACTATGAGAACTGTAATTCTGATCATCCTCTCCATAACTGGACAACTGGAGCTGGAAGAGATGTGGTTCCTCTTAATGTGACTAGGCATTTTTACTTCATTAGTGGAAAAGGGTACTGTTATGGAGGCATGAAATTGGCTGTTCTTGTTGAGAAAATGCCACCGCCGTCGGCTCCAATACACGCTAAGGGCGGTGCAGACCGTGTTTCCTTTTTTCAAGGACAGATTATCATACCTTCTTTCTTAGCTATTGCAGCTGTATGGGATTCATTTGTCAGGTTCTGCTAGCCCAACAATTTCAAAAGTGTGTGTGTTTGTGATTTGATTTGATTATTACATTATATTAATTCCTTCTTAATTAGTTTATTTGATGGATTTTAAGTACCCATTAATGTTATATACTCTATTTTCTTTCTAAATATGATTGATTGATGCTTGGTTCTCATAGGTTTAAGTTGGAGTTGTTCTTGTTATGAAGGGAGGACAGTTTTATTGTGACTTAACATATTCACAAGTACAAAAAGGGAATTATTAAGAGCTTGTTTCAAAAGGGTTTTTATGGTTTATTCTTTAAGATTTTTGACCTAAAATCTAGTGATTATTAGGTTTTGTTATTTTATCAAAAAAAAACTCAATAATCACTCCATCCATTTAATCAACTTTTTTATTTATTAAAATATCAAAATTATTTTTTATTTAATTAATTTTTAAAATAGAAAAAAATAGTGATATTTTTCAATTAACAATAAAAAAACTGTTTTTTTTTTAATTTAATCAAACTGGATTTTTTAGGTAAAAACCAAAGATCAAAACGAGTACATTCATTTAATCACTTTTTTTATCAATTAAAATATTAAAATTATATTTAATTTAAAATAAAATAATAAATTTCTTCAAACAAACTTAATAATTCAACTTTTAGTAAAGTAAAAAAAATAAAACAATCATATCGGAGAGAATTTGAGAGAGAACGACAGTGTCACCACATCACTACGTCATTTCCTCTCAAATTCCTCCCCAATCATTTCTCTAACAATTTTCCATAAGATAATTTGTAATATAAGTTAAGTATTTGATTTATATTTTTATTTGGAGTTTTTAGCATTGAGTTATGTCCGAATCATTTATATTTTATGAGTTAGACAATGAGATTATATCCTATTATTTTCTCGAAAGGCACGAGACTTTATGGTTGTTTGGACATTTTTAAGTAAAGACTAACTACACTAACCGTCGTGAGTCTGAACCGTCTAACCGAAATTGGATTTTCTTTTCTTGACATATGCGTTTAAATTTCATTTTTTCCCCTTTTTTTCAGTCAAATATTGGTTCTCGTTCGTGTAAAAGCAATTTTTTTTACAATAATATCGTCTTGACATATTTAGTATGAGATGTCATTGCTTTTTTTTTGTTTTTTTTTTTTGTTTTTTTTTTTGTCTTAATTTGTATTTTTTTGGTTTCTCTGTCATTGTTATTATGTTTATTGGTTGTACATAAAAACATTTTTATAAAATATTTTTTAAAAAATTAATTTATATTTTAAAAGTGTAGGGGCTTATTTATTCTTTTTCTATAATGTGAGGAGTTATTTCTAAAAGGATAGAAACGAGGATAAGATAAACTAGAATCTGCTGGTTCTAACTTCTAACACCGGTCGTCGTCATTCATATTCACTGCTTCACCGGTTCACCGCCGGCGGCGGAAAAAATGGCCGTCATTTCATCGAACTTTCTTTCTACAATGCCGAAATTACTCAATCTAAACAGAGAGATCGATTCTTCTGTTCATTTCACTACCTTTAATAGATCTCTATTTCCATCGCGAAGCCTGAAAACTATAGTACCCAAGACTTCAGAATCGTCCTTCTCCACCGCGACAACGGCTCCTGTAATCGACGATACAATACCGAGAGAAGAATCAACGAGCGTCGATGCCCTTAAACGCTTCATAGACCTCAGTCTAGGCAACTGGACCGGTTCTTTCTACGTGAGTAAAAGGCTCATTATTGTCTTTTGTTGAGTTTCTGAGTTGTTTGACGATCCTATTTTCAGCAATTTGATGGGGAGGGTAATTTGTTGCATAAAGTTAGCACGAAGCTGGCTGCTGGTTCATATGGAGAAGATGAACTCATCAGTTTAATTCAGACGTAATCTCCAATTACTTTAAAATCCCAGATGTAATCTTGTTCACTCCTTTGGCATTGAAAGTTCACAACTTTGTAAGTTTTTTGTTTACCCAGATTGTACATCAATCAAGCATCAACAAACACTACGGTTTCTGGTGAAATAGAGGAGCCTGAGTGGGCGGAGTACAAAATTAAAGAGACAAATATGTTTACTGTAGACAAATATCAGCAGGTTGTGTGCTACTTATGTTACAAATGTTGTTTGAATGATTCTGTTTTTTTTCCTTTTGGCTGAATGTCCATGATGATTAGTTTGCAGATTGGTTTTTTCCCAAATGAAAAAGCCTTTGCTCTAAGGTACCAGACTGCTGGCATGTTGGAGAATGTATTAAGACAAGGAGTGTTAGGTGAAGATGACACTGGAGAAGAGTCACCCAAGTTAGTGTTGTTTCATTATCCGTTCTTATTCTGAGACTGTCCAAGTTTACGGCTTATAATGAATATCTAAAATGTTAATACTTTTCTTTTCTTACCTTGTAGAAACCTAAAGCTACCATCTCGTCGCCCTTCTATTGTATGTGAGAACTGCCTTTATTCTTTAGAGAAAGATATGCGTGTGAGAGCATTCCATATCATGGACCCGAAAGGCTTCCTAGAAATGCTCATCATCTTCTTCGAAGAGAGAGGAGTGAATATTCATCCTTCCTTTGATGTGTCTCAAGTAAGTGTCAGTCTCATGCTTCTTCTTCTTCTTGTTTGGAAATTCTTTCAATAATTGAATTTTGTTTGGTTACAGTCCGACAGGATTACCTCTCATATTGGTAAGTGGAAAGGGCATTCCATCACGAAACGCAGTGGTGTTTATGGAGCCACAATTAAGGAGGTTGATA
Organism: Impatiens glandulifera; assembly: GCF_907164915.1. Lineage (NCBI taxonomy): Eukaryota > Viridiplantae > Streptophyta > Magnoliopsida > Ericales > Balsaminaceae > Impatiens > Impatiens glandulifera. The sequence continues at coordinate 28,647,417 of NC_061870.1, forward strand.
CAGTTGCAGTGCTCGAGTTTAGTGAAGATGGAAAGCTAGTCCAGGTCAACTTTGGTTTCCATTTTATTGTGTTCACGATTATCTAAACTGTTTGTTTTAATTCTCTGGGAAATGATGAATGCAGGATACTACCTTTACAACAAAAGGAAGTGATGTTACATCGAATGTTCATTGGACGGGTACCATGTCTAAGAACTTGGTGACGTTCGATGGTGGTTTCCAGATAACATTGTTGCCGGGTGGTGTGTACATGGCATGTCCTTCTGACATAAAAAAAAGTGTGGCTGAATTCAAGTCGTTTCATTTGGAGTTATGTTGGCTCGAATCACCTGACAAGAGACAGAGATTGATTCGCACCTACGACGCTGAAGGTTTAGCTGTCTCATCCACTTATATCTTTGAGACCAAATCATAAAATTCTATGTAGTAATAGTAATGACATATCTAGCGGATTTTATATTATTTTAAAGTATATTAAGATTATGAATTGTTATTTCCTGAAATCCTGCATCCTCCTATAATCACTCAAGTTTATGGATGAATGGAGAAAAGAGTGGGGGGGGGGAGAAAATCACTAAGAGCCCAACAAAAGATTGCTTTGCTAATTTAAACTCCACATTTAATGGATTCCTTTTTTCTTCTAACCTAATTGGAACCTCTGCATCTGGTAGTGTTGTTGGTCAATCCTCACCCAATACACATTATCCCCCTATCCCATAGCATACCTGGGATTCTCCAAACCACTTCTCCATGTCTTCCTTTTGATGGGTTTAGGGCGGTAAATGGGTTGCATCAGCTCAAAACAGGCGAAGCCCTCTCCACCGCCTTCGCCTGTTTCCCATTATCTTTTTACCGTCCTGCCTCTTCCTCCACCTCCTCCTCAACATGGCGATTCCACCTTAATTCAGGATTCCTCGAGAATCAAGAGAGGTGGTGTTGGTTTTGTTGAATTGGAGAAGATAAAAGAGGAGCCCGAGAAGGAGGAGGCAGCCGTGGCAGTGGTGGTAGTAGAAGGGGAAGAAAATGTTATTGGGGGTGGTGATAATCTCATTGTTAAACATGAGTTGATTAACAACGATTCTAGTAAAGGAACCGAGAGGAAAGGAGCGTCTTTCGTTTTGAGATTTGGGAGATACACGGAGGCCGAGCAAATTGCTGCCGGTTGGCCTCCGTGGCTCAGTGCAGTCGCCGGTGAGGCCATTGACGGATGGCTACCTCTTAAAGCCGACTCGTTTGAGAAATTGGACAAGATTGGACAAGGAACTTACAGCAATGTGTACAGAGCTCGCGATCTAGGAAGAAATGGTAAGTTAGTTGCTTTAAAGAAGGTCAGGTTCGACACCTTTCAAAAAGAGAGCGTGAGGTTTATGGCGCGAGAAATAGTTTTCCTAAGAAGGCTTAATCACCCAAACGTGATGAAACTGGAAGGCGTCATTACAAACCGATTATCCTGCAGTATCTACTTGGTTTTCGAATACATGGAACACGATCTTTCAGGTCTCTTATCCTGTCCAGACATCAAATTCACCGGTTCCCAAATTAAATGTTACATGAAACAGCTCCTAAACGGAGTCGAACACTGTCACGAGCGAGGAATCATGCACAGGGATATAAAAACATCCAACATTCTAGTGAACAACGATGGGATTTTGAAGATAGCAGATTTCGGCCTTGCCAATTACACAAGCTCAAGACAAAGGAGGGAACCGTTGACTAGCCGGGTGGTTACACTATGGTATCGACCACCCGAACTTCTATTAGGTTCGACCAATTACGGCCCTTCAATCGATTTATGGAGCGTTGGGTGCGTATTCGCAGAACTTAATATGGGAAAGCCTATTCTAAAAGGTAGAACTGAAGTTGAACAACTACATAAGATTTTCAAACTATGTGGGTCTCCTCAATCTGATGAATTCTGGAGAAAATCAAAACTTCCACTTGCCTCATCTATGTTCAAACCACAACACCCTTATCAAAGTACTCTAAAAGAAAGGTGCAAGGAATTACCCAAGAGTGCAGTTCAATTACTTGAAACTCTCCTTTCAATTGAACCTCTTAAGAGGGGAACTATTCCATCCGCCATGGATTCTGAATATTTCAAATCAAAGCCTTTTCCATGTGAACCTTCAAACTTACCAAAGTATCCACCTAACAAGGAAATTGATGCAAAAGTTCGAGAAGAAGAAGCTAGAAGGTGATGATTGAAGTGTTCTGTTTTCTTAGTTTTCTTCAACTTTGATTCATTATGCAATCTGATATTTGTGTTTGTTTACAGACGAATTGCAGGCATAAGATCAAGAACACTAGAAACTTCAAGAAACCCAACAAGAGTTGATAATAATACTAACAAAACATTACAACAAACAAGCACAATTTCCAAAATGGTAACAACAAATATACATATCTAATTGATAATGTTTACAAATCTTCTGACCATATTACTTAATATTTACATTATGAACAGGACCGTAGAAACAACGCCGGCGGCGGTGGTGTCCGGATTAGTAAAGAACGATCAGCGACTGTATCTCGGGAGATACCCATGTATGATACAATTTCTGAAACGGCATCTCAGACTACACAAGTGTCGAGAGTTGATAGCATTCAATCAGTTCCGATCGTTACTCCGGCGACTGGCAGAAAAGAATGGACGGGAAATAGAAAAGCGAGCAATTCTTTCTCGACAAGACGGGGACATAACAATTCAAGAATTCGAACAGTAATAAAAGATTAAGAAGCAAAAGAACAAGAACTGAAATTTAACTTCTTTCTCGATGACTGTTGAATTAATCAATTCATTGCTCATCTTCCTTATGGAGTTATTTTTTTTATCCATATGGGTTGCCATTGTTTTCTCCCCGAGGAAAATGAGTTAGTTTCCTTCATTAGTTTTTTGAGATTGAATTCAAGTATTTATTTTTTTCTACCAATTTACACAGATCTATCTATTCCAAGATTGTGAAAAGCTTCAAAATAGACGAAACCCTAATAATAAAACACCATTTTAAGAAGAACCCATCAATCAATCAAAGATTAAAAACGGTGAATGAAAAATGTAGGGAAATCCAGGCGCTCACGCTGGGAAAGAGAACCAGCGAAACGATCATGGAAGAAACCCCCCAAAGAAATGGTTAATATAAGCCTATCGCACTAACGTGCGCCACGATTTAACCTCTCCCGTGGAATACCACGCCACCCCTTCCTCTTAAGGGGTAAGCGCTCGGCCTAAGGCGTATTTTTGTTTCGTCTTCCCCAGTCGACATCTTTATATACGCGTCCAATCATCCCGAAACCCTAATTTACTTAGGCGGATACCAATCCACTTATTAAAAAACGAAAAATTGAAATTGGCAAATAGTAAGTTTGCTTAATGGTCCATTTCAATTTTATTTTATTTTTGGGCTCACTCTGATGACTCTGATTTATGTAGGGATATAATATACCTTGAATTAAGCCCAAATAATACTAAAGTAGTCATTTTTTTTAGAATACTTTTTTTTTAAATACTTCCTTCTCTTTTTATTTTGTTTTAGAAAACTAATATTAATCCGTATTGAAAATACTTCCTTCTATTCTTATTTTGTTTTAGAAAACTAATATTAATCCGTATTGAGTTTTACTTTTAGCTTGGTATAACAATTATAATTATTTTCGCATTTTCGATTTTAATTGTCCCGTTATTTACGAGTTTTTCCGATTTGACTAGTAATTGATCGAGGATAGGAAAAGAATAATATTTGTATCTCCCGCCTAACTCCACCCCGATTTTATCTTGATTCTCCCCTGAATACTAATAAACATAATTAAATATATAATATTATTCCTATATTTATTTATTATTTATATTTTATGAGAGTTGTAAATTTATTTCTTTATAATAATATAAAATTTTAATATATTATAATATATATATATATATAATCTTGTAATCCCGAAAAACTATTTGTATTGAGGTTTTGTAAAAAAATTCGAAATTTGAGAATTTCAACATCCGTTTGAGTGTTAGGATTTTGGGGTTCAATTTTAAATAATACGGGAATTTAAATTTGATTTTTAGAAATTCATGAGTTTAAATTAATTAAACATAATTAATTTAAATGATTATTTATTTTGAAACAGAGTCGTCAATTGATTTTTATAATCAATCAAAGTTGGCATATATGTACAATTGTATTGACTAGAGTTTTCTTTTAGTTCGTAGTTTGGTGATACTCGAGAAAGGGTTTTCGCGCTTCATCCTCCATATTTTAAAACAATATCTACTTATAAATTTGGATTTTGAAAATCGTTTGTATAACGTTTTATTTTATCGATTATTCTTTTGGTCCTAAGAATGCATAAGATTTGTGCGTTATTTAAAATATTGTAACGACAATATTAAAAATGCTGGTACATGTTGTTGTTTGTTGTTGACTTAGGAGTTAGGAAGGAAATACCTAAAGAACATCAATCATTTTTATAAACATTAAGGTTTAAATATAAATCCCAAACGAGCATTTATCAAAATATTTTTGTGTAAATATCCCAAAAATATTTTAAAAGCATTCTATTTTTTTGAGATTTTTAGAAAATGATTTGAAGTCCCAAAATTATAAAAAAAAAATTGTAATTTAAAAATTGGAACCAAACTAGCCTTAGGACCGGAGCCCTGTGCCTCGGGTTCGTTTTTATGGGTCGAGGACTAAAAACCCTCGGTCTAGGTGGAGGGACCTCTCGGTCGAGGCTCAAGATCTACAGTCGGAGTGCCGAAGTCCCTCAGTCTAGGTGTTAAGGATTTTCGGTCCTTGGCTGAGATTCCCGGTTTGGGTGTATAAACCCTCGGTCCTAGGTTATCTCTGGGCTAAGTTCCTTGGTCATGACTCATGAGTATAGGAATTCTCGGTCCTGAGTTTGGACCTCTTGGTCTTAGGTTCTAGAATTCTCGATCCTAAGTTTGATCTCTCGGTCCTAAATATAAAAAGCATCGGTCCAAGTTCAAGAACATTGGTCTAACCTCTCGGTCCTGTTGAAATTCTCGGTCCTAGGTTCAAATTTATTGGTCTTAGGTCTCGGTCTGGACCGATGATTATCGGTCGGACGTCTCGGTACTCAAGAACATAAAAGTGCAGTTTTGTAAATTTGTTGTTTAACTTGGATTCTTTGATCCAAGGGCTTGGGTAGTTTCACAAAGTTTCTATAACATGTTGATCATCATCTCAAGGTATTAATCAATCTGAATGAAGATCAAATCGTTCAAAACTGTTTGTGATAAAAAATGGGGTTTTGATTTTAAAGTTGTTTTGAGAAGAAATTAGATATCCAATAACTTCCTTATATCTCATATATTTGATTGATACCAAAACAAGAACACTAGTTGTTCACTTTGACCAAATCAATAACTCGAAAAATTCAATTATTTTGATCAAATATGATCGGGATGGATCAAACATGATCCAAACAGTTATCTAATATATTTACAATCATGTTGGGAAGTTTTCTAGGTTGTGATTCAAGAGAATTAACCCAAAGCAGTAAATACATTTTTTTTAAATTCAAATTTTGAGTTTTTTCTGTTTTAGGTTGATGGATTGTTTCTAACCTATCCAGAAAGTTTATAAATAATCATAAGATCAATTCCCAATTATAAAACACCATAAATAGCAAACATACTAATTTATTCAAATTGAAATATAAAAAATTCAAATTCAAACTGTAAATATGAATTAGAGAGTGATTGGAATTTACCAAGAATTGGAAGAACACTCATTGATCCTTAAGAAAGTTTTTAGGATACTCAGATTCAAACTTTAAGGCCTCAAACAAAAAATTCAAAAAATCCGAAAATTTGAAACTTTAATGACGTATTTTTAATTTTCTTTGATTTTAAGGTGGAGAGTGGATTCCTTTGTTTTAGAATGAATGACTGAAGGGTGTATTTATAGCATCCCTGAGTCGGTAAAGACTTCAAGTGAATTGATCAATCAAAATTCATTTATGGTATTTTGGTTGTTATTCTTCAAGTTGGCCGGAATAGAGATAAATCATCCATATTTGAAGTGGAGAAATGATCACCGTGGTAGGGTGATCATTTCACCTTTCGAATCAGGCGGAAAAGTGAACTATTGGCTGAGTTCCAAATTTGCAAAATCAAATACGAGTCTTTGATCTTATCTTCTCCGGCGATCGCGATGAAGACGAAGGTGGCGCATGAAACGACGTCGTTTCATACGCTTTTACGTGTTCTGTCAATAGTTTGTCTAATGTCGTTGGCGTTTGGGCGTTCTGTTAGCGATTTAGCTAACAGGTGTTAACTGATCGCCTACTTCTCAGGCGCGCGCATTTCTGGCTACATCGGGTTACGCGGGCGCCTCCTGGACGTTGAATGAGATTCCAACGTCCATTCGATGGACGCGGTTCCAACTGTAGAAATAAATATGTATTTTGGCTACACCCGATTACATGTTTATTTTTATTTTAAAACCTTAAGAGTTTGTTTTAAATTGATTTTTTTTCACCTTTTTTACTTTAATTTTATATTTTTTAAATACACAAAATATTAAAATAAATATGACAAATATTTTATAAATTTCCCCCATATTTTAGGGTTAAATAAATAATTTTGGGAAAAAATGAGTATCTCATTTCATCCTAAATTATTTATTTTAATCCCTTAATTTTTTAAATTATTTTTAAGACAAGTACAACATTTATTTCAAATAATTTTATTTTTTTATTTTCACCATTTTTTAAAATTAATTAGGTTTTAATTATCCTAATAACTTAATAACTAGTCTAATTAATTATTTAAATTAATTTTTGACCATGGAGTTAAATATTTTAATTTAATTTATTAAAAAATAAATCAAAATAATCTATATATATATAATGATGCTTAATTTTTAAAGTGTCCGGATTGCCGGGTCGAGAGCTGTGGTTAATTTGGATACTTGGGTCGGATTGTGGGTTGACCCGTTTTTAAATTTAAAACGGTTAAAAATAAAATTAAAAATGCTAGAGGTATGTTTCGAACTTGCAACCTAACAAAGCAAGTACAACTCTTTAACCAACTAAGCTACAAAGACTTTATTTTTAAATTCAACACCAAATTTGATAAACGCGAGACGTTTTAATATTAATATAAGTTCAACTTTTTAACTAACTAATCTATATATATATAATGATGCTTAATTTTTAAAGTGTCCGGATTGCCGGGTCGAGAGCTGTGGTTAATTTGGATACTTGGGTCGGATTGTGGGTTGACCCGTTTTTAAATTTAAAACAGTTAAAAATAAAATTAAAAATGCTAGAGGTATGTTTCGAACTTGCAACCTAACAAAACAAGTACAACTCTTTAACCAACTAGGCTACAAAGACTTTATATTTTAAATTCAACACCAAATTTGATAAACGCGGAACGTTTTAATATTAATATAAGTTCAACTTTTTAACTAACTAATCTATATATATATAATGATGCTTAATTTTTAAAGTGTCCGGATTGCCGGGTCGAGAGCTGTGGTTAATTTGGATACTTGGGTCGGATTGTGGGTTGACCCGTTTTTAAATTTAAAACGGTTAAAAATAAAATTAAAAATGCTAGAGGTATGTTTCGAACTTGCAACCTAACAAAACAAGTACAACTCTTTAACCAACTAGGCTACAAAGACTTTATATTTTAAATTCAACACCAAATTTGATAAACGCGGGACGTTTTAACTAACTAATATATAATGATGTTGAGTAAATGGATAATTGGGTCGGATTGTAGATTGACTCACCCATAAACTTAAAACGGTTAAAAATAAAATAAAAAATGTTATCCGTAATTTTTTTCACTGTTTTTATATTATTATTCGTGCAAATGCACGGGCTAAATGCTAGTTATTTTAATTTTATAAGTTGGTGGGTAAATTTTTAGTATTTACAAATTTGTTTATATAATTTTATGAAAGAATTTTTTTTAATAGAATATGGTATAACGGTGTCCCGCAAAATTTTTTTAAAATCGAACGGAACAAAGATGATAATAAAATAAATCGATAAACGCATTTCCGTTCGCATTGTTATCCCAGTTATAAAATCTCATTCAAATTAGAGTTTTTTTTTTAAGTAGGAATCACTTCGAGAGTAAGGATTTATTCACTTATTAAAAACTCTTAATAAAATAAATAAATATAATTTATTGAATATAAAAACATGTAGTAGGGTTTAGACATTTATCATACTTATCACTTTGAATGAGATGATGAGTCAAGCACTTTAAAATCAACCAAACCTTAAAAGTGTGCAGAACAAAATTGAAATCCTTTTAGAGTTTTGGAACACAAGTAATGCCATCTAATAATTCTAGGGTGCTTGATTGTTCTAACTTATAACTAGCAAAATAAGAGTTGATAACACCATAAGTGTTGCAACTCATAACACTTGACCAACAATGACAAGATCCAGAGCCCATGATTTGTTTGTCCCAAAAATAAAATAACAAAATAATAAGAAGAAGCATAATGTATTGAATGTATACTATACACTAGTATGTGTCTAATTCTAGAATTGGAGAAGTTGCAGAGAAAATATTATAAGAATTGTGAGTATGATCATTCATAGTTGTTGTCTTCACTAGTCATAATGGTGGGGATATCGCCATGACTAACAAAGTCAATCTTGTTCAATCTAGCACAACAAAGCACAGACTCTGGCAACTCTTCCGGTTTTTGTGCCTGTTATTGATTATCGATTAACTTTCTTTTGATTATTATTTTACCCCCGAAAGAGAGTTGTAAAAACTAAAAACTAGAGAGAACAGGGGAATTAGTTGGAACCTGGATAGTTAAAGCCAGATCCAGAATGCCATTCATCAAACGATCTCTGAATGCATCAAGTCCCTTCCTTGCTATGTAACCAAATCGATGAATGTCCAGATCGATTTCGAAGTAGTTTGGTCCCTTAAAAATCAGAAAGAAAAAAACAGCAATTAGAGAAAATCATACCATATTTGTACTGTCAACAAAAGAACAATCAAATGCTCACATGATAGAATTGATGTTGGGGACGTGAAAGGACCGGTTTCTCATTGTAAGCATGAATAAGTTTTCTTTCTGTAGAGCTACTGACAAGGTCATCAGGATTCGCCACTCCAACCATAATCTTTAATCTTTCTCTAAATGGAACTAAGCTGTCTTTTGCAAACCCTTTGACTTTTTCCATATGATCATCCATCAGTTTCTGTGGCATAAATCAACACAAATTTCAGTTTAAAAAAATACAAGGAAAAGAATAATGTGGCTCTCAGAGGAAGCTAATTGTACTACTTCAAAGCTAACTTACCTTGATACTTTCTTGAAACTGGGGAGAGATGTTATTCTCATACCCCTCAACTAGTCTGAAATACAGTACAAGGCTTAAACCCTGTCCATCAGAATCACCCACGAACATAGGTGGAGCATATGTAGGCAACTGTCAAAATGCAAAAAAATTAAGTTACATGGTATACAAATAATGGAATATAGACTTCAAATCTATTGAGAGATTAGGTTGTACCTGAATATTGACGATAAGCAGAGAAGGAAATTCCCCATTTGCTTTGACAGAAGGAAGCTCAAGGAGTTTGGCTATATGACTAACCTTTCTTGGGCACTCAAATAAATCTACACCAATTGGAGTATATGGACTGAAATCTGGAGCAGGGGATTTTTTTTTGTCACTGCAGAAGGAATTGTTGAACCACTCGATTAGAGTAAAACTATTGCTAAACACACAACTCTCTAGAAGATAACACATAGAATAATAACGTACTTGAAATAATTTGTGCCACGAAGTGTAAATTTTGAAGGTGCAATTTTGGACCAACACCCTTTAGCTGGCTTCCCTTCCATACAATAGGGGACTAAAATTCCTGCCTTGGGACGATATAACAAATTCTTTGACGTACCTGTGTGAGTTCAAATCTTACAAAAGTTGCACTAAAAGGCCTACTAAACTTAACCACATACTTGATGCAGTTATCCTTTAAGGATCATAATTGTTTCAATTTTGATGCTTATGATACGGTCTACAAATAAGTGTGTAATCAGGAACAAATTTAGAATTTTTCCATCAAACAAATTAGAAAATGTTTTGGGGTTTGGATTTTAGAAGAATATCACCACAACTCATAAAAAGGTTTTGGAATCATAATAAACCAATTGCCGTGGTGGCCCACATACATTGCATTAGAACAATGAAAGTCTATCAGGCAGAGATTGGAGAATAGTACACTTACGGTTTGCATTGGCCTCTGCCCCATCAAAAGATGTTTTCTTGAATGAAAGTCTGATAACCGTTGACTTATGTTTCTGAGATTGCTGAACATGATTTGAACCATTTAAATTATCATTGAAACTTACAGAAGGAACTAGCGGAGGTAAGCTAGACTTTCGGATAATCTCTCCAATTTTCTCTTCAAATTCACGTTTGTCTACTCTTATACAACTAAAACTTCCATGAGCACTGTCCAATTTTTTCTTCCTTGCTTTATCAAGTTCTTCAGGCATTCCAATATCACTTAAATGTGTAGATCTATTTGAATCCTCGAGTCCATCTTTACCTAAAAGTTTTTGTGTCTTGTATTGGACCTTGTTCTCAACAAAGCGTGATGAAGTTTCATACTGAAGTATTTGACCCCTTGAAAGATTAGAGAAAATATCTGCATGAGCAAATGCAGAAGGGGGAAGGCATAACTTTAGTTGACAAACAAATATGTGGTATCTCATGATAGGCATTTACCAAAAACAAAATGGTTATCTTTGTTAATAAAACAACTGATCATGATTGTTCCCACAAAGGAAGAGGGTTCTAGCATAGTAATACTTCCATATGGATCTGACACTAATTAGAAACAGATTGTGATCCTAAAGAGAAACAGATTGTGATCCTAAAGAAAAACGCCAACTGCTCTAGCAATGAAATGAATGAATAGGATATGTGATCCTAAAGAGCACAATACATCCTAGTAAATCCACTGTTCAGATAAAGGGAAAAATGGAGTTTCCTAAGACGTGATCCATCACTTGCAATTTAGATTTTTTCACAAAAAATAACTTCATAAAAAATAACATTCTACAGAAAGTCTTCATTACCTCCATCGTACACGCTACTGAAGTCATCGTCGGAGTCAGATTCTATTAAGCTGACAGAGTCAAACCATGCTTCCTCTGGACAAATTACTGCAGACAGATAAGTAAAAATAAGTCTCTTGTTCAATCTTTCCTCGTTCAAGCTCAATGAAGCAGAAAACTTCTAGCTAGTGAAGGCATCAAAGTCATCCAGCACTTCGAAGAACAAAAACTAATATACATAGCTAATGTCTAGTGTCACAGCTAACTAAATGAATTTCATATCAACTTTAGTGTGCCATGATACTTGTGATTGGATGAGTTTATTAGTGCGGATGTTTGAGTTGCATATCTACTTCAGTACTCATACTTGCTGTTGCAACTTGCAAGCCCATATTAGGGGATCGAGTCTAAGGTCTTACAATTTGGTAGGAGGGACATCAACTGACTTAAGATTAAGTTGGTCGTCCCACATTTGTTGATTAAAATACTAACTGAAAGATCATTTCTGCCTATAAGCATCTCATACTTCCTTGAGACTAGGGATGTTTCGGTGACCTAGTTTCTAGGATGGGGGCTTGTTGCTCCCCAATTGTACACATCATACAGGCCAGTTCTGAAGCATAAGAATCGTATGCTAGAACACTGTGCATATCCTTGTCTACATGACATGTCAATTGTCTTTAGCATATATGAGGAGTTAATCTCTACAATTGAGGCTTAATGATCTAAATATGAGTCCAAAAACTAAAAAATCCTGGCCAGAAAGACCATCAAACAGAATCAAATTTCTGCTTCTCCTGCATCACTAGAACGTGTCTTTTCAACTTTCTCTACTAAATATTTCACCTTTACAAGTAGTAACCTTAACATTAGTGCTATGTTGTGGAAAGAAAAAGTTTTACCATTTCTATCGATCTGACCATGGTGCCACTCCAACTGGGTGATATGGAATGTCGAGTTGGAAACATCAGAACCGCTGCGCGTGGTGGTTATCTGAACAAAATCACTCCCAGAAAAATCTGTTGCACAATCACTATTCTTTTTCCTGATTCTATCAACCACAGATTTGGAAATCCTTTTCCGGCTTTTCCTTATCCGCTGAAGGCGCCTTTTGCGTGGTTTAGTTGACTGAGATGGAATGGATATGCAGCCTCCCATTTTCAACTTATTAACCAAGCACTCTTCAGCAATTCTTTATTCATGCAAGAGCATCTACAAAAAGGAAATGAACATTTAATGCTTTAATTAACACATCAGAAAGTCAACTTGTATTAAAAGGATTTAAAAACAGTTATGAATCCGAGGTGCACACTTTTTTACATCAGAGAAAATAAATGAAAAGATAACATCAATGTTAAGAGTATTAGATTCCTGTGAAATCAAATAGTCCCATTAAAAAAAACAAAAACAAATAGTCCCATCTTGTGCAAACTCCTACTTCTTGATTCATCAATACGATATTAACAAATATCTATATAATAATATGGTTTCCAATTTTCAGGCAACATGGAAAACCAATTTAAGAAAATGATCAATCCAGAAAAGCCCTGAAAACAGTAATTATCTGGTTGCAGTTGATAGATTTTTGCAGATTGGTGACAGATGCTAACTAAACTAATATGATGGAGATTATCAAAACATGCACTGATGAATATTAACTTGTAATAGTGCATATTAGCTTGTCCAGTGAGAACATTTTTATCTTCAATCTTAGATAAAAGAAAAATGTCCTCAAATGGAGTTATCAAATACTTAATTCATGTTTGAATCTTATTCTATATCAAAGATCACTGAAGCTGTGTGTTCTTTAATTAGAAGGTTAGAAGCCAACTGTCAGCCATGAATCTATCAATCTATCACTCAACACCGCAAAGCAGGCTCTTACGAACAGATGATCATAAAATTATCAAAAGATTTGGCATGAACTAGAGTTACTAGACCATAAATTCAAATCCATAATCCATTAATGGAAAAATAATAATAGTAATCGTTTGCCAGTAATTTCAGCAAATATGTATGCACTATTACTAATTAAAGAATGTCAGCAACTGTCATCTATATCTACACTGAGATATCATAGTTGACATGAACTAACACAATGAAAACAAACAAATATATTGATGTTAAGAGCTCAATTACCGAATGTTCATCGCCAGCATCGGATACAATTATACAAACACATGAGAATCGCAGATTGCCATTACAATCCAAATACAAACTAACATGTTACGTATTTTAGAGAAAACTACATAATATGCTAGCAAATCAAGTTGTGTAACTAGAAAGGAACGGCGTTGTCATTTTGAAGACGAAAATGGAAACGTAAAGTTTTGAAAGATGAACTCACGCATTCACTAACATTACGCATATAAACAACATGACTTACGGAATTCTCTAAGATACATTTGCAGATTCGGAATCGATATTGAAGAAGATCAAGCGGTTAAGTGATCAATCCACCTTCCCTTCCTCTCTCTCTCTCCGTATAACTGACGACGTGATCAACTACAGTCAAGGGGAGAGAGAAACGAGATCCGCAAATACAATTACGAACTTAATGAATGCATAATCTATCTATCTATCTTCTTATTTCTGTAATACAACCGATCAATATTTTTGGAATTCGTTTTTTTTAATTAATATTTATACATACAAAAAAATATTTTTATGCATGAATTTGGTATAATTAATACTATCTTTCATAAATTTAAAACATCTAGAGTAAATCCTACTTTGACTACTAAAATTATGGATGAATTTATTTAATCTTTGACCTTAAGACACGTTTTATATTGGTTATGTCACATTAATATATTATTCATATTAATTTGCTTAATTACATTATTTCAATATTTGGATAGATCATCAAAATGGATTTTGGAAATAACATTTTGATTATTTAAATAATCCCATGTTAAATAAGACATTGCCTATTTCAATAATCAACATATTTTATTTTATGTTTTGATTATACACTGTATATAATTAAATTTCTTTAAAGTATTATCCGATAGAGTAATAACCACGCTTAAATAGTAAATTTGGTCGGTCCCAACTTGGGTCAATGTTGTAAAATAATATTCTCGCTAAAAGTATAAGATAATAAAAAATTAGAAAATTATTAAGGACATAAATAGTATGTAAAGTAATAATAATTTCAGAATTATATATATATATATATATATATTGTATATGAGTTACAAAATTCAATTCTTTATTTTATGTAAAATGTTTAGCTTTTGTTGTAATAAGTAATTGTTTAACGTGTTGTTTGCTTAAAATATTTTCTTTGATTACACGTTTGGAATGACATTGCTATCGTTTGGTTCAGAATCAAATCATTTCATCCGTGTTTATTACCGACTATTTCATCCGTGTTTATTACCGACTCAATAATTTCTTCATTCGTAGGTGATTCCATAACCGCATCATTCTCGCTTGAATAATTTAAGAGATACTCAACTTCCATCATATTCCTATATCGTATATTAGAGATAACTTCATTTAATCTTCAATATTTTTATTTGTTTCACAAAGTATTATCATTTCAATTTATGTTGTGTGTTCATTAATTTATATTTTAGAATTACAATGAACTTTAGATGATTGTGTTTTTATACAATATACGCAACACAATTTTTTATATGCATGAATCTAGTTAGATATAATTAATCATAAAAAAATCTAAGTTTAAATATTAGTAAATTGTATTATTTTAAGGAGGTTTAACTCTATTTGTTTGTACAGAGATATTATATATATATATATTTATATATATTTATGTCTATATATATATATCTCAAATTGATTACAAATTGATCTAAGGTCATGTTTTTTCATCCAAATGGAAATTTTATTTATTATATATTTTAAAATTATTTTGAAAATAATATTAATCATGGTAAAACAAAAATGAAGTCAACAAAATATTATTGTACATTAACTTATAAAATAATACCTTTTTAAAAAACACTTTTTAAGATTTAAGTTTAAATTTATATGAAAATTAGTTAATAAATTGATGAGGTAATTGATATTTTCTGCAATTTTATATTGATTTTCATATGGCATGGTATATGATTTTGTTCATTTTACTCGCAAATAAATTTAAATTAAATTTCTCATTAATTTAAACAGTTAATCGTGTTAGTTAAATATATTATATTTATTTTAATTTAAAAATTATTTTATTTTTATTAAACTTTTTCTTATTTTTAATCATTTTATTTAATAGTATTTAAAAATATATAATTACTTTTTCTTTGTTAAACAATAATATTTATTATTATTTTTATGTAATAATAATTTATTTTTCTTAATAAAAATAATGTATGTTTAATACTATTATTTTTCATTTTGAATTAATATTTTAAAACTATTATTTAATTCTAAATATATATATATATATATGTATATATATTTAAACATAAAAAAATGATTAATATCTTTAGCACTATATTAAAAAAACAAATATTTACACTATTTTATTTTTGTCTATTGAAATTAATATTTTAAAATTATTAGATATTTTTGTAAATATAATATATATATATATATATATATATAAAATATAATAAATACTTAATATATTTTTGTTTAACAAAAGTAACCCTGACAAGGTAGCCGATCAATAAAAGATACACCAAAATGTCATGGTTTGATTAAATCTGAAAAATTTCAGTAAATATATATATAATGTTACCCAATCTTTATTTTTATTTTGAATCAATATATTATCTTAGTGCTCTTTTTTATCTATAAAACTCTTTATAAAACTGTAACTTACTTTACATGTTAAAAAGCCTTTATTAAAATTTTATTTTATTATTACTCTCCTATATAATTTTATTATTATATTTAAGTTTTCATAAAATCCATTTTCTTCTTCATCTCTTTCACCTTATTTACTTAATTTTTAACTAAAACATCTACTATTATCCTTTCATTCCACAACAATAGTACAAACAAGCACACATACAAGACTCTAAATACAAATTCTTGGGCATTTTCAATTTATATCTGCTTATTTTTTATTTCATAGTTTATGATGGCTGATGAAAGATGGATGTTTCATTCAGTTTTGTTTATTTGTTGTTGATCTTCTATCTTTTCATATTGATATAAAGAGTGAGATATCATTAGACTATTGTGTATGATTTCACCGTGGATCTTTGATTCCATAGTTGATTTCTAACTGCTATTAGGTTTCATTTGGCTTTGTTAATATGTTAATAACTTTTGATACTCCTTAGTTTTTTTTTACGACAATTGTATCATTCAATTTGTGTTGATGAGTCATTGTGTTAGGTTAGATTTAGTTATGATGGATTAGATTATATTGAATTTAATTGGGTTGGGTTATATATTTATGTTTATTTTTTTATAAATTTTATTTGTGCTTAATTGTTATATTAAGGACACAACAACAAGACAATGAAATTGGAACTAATGATATGGAGCAACAATAAGTTACCAACTAATATATTTTCTCTATTTTATTATTTTGTTTGTGATTGTGTATATTTTTGATAGTATTAATATTTGATAAATATTTATATAAGTTAAATTATAACGAATTATATACAAAATAACATAAATGATATAATTTTATTATTTATTTTAAAAATAAATGATAATTATATATTATTATTTTATTAATTTTAATATAGTTAATATACAAAATATTTAAAATAGTAATTAAAAATAATTTATACAAATATAAGGATAAAATAGTTTTTAAAAAAAAATATTTTTTATCTTTTTTTATTCCACCAATCAAATAAAAAATAATAAAATTTATATAATTTATACACTCAATCAAACACTAAAAACCTATATAAATTATATAGATAATTTTTGCATCTGTAATAAAAAAATGATTTCATTGTTTTCTTCATCTACATCTATTTTCTTCATCCACATCTATACCAATATGGATGTACATGTATGAAGAACGTCATACTTACACCAAGAAGATAAAACAATGTAAGTGGTATTTATTTTTATATTTAACCAATTATTTAATGAGAGAAATTATGATATTTCAATGTTATAACCATTAGATCAAAATGTCACGGATTCGATTCCGTCTGAAAGCGCTCTGAGTTTAAGTCGGAGTCATGATTTAAGTGTGGTTAACATATTCTTTATTCTAAAAAAAACATTACTCAAGTATAATAATTCTTAAAAGAGAATTCAATGACACTATATTTACTTTAATTAAGTTAATATATTTATTGAGAATGTGAAATCTTTAAATTCCAATATTACAAGATGGTTTCTAATGGATAAATTAATGATAAATGAATAAATAATATGAAATTAATTAGAGAGAAATGTTTTGAAGATGTAAAAGAATAAATTATATAGTATGAAAATATAAATAAATTAAAATTTCAAGTTTTTTATTATTATGTTTTTTTTAATTTAAATAAATGGAATATAAATTGAAGTATTTAACTAACAAATGGTACAACAGTGCAAAAGTTAACCCTCACAGAGATAGAAAGAGAAAGGAGAGTGTTTGTGGAAGAGAAAAACATCATCTTCATTCACGGCTTCCTTTTCCTTTATATATATATATATATATACACACATTATATGAGGTGATTTTTGATTAGTTTTGTATTTGCCACTGTACATGCATGCTATAGCTGCAATTGGACCGCTGCTACAGGGGTTTAGTCGACTGTTGTGCCAAGGTTTCCGATAACTAGTCGCCGCCATCACTTATTCTTCGACCTCCTTCGGTAACCCTCTATCTCTTTTCTCTGCTCATTCTTAATGTTGCTAATGCTTCCTCAAACCAGATCTGTGCATTTCTTCTCAAGTATTAACCATTTCCTCCTTAACTTGACGACTAGAGATAAGCTGAATTAGGGGTTGTGGCAATCTTGATTTCGTTTTCTGATCAGTGATATGGGTTTGGGGGGTCATCTTCTTCCATTATCTTGTTTGCTATTTATGTTTCATTTACTCTATTGTTTTACCATTGTTTAGATTAGAACCTGGAAATGGATAGAACCGCTGGCCAAGGAAGTAACAGTGTGGACACATTTTTGCGGAACTATAAGCTGGGTAAAACCCTTGGCATTGGTTCTTTTGGCAAGGTCAAAATTGCAGAACATGTTTTAACTGGGCATAAGGTTGCTATAAAGATCCTTAACCGTAGAAAGATAAAGAACATGGAAATGGAGGAAAAAGGTAATACTTTATAATTTGTATGTGCCGGGTTTTGTTTTGTTTCTTGATGCGAATTTTTATACATTAATTACACTGTAGGTTGAAATTCATAGGTGTATCTGCCTTCCTTCTTTTCAATAGTTTTATAGTATGATCTTGTTATAGGATTTCAGCATTCAGTTACATAACATTTGTTGTAGGTACCACTTACGAGTGAGAAATATTGTATCATAAGTAGTGTAGCCCAATTTTTTTCGTTAATTAGTCTATACTTCTAAATGCTTGGATATGATCTTCCTTGAAAAGGATCACTTAGAGGAGTTAATCACTGGGCTTACTGGTGTTCTCATCTTCCTTGTAGGTTCTGTCTTTATATTGATGTTCTTTATGGTTTGTCCTTACATTTTCTTCTTGTTGCTTTGCAGTTAGACGAGAAATCAAAATATTGAGATTATTTATGCATCCGCACATTATAAGACTCTATGAAGTTATAGAGACACCAACAGATATTTATGTTGTTATGGAGTATGTGAAGTCTGGCGAGCTGTTTGATTACATTGTGGAGAAGGGGCGGCTTCAGGAAGGTGAAGCACAAAAATTCTTCCAGCAGGTAAAATTTATAATTGTGCAGCTATTTATGTTTTCTGGGTACCAAAATAACTGAATCTTTCTAGTGTCCTCATTACAAATTTTAATGATACTATTATAGATAATTTCTGGTGTTGAGTACTGCCACCGAAACATGGTGGTGCACAGGGACCTGAAGCCCGAGAACCTACTTTTGGATTCCAAACAGAATGTGAAATTAGCAGATTTTGGTTTGAGCAATGTCATGCGAGATGGACATTTTCTGAAGACAAGTTGTGGAAGTCCAAACTATGCTGCACCAGAGGTATGATATTTCTTAGTGATTTACATCTGAAAGTGCAACGAGATAGAATATTCTGTTAATTTTAGCAGATTGATAGCACCAATTCTCTACAGGTTATTTCTGGTAAACTCTATGCTGGGTCTGAGGTAGACGTCTGGAGTTGTGGAGTCATATTGTATGCCCTTTTATGTGGCACCCTTCCTTTTGATGATGAAAACATTCCCAACCTTTTTAAGAAAATAAAGGTATATTGATCTTTCTGATTTCAGTGTCGGATATAAATATCTTGTTTTCTTTATACATGTGTATATCTTCTTTTATATTTGAGATAATTGAAAGAAACTTGCAGCCTGTTTTAGTTAATAAAAAGAGTATTTGTTTCCTCACTTCTTTACTTGTTTTGAGACATGAGCTTTTCCTTTCCTGCCCTGGTGAAAAAATATATGAAAATGAAAACCATACATGTTAAGTAAAATCCAGGAGCTTTAATGACAAGCCAGAATTTTGAAATATCAATTTCTTTGCTTGAACTTGTGCCACCTGTTAGAGTGAAACTGAAATTCCCTCTACTGCACCACCATCCTCACTCCTACTCCCAAATCTTCCAAATGTCATTTTGGACACATTTCATTAGTTTCTGGAAATGTCTTTGACTCATCTAGTACTCTTTGTGTCAGTGTGGATAACTGGATATTTAAGGAATTTGTAGTTTTACGCAACAAGGAAGATATTGAAATTTGCAACTGAAAGTTAAGAGGAACCTGTTTCATGAGAGCATTGCCATTCAAATTAAAATGCAACATAACTGTGAGCATTTTCCAGAGTACTTTATTAACATATTTTCTGTGCTAACCATACTACTAATTACTCTTTATTTGTTTAATACATCCTCCTCATCTTCCATTTGCAGTTTTGTCTTTTAACCCTTGATCACTTCCCCTTTCTCCTTTCAGGGTGGAATATATACACTACCCAGTCATTTATCTCCTGGGGCCAGAGACTTGATTCCAAGAATGCTTGTAGTGAATCCTATGAAGCGTATTACTATCCCTGAAATTCGTCAACACTCATGGTTCCAAGCTCACCTACCTCGATATTTAGCAGTACCCCAGCCTGACACAACTCAACAAGCAAAGAAAGTGAGTGTGACTTCAACTGCACGGTAGTTGATTTGTTATTTTGAACAAACTGCTCTGTACAAGGAAATCAGACTTATGGATGGCAATCTGCATATGAAAAGAACCAGAATGTAACTTGGTTATTTGTCATCTACTGATCCTATAAGTATAGATTTTTATGTATTCAAGAGATATGTGCTTGAAGATCATAACACCGGTTGGATAAAATAACAGAGACCTAGGTTTTTCTTTTAAAATGACTTTAAAATTTGATATATTTTGTGAAGTCCGATAAGATTATTGAACTCAATCTTATTGATATTATTCATAATTTATTGTTTTGTAATTTCTTAAAATCCCAAATACAGCCTTTGAATCTAACATGCTTATTAGGAAATCCAACAATATTGAAATCTCAAGCTATAACTTTCCATGCTCCATGCTCTGACACTTCTTTGATTTGTGTCCAACCTTTGCTTTCATATCTCATTGGATAAATTTTCTTCTTTTCAGGCATTAATCCTCCTATACTTCTGTGACTTAAAAGTTAATTGTTCTTTAGGCTTCAAATGGTTTAATTCCATAACTCCAATGACCATCTTATTTATTTTGGATAAATGATTGGTTGCCACCTTGTTTTTTTTTTTAAAATGTTTTGTATATGTAAAAGAAATTATGCAAAGATCACACAATCTCGTTAACAAGTACATTACATGCACACGTATTTAGAATAGCAACCCAAAACAAATGAATTATTCTTTTTAAATGATCATGAAGGATGCTTCCAAACGAATGCCTTGTGGCCATGAATCTTGCACACTTTAATAATGAGCTATAAACAGGCCTCCCAAAACAAATGATTGGTTACCACATTTTGCAGATTGATGAGGACATTCTTCAAGAAGTTGTTAAGATGGGTTTTGACAGGACAACCCTATTTGATTCTCTTCGCAGTAGAGTACAAAATGAGGTTAGCTTTCTTCATGTTTCTTTTCTTGTTTATTTGGCCTAAAGGGTGGGAAAAAAGAGAAGTTTTGTTGCTTTGTTTAGATGGTAAGGTATTTATTATCAACTTCTGTTTAGATGGCTGCGTAGGTTCAGATTTTCTTGCATTTTTTTGGCTTTAAGTTAGATCTATGATTGACTTTGTGTGGATCCATAGAGACCATGTCCTCATCCATAGAATTGCAAGCGCCTAGATCAATCAAAAAGACATAAAAAATACATAATTACGTCAACTATAAGACCCCTAGCATATTGCGGGTCATCGTCACTATTATCAAAAAGAAAATCTTTAGGCTTCTTATCCAGGAACTTGTTCACAGATACTGTGATGAAAGAAACATCCGAGTTTGTCGGTGGGCATTTTACCAAATAGAATCGTCCAATTCTCTTAGAACCTACACCACTAAAATACCCCTAGAGAGGGATAAAATTAAGTGGAATGATAAGGGTTTCAATGAGATGGGGAATGAAAACAACATATACAAATATACAAGTATTTGATAAAACAGTCCTAAGAATAGAATTCAGCCACTTGAATATGTTGGGGGATTGCATATAACAAACAATAAAAAATTATACAAAATTACTCGAAAGATTGAACTAAAAAATGAATTGGCACTTGTTACAGGAATTTCTTAGTGATTTTACCTTCAAACTCTGACCCTTCTTGGGTGATCCATTCTTCAAACATATTTCAGGGCACTGTCGCATATTACCTGCTGCTAGACAACCGTTTTCGTGTTTCTGGTAGTTACCTTGGAGCTGAGTTCCAAGAATCTATGGTAAGTCAATTGGGTATCTGTCAGATATATATTCTCCTCCCTTGGACGAAATATTATTTACAGTAGCATCCATGGAATGGAATATTAAACTCTCGGTCTCAGTACAACCATCCTCCATCTCATTTGGGTCCTTGTTAGATTTGTCATAAAGTACTTCTATGCATATTTTGCAGGAGTATGGATTCAACCCTAATGAAGCAACAGCTTCAGCAATCTCACAACATACTCAAGCCTTCACAGATTATCATGCAATGTCTCCTAAGGCTCAATTCCCCGTTGAACATAAATGGGCTCTTGGCCTACAGGCAAGCTAGCTCCGTTTTTACTGTATAATTGGACATGTCAATGGAGTTCGAGAACACTGAAAATAATAACCGTCTTATTTTGTTGACAGTCCCGAGCCCATCCTCGTGAAATAATGACGGAGGTTCTGAAAGCTATGCAAGAACTGAATGTTTGCTGGAAGAAGATTGGGCCATATAACATGAAATGCAAGTGGGTACCTCCTCCTGTGCATCATGGAGGACAAATGATCAGCAGACCTATGCAAAGTAATAATTATTTTGGGGACGACTCCATCATTGTGGAGAATGATGTAGAGCCTAAGTCACTCAATATCCTCAAGTTTGAAGTTCAGGTAACTTCATAAAGCAGATTCTATCTCAGAATTTTCTCATATCCTAGTGTTCATTTTATGGTGATTTCTACACCCACCCAAGGTAGTTCAAGTGATAATGAAGGGGATTCTTTCTTTCTTGTTTTCTTTATTTCCTACTTGTTTTTATGGTGCAGCTTTACAAAACTCCGGAAGAGAAATATCTGCTGGATTTACAAAGAGTCCAAGGGTCACAGTTTGTATTTCTGGATCTTTGTGCAGCGTTCCTTGGCCAGCTCCGGATCCTGTAGTAAAGTGGAAAGCAAGCAGACAGCCTTGTTGGTTGTTAGGGTTTAGGGTTAGGAAGAAGAGAGTTGCTTGTTGACAGAGTTGGGAAGAAGAATGACGATGTCTTTACATCATCTATGTAAATAACTCATCAGTAGCTGCGTTTGAATCTCCCAACCGCACCACCACCCCCTCTTTTTTATTATCGCTCTTAATTTGATGATAACAATAACATTTTCTTTCTTCCTCCCTTTTTATAAACTTCTTTTGGGGTGACCATATATGTTGTAACTTGACATAGTAGGCTTATATGAGAACCCAAAGAGAATGTTATTATTATTATTATTATTATATCTCAAACTTGACTTTGGAAGTTGGAATTTCATTTTAGAGTGTTATATCTCAAACCACAAATGAATGATATGTTGTTATACATAATAGATTGGAGGCAAATCAAGTGAGCTCAAAAGTGATGACAATTCACTCTCAGAAGTTTCATGACCATTACCAGCTTCGGAACTTCCTACGATACTTTCTCTCCCGTTTTTCTTTTTGCATGCTTTCCAGAGGCCAGTTAAGTTGTCGGAAGTATTATTTCCCTTAAACTTGAGGCATTCGGTTATCCCATTGAATGCATATAAAGACGCCGAAAACTTCCTCTCATACTTCATTCTCTTCATTGCGTCTTCAAGCATCATTGTCTCCTCAACACCGCCTTCACAAACCTGAGATGACATCTCCTCTGCTATCTCAAAAGGAGAATGGAAGAATGACGATTCAATTTTGTCCACAAATTGGAAGTCCATTTTTCCAATTTCTTCTTCATCTTCTATTTCAATCTCCCTTCCAAGATTATTGGAGATCTGTTTCTGATCATCAGAATTATTTGCAGCCACATAATCATCAATCATGTCGTTGTAATCTTGACAGTCCGGAGAGTTATCTTCAGGGTAATTAAGGAAATCTTCCAATTGGAAGTCAGATAGTTGGTTGACTGTTTCGTTTTGATTATTAAGTTGAGAATTAGAAGATTGGGAAGGTGTGTTCGGTACATCGTTTCTTGCTCTTAGTCTATGGAGGACGAGACTCGCGATTCTTGAAGGGAGAGCTGCTGCAGGTACTGATGAATGAGATGTAGAAGGAGGCCAGAAATTGGTTCGAGTATTGGCTCCTCTAAGCAAACATGCAGCCTCATCATAGGCTCTGGCTGCTTCTTCAGCAGTATCGAAAGTGCCTAACCAGACTCTAACTTTCTGGATAGTGTCCTTAATCTCTGCCACCCATCTTCCAGAGGGTCGTTGCCTGACTCCAACGAACCTCTTTCTTGACCGGCGGGCCACTCCGCCTATGGCCTCCCTGGCTTCCTTCATGGCCATCTCTTCCCAGTTGATCAAGCTACCTGCAGCTTCATCATAGATGATGTTCTCATGAATTTGTTGATCTGCATACAATAATTGATCACATGCTTTTCTTTTTCTTGCCATTTCTAAACTGTTTGTTATTTACTGGTTGTAAGTAGTAGATGTAGATGATCGAGGCAGTAAGCAAATAGAGATTTATTTATAAGCAAATAACTGCCGACAAGTTCATATTATTCTATGTTTCTTCCTTACCCAATTAAACAGATGCTTTGACCTGGCCAACTATGTTCCTGACGTATTTTTTTTATAATTAGTTAAAGCATTGAAGTAATCACTCTTATGATAGAGACATTGTCGTCCTATTTTTCAACCAGATGTTTTACTGGAGTTTGTTTGGTGTTGACAACTTCAAAATAATCCATTCAAATATTTAAATTATTATGGAAACTGATAAAGCCTGAGTATTTGACATTTTAATTAATAATTTTGATAAAATAATTTTATTAACTGGATGTTAAATGATTTGGAGTTAGTTTTAACAGTCGACCTCAAACAAGCCCTAAGGTGAAAATGAATAAAATGTCCAATTTTTCTTGTAGCAAAGGGAGAGTGGTACAAAGCTTGAACCCATGACCCCATCTTTATGTACCTCCAAAAACATTAATAATATATATTTCAACCCACAAACAATTTTGATAACTTTTTTTAATTGAAATATTTGTAGTTTTGTACTAACTATTCCAATAGTATAATACAAACATTGAAATGTCACAAACAAATCACAATCAATTGGTGATTGGAGCATGGGAGGGAGCTAGAGAAGGGTCCCAATCCAAATCCAAATCAAAACTTCCAAGGTATGGTCCAAGCACTAAATCCCATATTTTCGATGCACTGGAAACCTCATATTCGATTTTCACTAAAAATGGCTTAAGTTGAAATGGAGGTTACAGCTCGGGTGGTCTAATAAACTTCTTCTAGAGAATAAACTAAAATTTCAAAAAAATTAAACAGTTAACTGAGTCCTGAGTCAACTAAGGAACATTTTAATTTATTTTTTGAATGAGTTAAGAAAAGTGAGGGAGATGGAGACATTTTGGAGAAGAATTATATAAATGTAAGAAAGAGACTGAAAATAATACTATAATTATTGTGGGGGGAGGCAGGCAGGAATATTCGTTGAGAGTGATTACCTAACCAAACCCTCCAAAAGAGAAGTAGACAAAAGGATAAAAACAAAATGAACCTTTTTAGGGTTTGGTTTGTTGACTTTATTTATTATGCTTCCACATGGAGCCATCTCCCATTCTTTACACTCCAAAAGAAACTGAAATAAATAATACTAAACTTCATATGTTCATCTTTTGCCCAACAATCATACATATGTCAACTCCCATCTTTCATTAGTTTTTTATTATTCATACATTAAAGAGGAAATGTAAGTCAGTTGAATCCAAGCTTTTACAAGAAAATAACCTAATGATTATTCTTTATAGTGATTCTGATATACAACAACATCAGTGTCTGTGCGTGGCCAAGTGAATTTCCGATTAGTTGGAAAAAGGACTCTTACTGAATTAATAACTTAACTGAGAAACAAATTGCACAAAAGTTCCGACTAAAATTCAAACCTCAGTGGCGGCCTGAAGAAGTGGAGTACTTGGGCTGTTTCCAGAAGCACGTCTGATTGGCGTCAAAACAGGATTCTGATATGCACTGGCTAATTTCTCAAAGAAATCGCCCATTGAAGAGTCATTTTCATTCTCTTTGTCTTTACTTATCAATGTCTGCATCACAAAATACACCATGTTAATTTGTTACGATAAAAATAAAATAAGATTCTCAAGCTCAATTACTAACTAATAAACATTTAGTTTACCATTGATGACCAAAAGTCACTAAGAAACAGGAAGGGGAGAAAAGAATATTCAAATGCACGAGATAAGACTCAACAGTATTTACCTCAACAGAATAAGAATGAAATGCTGGTTGAAACTGTTTTTGGCAATAGTCATTGAACAGAAGAGTAAGAACCGGAAGGGGAAGACATAAGATTGAAGCTGTCGGGAGTTTCTTCAAGCTAAATATTCCAATTGCAATAACATGCATCAGCATCAGAGAGAATATCATCCAATTATGCACTTTTGGCCAAAACTTTCCACCAGTCTCAAACTTGGGTTCATAAACATTCAATAACTACACATTAAAACCAATGTTATCAGAAATATTCACAACTAAACCAACATATTTATATTATCTTATGCAAATAGTCATTAAATGATAAAGAGAAGTTTTGAAAGGGCAACATAATCTGAATGAACAAACTTCCATGATGCCAAAATGATCTTTAGGATTCAGAAAAAAAAAATCAGGTGAAATTTTTAATTATACATCTTTTAATATGTAGGAAGTCATAAAATCATTTGAACACAATTTATCTTCAAAAGCAAGAAATAAAACCAACCTGATTGCGGTATATGATATACCCCAAGCAATAGTATACCAAGACAAATGGCACAATTAGTGGAGCAAGGAAGAAGTATACCACACCAATAAGTCCGAAGAGGACAATTCTGGAAATTTCACTGTGATAAGGAATTGAAGGCACATTTACTTTTTCTTCATTTTTCCCAAAACATGTTCCATTAATAAAACTGGATATGAGAGGAAATAGCCGAAACAGCTCTGAAGATGTACTGGTCCATCCTGATGTGACGACGTATGAAATAAAGAAAGATGCCTGCAAGAAAATGCAAAAAAAAAATGGAAACCATGGCAGATGGTCATAAGAGGTCAATTACAGATTTTTGCAGTAGTGTTAAAATGAACTTGTTAATTGGGAATAAAGATGAGGCTATATCACTACCTGTCCTGGAACAGCTTCAGCAAGCACACTAGGAATATTTTTTGGCTCAAAGACAAGACCAAATTGATAAAATACCGTTCCCGAGAATACATTTGCAAAGAAAATGTTCCATGTGGTAAACCACAATAACTTGGAACAAGTGCTTAATTCTATTTGACTGTGTGAGATGCATCCTTGCATGGAAGAAATCATTATCATGACTGGTGGAATAAATGATAGGAATAGTTGAAGAATGAGACTCGGAAGATAACCTGTAACAACTTGGCTGACCACAGTTCTGTAAACCACAAGATCTCGTATCAGTTTCTTTTAGAAAAGTTGCTTAAAGATGAAAATAAGGCTTGCTTGGTCTTCTACAGAAAATCATGCCTAGCATGTCTAATTGAAGTATATTTTCAAAAACTACCAATTATTCAGTGTCAGGGATAAACCAGAAGGCAAGATACAAAGGTTATCACTTACAGGCTCAGGAAGCCTTTCAGAAAAGGGAACCAGGTCTCCAACTGCTCCAGATTAGCAAATCCTTGTACAAGGAAAACTGGGATGAGGAACAGAATGGTAATAACTATAACAAGAGCAGCCGCCAAAACCTTGTTGATCCACTGTCTAAAGAATGATGGAAAGAAAAAAGGCCAGTAAACATCACGAGGCTCAGGAGCTGTCTCAGTAAGCCACTCTGTTGGATTGGTTCCTTGTCTCACAAGTGAAGCTATCGCAGCACTGTATCTTGAATTGAAAGACACAAAGGCTGCTGGAACTTCCTGTGTCTCAAACAAGAAAACCAATATTAACGCATTCTACACATGTTCTATCTGTACACAAAGTTATAATAGTTTCAACTCAAATATCCCCACGAGGTATCCTGATTTTGGGTAAGACAAGTCCTAATAACAGTATTATGTCATTTCTGAGTTTGATAACTCTGGAGATAGTCGCACTCCGAAAGAGGAGTGGAACCCAACATTCTAAAAAAAAACTCTGGAGACAGTGTGAAAGAGTCTGTATTCCCCACAATCCACCATCTTCTCTTAGGTATTATCTCCATCTCTGTATAATTCTCACCTTCTTCTAATAATCCTAGTTCTCAACGTTATATTTGCTACAATATGACATCAGGTTGTGGGCAGATTCCAAGAACAGAACGTACCTTAGCCATAACAGATGATTGCTCAAGACGCACATTGGCTTCTATATCTTCAAACTTCTTTTCATATTGATCTAAACGGCGAGCCTTATGCCCAAAACAGCCACCACAAATCCATCTGCGACCAGTGTCATTAATCGTCCTCATGCGCACAAGCCTTTTGTATAACTTTTCAGAGTTCTTCTGGAAAAGTTATAGTGTGTAAGTTAAGAGCAATAGATAAAAGGGAATCAGGTAGTATGTAGAATAGTATAAATATATCTAATGACAATATTAAAAGATGTCTAAATAAATTCACATTAGAATAGCTTGCAATTGTGTAATCATGACTAAATAGCATTTAACCGAAGGACAAATGTTTTTTTCAAAAAAGTATTTAAGAAAAGTTCCGCTGGTGCAAACTAATCAAAGAGCATGCAGGCTTACAATTACACAGTCCTTTCTAAATGCCCAATAACCACACCAAGTTTAGTCACTTTAGCTACTGTTGATGTTGCTTCTCATAAATTAGTATGATTACCAAGCTTGCTAATTCTAGCTCTTGCATTACATTCCGTAAGTAAAGAGTGTGATAAGGAAATCATGATAACCGTGGGTGGAAAAAACTTTATGAATGTAATTTGTTTTAGGGTTCTCAAATGCCCAATGTACATCTTTTCTCTCATATGGATATGCTACCCTAGCTGGAATGCTGATAGAATTAATTTCAATGAACCATCACACCTTGATAAAAGAACTGAAATCAAATTTTAAAAAGGAAGATAGTTTGAAAGAAGAACTTACTAATAGACCTTGAAGTTCGTCTGTTTGACGAACCACGGTATGTGAAAGATATGTCGATGGATGGTACTCTGTAAAGAACTTATCAACACTTTCACTGATGCTACTGTCTGGCGAGACAGGAACACTTCGAACTAAGATAGTAAACTGTTCTGGCAGAGGTTTGGATGCCTGGAAATACGCAACCCTCTTCATTGCGATTGACTTATACTCCTGCAAATGGTATATGAGCATCTCAAGAATCAACTGTCACATTGTTATACTAAAAAAAGAAGAAGGTAATTGTAAAAATACTTACAGAGTAAAGAAGATAGCAGACAACCGCCGTGAATATATATATGGCAGAGAAG
The DNA here is from genome assembly GCF_907164915.1 of Impatiens glandulifera. Lineage (NCBI taxonomy): Eukaryota > Viridiplantae > Streptophyta > Magnoliopsida > Ericales > Balsaminaceae > Impatiens > Impatiens glandulifera. Next base: position 28,676,831 of record NC_061870.1, read on the forward strand.
TGAACCCATAACCTTAGAGAAAACACACACATTTGAAGCAAGATGTTAAGCACAAACTACTGATTGAGCCCATAGGAGTGGCAAATCATAGAACTTTTAAACAATATCAATACATGTTGGTCCTGAGAGTGCAGTGACTCACCTGTTAGATCCATTATTGACATTGGATATACTAAATGAGTCCAAGGATCGGTTTGACAGGTCTGAAAAATCAATAATTAGTTGATCCCCCAAAAAATTGATGGGAAGAAGAACTAATATTCCGAGTATCCCAGCTAAAGAAAAGACTCGCAAACTGCATGTCAAATGAAAATGAAAATTTACAGATGATCAGAATCTTGAGACAGGGCCAAGTGAGAAAAACATCTTCTTCCACCCAATCACTCCTACTTCAGTACTCACCTGAAGACGAAAACTCGCATAAAGACGAGACCATCTAATCCAGAAAGAGCTAACAATTCATCTTCTGTGATCTGCCATGCCCTTTTCACCCAATTGGTGGATGGTATCAACCTTTCTAAATTGAATTCATCGTTCTCTTGACATTTCCCTTCAGCTAATAGACGTGGAACGTAAACAGCTGCATTGTCAGGTTGTTTCTTCAAGATTGAATACAAAGTCCAAAACAATAAACACAGACAAAGGTTAATCCCAACAGAAGTTAAAAGAGCAGATAGAATCATCACGTCACAGTATCAGTATCGTCAAACAGCCTCAATAATAATCTTTCGGGAAACCTGTCAATGAAATTAAGGAGGACATAAGAACAATGTTGAAAATACAGACAAAGTGTCTAATAACGATCAAACAACCTCGAGGATGAGAATTTCAACGGGAAAAACGAAAACCAAAATCAGCAGTGTCCGTTGGAACGGTAGCTAGAGAGACACTAAGAAGATCAATGAGACTGGTAGGCCGATGCGCCGATTCATCGCCGCATGCAAGTGACCGACTTCTTTAAGTGAATTCTCGATTATGCCCTTGATGGCGGTTGCCTTCTTTTACCGTTTGTTTGCAGATTAATGGCTTGGTAAATAATGGCTACAAAAATTAAACTGTAAAAACAGAAAATAGTCGAACGGTCTAAAAGGGAAATTTGACGAAATGACCCCTGACAGGGGTAAATGAGTTTACGACAAATGCGTCGGTGACCACTTCATATTTTTTTTGACGAAATTGTCCCTGTCGCAAGACGTCACCGGATACCAGGTGAAAAATCCATAATCGCGAGATGTATTTGCGAGACGCAACCGGCATTCGCGAGATGCATTTATTAGATGCAATCGCGAGACACATTCACGAGACGCAACCGACAACCGCGATACGCAATCCAATCGCGAGACGCAACCAGCAATCCGACTGTGAACTTTTCACATGCATCTGGTTGCGTCTTGCAACAGGCGGTTGCGTTTTGCAATAGGAAAAATTTCGTTAAAAAAATATGGAGTGGTGAACCGCGCATTTAAAATTATGGGCTAGTCACAACCTCATTTATTTATTTTTTTATTTTATTTTTTTAATTATTGTTAGTTTTTATTTTTTATTTATTTAATTTAAAAATAGTAAGTGAAATCAAAATTTTTATGTTATTATTATGATTTGAACTATCCTAATAAAAAAAAAAAATAAAAAAAAATAAAGACACTAAAATATTCGAACTATACATTTTATCTCATGTTTAAAAATACTTAAAATAATACATGAGTTTACCTCTAACCAAATTTAGCTAGTTATCATTACCAAAATAAACACATCTATTTTTTAATATTTCTTAAACACAAGATAAAGTATCTATTTTTTAAAACACTATTTATTCCATAAATAATTAATCACTTGTCTAACCATAAAACTAAAAATCATTAAAATTAATTTATCTACATTATTATTCTCAATGAATATTCAATTTTTTTTTTTGAGAGTCTAACAGAGAAAGATAATAAATTTCTAAAATTCAGTTTTTCTTGAAAAAATAAAATATAAAATTTAATATCCAATTAAAATCAAGTAAATAAGTTAATCTATTAACATTATTTTTTATTTTATAATTAAGGACAACTCGGCCTACTTCAACTCAAATTGCAATATTTACGAATATAAAAAAATCAAGTAATGATAGGGAGAGCGACATAAGGGCAGCCACTCCCAATATGGCAGCCAAGTGCAAAAAAATAAACTATCGTGAGAAAAAAAATTATCATATAAAAAGTTAGAGAGAGAAAATCATGTTCGGAACAAAATAATCACAAACATAGTCGGGACATAATTTTCTCATGATAATTTTTTTTTTACCGTGAGTTATTTTTTCACGTGACTGTCATGTAGGATTGCTGTTCCTAACTATATTATTCAAAAAAAAATTATAAACAGTTAAGCCAAAAAAAAATACTAACCAAGAAAGCTTATTTAAGTAATGTAAGACTATAATATTACATATCTCAACATTTCTTTTTATAAAAAAAACAAAAGTATGAAAAAATTGGAAATTCAAAGAGTTTGAATCAAATGAAAATGGGTGATATACAATTATGCATAGCTTATCCATTTCCAATAATAGTGGACTAAAAAAAATTGTTCTAGTCCACTATATTTACATTGACCTTTGGGATTGCAAATGTGGTTTTGGATCCAATTTTTTAATAACTCATACACAATAATGACACTTTGAAAATAAAGAGTTTCAAATTTGGAACTGGGTTTGGCATATATATATATATATTTTAAATATCTTATATTGAGGTATTTGTTCAAAAATTTATTTTAAAATATATTTTAATTATGTATATATTAACAAATTTAATAACATTTATTTGTTCAAACTTTCCGCTTTACTTTAAATATTTTTATATCAGGTCAATAATCTTCTCAATAATATATAATAATAATAATTATTAGTATATTGTATATATCTTGTTACCTTGTTTAGATTCCTAGATTAGTGGGTTACCTTGTTTAGATTCCTAGATTAGTGGTTTACCTTATTAAGAGTCTTTTGACTAGTATATATTGTAACATTGTTTATCAATAATAACCATGGGATTAATCTCTATCATGGTATCAGAGTAAAGATCCTCTCAAGATCATCAATCGAATTTTTTTTTTTTTTCTCTTCCTCCCACCTTGCTGCCTCACGCACAAACTTCTAATGTCTGTCCCACATACTAATTCAGACTCCTCCTCCAATCAAAGTCAGACGCCCACCACCATGTCTGTTTCTCAATACCACTCTGCTTTCTCTGTTAACAATCTCCGCTCCATAATTCCTATCACCCTAGAGATGGGTAGCGAGGAATATCTCTCTTGGGCAGACCTTCTCGAAAACCACTGCTTGATTCACAATGTTTACGAACATCTCAAACCAAAAACTCCCAACGCCTCCGAAACACCTTCAACATCTTCCGAGACCGACTCTCTTCTGTGGAAACGCCTTGACGCCCTTGTCAAGCAATGGATATTTGGAACAATATCCAAGGATCTACTAAACACGATCCAAAAACCTGGTATGACGGCTGCTCAGGCTTGGGAACGTTTAGCGAATATATTTCAAGATAACACAGGTTCTCGCGCTATGTATCTTGAAAATAGGTTTTCTCAAATTCGTCTCAATGATTTCCCAAACATGAGTGCTTATTGCACTGAATTGAAGATGATTGCGGATCAACTTGCTAATGTTGATTGCCCCGTTTCTGAAAATCGACTGGTGTTGCGTCTACTTGGGGGTTTGAATGAAAACTACGAAACAATCGCCACCATAATAGGTCAAAAGAAGCCTCTCCCATCTTTCTACGATGCTAGATCTGATTTGCTCCTTGTTGAAACAAGGAAGGATGAATTCGTCCACACAAACACCTCTTTTATTGCCTCGGACGATCGTAGCCAAGGCCGCGGAAACAACTCTAGCCAATCAGCCCGTGCTACCGGCCAGCAGCAGCAGCAGGGCACCTCTAGCGCGCAGGAACAGGCCGGCCAGGGCCGAGGACGCAGCCAGCGCGGCAGAGGACGCGGTCGCAACACCAGCCGCACATACCACCAGCAGCAGCAATTCTGGGCACCTCCTGGCCAACAGCAATGGGCACAGTGGGCGCCTGCGGGCTGGACAGCACCCCCTTGTCCCTACCCGACACAACAGATCTGGCCGCAGCAGCAAAGCGCCCCCTGGCACGCATCTGGTCAACAGCAACAAGGCGCCTCCTGGCGCGGTTTTGGCTATCAGCAGCAACACACTCGGACAGCAGGAGCAGGCGTACTCGGTTCTCGGCCACAGCAGGCCTACATGGCTGAGACGAGCCAGCAGCAGCCCCAAAGTTACGTTGCAACCGATATCAATCAGGCGATGCACACTTTATCCCTTACTCCGCCTGACGATACTTGGTACATGGATTCGGGAGCAACTTCACACATGACACCCAACTCAGGTAGTCTCTCGCCTTATTCTAATTTAAATTATGTTAAAAATATCATTGTTGGGAGTGGACAGGAAATCCCGATTCGCGGTATTGGTAAAACTAACTTAAAACCACCCTTACCACCCTTACTTCTGAACAATGTTCTACATGCTCCCAAACTCATTAAAAATCTTATATCTATTCGTCGGTTTACTCGTGATAACAACGTCTCTGTAGAATTTGACTCACTTGGTTTTTCTGTAAAGGATTTCCAGACGGGGAAGGTTATCATGAGGAACAATAGCTCGGGGGATCTCTACCCACTCTCTCTGTCGAGCCAAAGCCAAAAACCCCCAACTAATTCTTCGTTTACTGCAATTTCGTCAAATTTATGGCATAATAGATTAGGACACCCCGGTGTCGATATTTTGCATTCTCTCAATAAATCAAATTCTATTTCTTGTAAGCCCGTTTTAGGGTCTAAACTCTGTGAGTCTTGCATCTTTGGTAAACAAGTTAAGTTACCATTTACCAATTCTGTCTCTTATACTACTTCCCCATTCGATATTATTCATAGTGATTTGTGGACGTCGCCTGTGCTAAGTACAAATGGACATAAATACTATATTCTGTTTCTTGATGATTACACAAATTTCCTTTGGACTTTTCCAATTGGAAACAAATCCCAAGTATTCTCCGTCTTCTCTACACTTCAAAATCAAATTCAAACACAATTTCAAAAGCCCATTAAAACAATCCAATGTGACAACGGAACTGAATATAACAACAGTCAATTTCGTACATTTTGTGACAAAAATGGTCTACAATTTCGCCTCTCTTGCCCCTATACTTCTCCTCAAAATGGTAAAGCAGAAAGAAAAATACGCACCATAAATAACATGATTCGAACATTGCTTACTCATGCTTCTCTCCCGTTAAATTTTTGGCATCACGCCCTCGAAATGACCACTTATCTCCTAAATATTCTTCCAAATAAACAAATTCGAAATTTCTCACCCACTCAACTTCTATATAACCGAACTCCTTCTTACTCTCACCTAAAAATTTTCGGTTGTCTTTGCTATCCTCTTCTTCCTCCAACCACTATTCACAAACTTCATAAACGCTCTACCCCTTGTGTCTTTTTAGGATACCCCTCTAATCATCGCGGCTACAAATGCTACGACCCAGCCTCAAAAAGATTTATCATCTCTCGTCACGTCATTTTTGACGAAACAAAATTTCCCTTTTCTCTTGTCCAAAACCCAAACTCAACTCACCCATCTCAATCCGAACCAATAACCATCCCAATACACATCCAAACCCCGCCCATCACCGAGTCCATTTCCCCACCAAACAACACTCCATTACCGAGCCCATTATCAACTCAACACACTCCACCAAACCCACCATCACCCATCACCACTTCACCAGGCCCAAACCCAAACACGACCAGCCCGTCCACAAGACCAAACCGTCCAAATCATTCACCAACCATCATCAATCCAACACGGACAATACGAACCCGCGCAATGGATGGGATTGTCTGTCCAAAACGCATTTTCAATCTAAACACACTCACATCTCCATCGCCTATTCCCAAAAACCCAAAGTTAGCTTTATCAGACCCGAATTGGAAAGCCGCCATGGACGATGAGTTTAACGCTTTAATTAGTAATAAGACTTGGGACTTGGTTCCGCGTCCTCAGGGTGTTGATATTATACGATGCATGTGGATTTTTAAGCATAAAACTAACTCTGACGGCTCTTTTGAGAGGCATAAAGCCCGTCTTGTTGGTGATGGCAGGTCTCAGCAGATTGGAATCAATTGTGAAGAAACCTTTAGTCCTGTTGTCAAACCAGCCACCATACGAACTGTTCTGAGCATTGCTTTATCGAAGTCTTGGTCCATTCACCAAATGGACGTCAAGAATGCATTTTTACATGGTAATCTCAACGAAATAGTTTACATGCATCAGCCTTTCGGTTTTAGAGACAAAATCTTTCCCGACCATGTTTGTTTATTGCGCAAATCTTTATACGGCTTAAAACAAGCTCCTCGTGCTTGGTATCAAAGGTTTGCAGATTTTGTCTCTACAATCGGTTTTACACACAGCACGACTGATCATTCGCTTTTTATCTATCAACATGGGTCCGAAATTGCCTATCTACTCTTGTATGTTGATGACATTATCATTACGGCTTCGTCTGATCAGTTACGTCAGACTCTCATGAAAAGCTTAGGCGCAGAATTTGCTATGAAGGATTTAGGTAAATTAAGCTATTTCTTGGGAGTTGCTGTATCGTATACTAAGGATGGACTTTGTCTTAGTCAGAAGAAATATGCTGAAGAAATTATTGATCGTGCTGGAATGTCTACTTGCAAATCAACACAAACGCCGGTCGATACAAATGGCAAACTTGGAAAATCAACTAGTCCACCAGTCTCTGACCCCACTCATTACAGAAGTTTAGCCGGAGCACTACAGTATCTTACTTTCACACGTCCTGATATTTCATATGCAGTCCAGCAAATTTGCCTCCACATGCATGATCCGAAAGAGGCTCACTTGGCTGCCTTACACAGAATCATTCGATACTTACAGGGTACAAAGCACTATGGCCTTCATCTTTACAAATCCTCACTGTCTACACTCGTTTCATATACTGATGCAGACTGGGGAGGATGTCCAGATACCCGTCGCTCTACATCTGGCTATTGCGTCTTCCTAGGCGATAATCTTCTGTCTTGGTCGTCAAAACGGCAATCCACACTTTCTCGTTCTAGTGCTGAAGCTGAATATAGAGGAGTTGCCAATGTTGTCTCCGAATCCTGTTGGCTTCGCAATTTATTGTTAGAACTTCGTATCTCATTGGACAAAGCCACACTGGTCTACTGCGACAACATAAGTGCGATTTATCTCTCCCAAAATCCGGTCCAACATCAACGTACCAAACACATCGAAATGGACATACACTTTGTAAGGGAAAAAGTAGATAGAGGTAAAGTTCGCATTCTTCATATGCCTTCTCGTTTTCAAATCGCTGACATATTCACCAAAGGACTTCCGCGCATACTATTTGAAGATTTCAGAGACAGTCTCAGCGTCCGAGAATCTCCCGTTTCGACTGCGGGGGTGTATTAGTATATTGTATATATCTTGTTACCTTGTTTAGATTCCTAGATTAGTGGGTTACCTTGTTTAGATTCCTAGATTAGTGGTTTACCTTATTAAGAGTCTTTTGACTAGTATATATTGTAACATTGTTTATCAATAATAACCATGGGATTAATCTCTATCAATAATAATAATAATAATAATAATAATAATAATGAATCTTGTATTAAACCTTACTTCTTATATACAACTGTTCTATCTTACATATCAATTAAGTGCTTACCTTTTTCTTTTGTTTCAAATTAGTCAATGATACTTGTGATCTTATAAGTACAATTAATTAAGTTATAATATTTAGATGGTGATTTCTTATTTATTTTTCTTTAAATTTTTATAAATTCAAAATAAAACAACCTAATTTAATTATATATACTTACCCATCTTAATATTGTAATACTTTCCTTAGTATTAAATATTATATTGATAAACTGATAACAAAGTTAAAATGTTTACAAGATTAATAATTATTTTTTTTTTAAAGAATTTCGTTAAAAAAAAATGTATTAGTGCGCGAAATACTGGGCCTAACGCGTAAAAGTAGAAAGAAAGCATGAAGCTACTAACTTAGCAAAACTATGGAGTTATCAGAAATTATTGTCCAGAAACGACCGGCGATCGTCTATCCTTAAACGTCCCGTTACAGGCGACCGTAGAATTTGAGGATAGTTCAAAGGTATGGTCCCTTCCCGATCTGTCTCTCTCTGTATCATGTTAATTTGGTTTATTTTCTCCTCTTATCGGAAATGCTTCAGATGAATTGAGAGGTTTCTGTCCTTGCAATGGTAGTGTATATAAAGCTGACAAGCAACTGTCTTTGGTTATGGGTTTCTTGTATTCGAACCAAATTGTTGGATTGACTTCGTGTTAAACTAGATCTGGTGCTTGAGCTTCCAAGTCATGCTTTTACTTAGTGTTTTCACTACTTTTCTCCATCACTTACTATACTGTTCTGGAAACTAAAGTTAATAATATCTACCCATTTGGATTGCGTATTCTTTAGTTTGCTATAGAAAGAAATAAGAACCTCTGCTTATTAAACATTCATCGTCTTAGACTTTCATTGACTTCATAACTTTTTTGAATGATTTTCTTTCTCAAGAAATGAAGTTGAGGAAGTTGTTACAGGAACTGGTTTTCCTTTGATTAGTAATGTAACCCACAAAACCATTGTGATTACTTTTTTGTTTTGTTTTGTTTATATATGGTCAACAAATTTCATTGTTTTTAATTTCTCCAGTATATGCTATGTGCATTGTTAGTTCTATCAGCTGTATCTCAGTCCCCCCGCGAATGGGAGAAGCACTATTGGGCTTACATTTATGAAGCATTTAATTCTGTTTAAATTTGTTCAGTATGCTATCTCTATCCCTCACACAATTTTTATTGATTGATCAGGTTCCATTTTTATCTCCACATTGTTGCTGGAAGTACGATTTCAGTTGACCAAGACTGCATCCAATGATTGAGACAACTATGTTGGGGCCTAATGAGAAGTCTAAAGTCAATCAATCAATTCAGGTGCCCAATGGAAGTTCTTCTCAGCCTCTAAGGGGTGGTGGTGGTCTGGCATGTATGATAAATTCAGAAATATGTGCAGTTTTGGCTGTGATGAGGAGAAATGTAAGATGGGGAGTCCAATACATGGCAGATGATGATCACCTAGAGCATCCTCTTATTTTTTCTCTTAAGGAGTTGCGTAGAATGATATTTTCATGGAGAAATCAGTGGGACAACATTTCTCCTCTTCTATTCCTCCAACCATTTTTGGATGTGATCCAGTCTGATGAAACTGGTGCACCTATAACCGGGGTTGCTTTGTCGTCAATATACAAAATTTTAATCATCGACTTCCTTGATATAAATACACTAAAAGTAGATGAAGCTTTGAGTAAGATAATTGACACTGTGACAAGCTGCAGATTTGAGGTGACGGATCCTGCTTCTGAAGAAGTTGTGCTTATGAAAATACTTCAGGTCCTACTGGCTTGCATGAAAAGCAAAGCCTCATCTAAATTAAGCGATCAGAATGTGTGCAACATTGTAAACACCTGCTTCCGTGTAGTCCATCAAGCTAGCTCTAAAGGTGAATTACTGCAGAGAACTGCACGCCACACAATGCATGAATTGGTTAGGTGCATCTTTTCAAATTTACCTTGTATTGAGATTGGAGAAGATGAGTTATCTGATGTGGGCAGGTCACATGGCCACGAGGTAATGTATACCTACATATTTTACTTTGTTCTCTCTACTTGATTTTGGCATTAGATATACATCTTGATGCTGTCAAGACGGGTCTTTTACTTCTAAGCTTAGAAACTTTGTTTCTTCAGCTTCAAATACCTATCCCATAGATATGCATAATGGAATGACATATATATCCACTATAGGCCAATAATTACAAAATGTAGCCAGTCAAAATAGACTCTGAGATTATAAGGCCTTGTTTGATCTATAACCCACATCAAACAAGGCCTAAAAGTCTATTAACTGTAAATTTTTATAGGTGACTATGACCATATGGTTAATTATGTTTAATTTCTGCTGTGATTCATGAATCAAATTCAGTTATTTTCAAGCATGTATAAGTGGGTAATATTGTATATAGTAGAATTGCATAAAGGTTTTGCACAAGGACTACTTTGTGCCAAATCCATCACTAAGATTGACTGGCAGTATAATAATTATTGTTTTCTTTTCCAGAAATATACTGAAGCTTCTTCTTCTTTTTTCTATATATTTTTGGGGAATAGGCACATCAACAGGATGGTTATGCTGCTGGGGGTGATCTATTGGGTAATGGTTACGTCATTTTGGGAAGGGGTGGGGAATTACCATCTGATGAATTTACCTCAAATGGGTCCAATGATGAATTAGGAAATCGAACTGCTAAATGTACAAGCGAAATGGGTCAAGATAATGAAGCTTCTCAAGTTACATGCCCTGTTACAGTGGAGGCGTATGGTGTCCCATGCATGGTCGAAATATTTCATTTTCTATGTTCTCTGTTAAATGTTGTGGCGAGCATAGGATTTGGTCCTCAATCAAATCCTATAGCGTATGATGAAGATGTCCCTCTCTTTGCTTTGGGTTTAATCAACTCTGCTATAGAATTGGGTGGGTCATCCTTTGGCCGTCACCCAAAGTTGTTGGCCTTGATTCAGGATGAACTTTTTCTGAACCTCATGCAGTTTGGGTTGTCAATGAGTCCTCTTATTCTTTCAACAGTTTGTAGTATTGTTCTCAATCTGTATTATCACCTGCGCAAAGAACTTAAACTACAACTTGAAGACTTTTTCTCATGCGTGCTCTTGAAGATTTTGCAAAGTAAGCATGGAGCTTCATACCATCTCCAGGAGGTTGCTATGGAGACACTTGTCGACCTTTGTAGACATCCATATTTCATTGCTGAGATGTATAGCAACTTTGATTGCAACATATCATCTACCAACTTATTTGAAGACATTGTTAATCTTCTGTCTAAGAGTGCATTCCCTGTGAATGGTCCTTTGTCTTCTATACATATTCTTGCTTTCAATGGCTTGATTTCTATAATTAGAGATATGAATGGAAGATTGACCAATGAATCTCCAATTCCAGAGAAAATTTCATCTGACATAAGGGAGTATAAATCATTCTGGACAGTGGCATGTGAGAATTATGATGACATTGATCACTTGGTTCCATATCTACGTAACATGAAATATATCAAGAGAAGGTTAATGATTGGAGCCGATCACTTCAACAGGGATCCAAAAAATGGTCTAGAGTTTCTCCAAGCTGTGCATTTGTTGCCTGACAAACTTGATCCTATAAGTGTTGCATGTTTTTTCAGATACACAAGTGGTTTGGACAAGAATCTTGTTGGCGACTTCCTAGGCAACCATGATGATTTTTCCATTCAAGTGTTACATGAATTTGCAAGAACTTTTGATTTTAGGGACATGCAATTGGATATCGCTTTGCGTGTTTTCTTAGAAACTTTCAGACTACCCGGCGAATCACAAAAGATACAGAGGGTGCTTGAGGCATTTGCCGAAAGATATTATGAACACGCACAAAATATTCTAGCCAACAAAGATGCTGCCTTGTTGTTATCATATTCACTTATACTGCTCAATACAGATCAACACAATTCACAGGTCAAGAAGAAGATGACTGAAGAAGATTTCATCCGTAACAATAGGAGAATTAATGGTGGAAATGACCTTCCTCGAGATTACCTGTCTGAGCTCTATCACTCAATCTGTCAGAACGAAATCAAGCTGATCTTAGAGCAAGGTAGTAGTGGTAGTCTTCCTGTTACTACACGAAGCAATTCATTTGGTTTGATATACAAATCCAAGCAAACTGCCCCATTTATTTCCTGTGATTCCCTGTCGCGTCTGGACTATGATATGTTTACTATCCTTTCTGGTCCCACAATTGCTGCTATCTCGGTTGTCTTTGATCAGGCCGAGCATGAACATGTTCTGAAAACTTGTGTTGAAGGTTTCTTGGATGTTGCTAAAATTGCAGCCTGTTACCATCTAGAGGAAGTCTTGGATGATTTGGTTATATCTATATGTAAATTCACAAACCACTTGCATTCTTTGTCCCCGGAGGAGCTTATCCTTTCTTTTGCAAAAGAAGATACTAAGGCTAGGATGGCCACTGTAGCAGTTTTCACCATAGCAAACCGTTATGGAGACTATCTCCGTACTTCTTGGAAGAATATCCTTGATTGTATTTTAATCTTGCACAGGCTGGGATTTCTCTCGACTCGTCTACTTAATGATGCAGTCGATGACATGGACTCTTCTTCTTCTTCTTCACTCTCTGTTCCTCCACGGAAATCATCTGGTTTGATGGGACGGTTTAGTCAACTCTTGTATCTTGATAAAGAGGAGCCATCGCCACAACCGAGCGAAGAAGAACTTGCAACCCATAGGTCTATTATCAAGGTGATTCAAGAATGCCATATAGATAGCATATTTGCTGAAAGCAAATTTCTGCAATCTGAATCGCTCTTACAGCTCGCTCAGGCTCTGATCTTTGCTGCTAGCCGGCGTCGTAAGGGTGATAATAATCTTCTAGAAGACGAATCGGATGCTGTCTTCTGTCTTGAATTATTAATCACAGTCACATTGAATAACCGGGACAGAATTATGCTTCTTTGGCAGTGTGTTTATGAACACATAGCTAATATTGTCCAGTCAACTTCATTGCCCTGTCCTTTGGTGGAAAAGGCTGTTTTGGGGCTACTGAAAATATGTCATCGGCTGCTTCCATACAAGGAAGACCTAACCGATGAGCTTCTCAAGTCACTGCAGCTTGTATTGAAGCTCGATGCTCGGGTAGCAGACGCGTATTGTGAACAGATAACCCAGGAAGTTTTGCATCTGGTGAAAGCAAACGCAATTCAGATCAAGTCTAACGTAGGTTGGCGAACGATAACTTCCCTTGTCTCCATTACTGCACGCCACCCAGAAGCATCCGAACCGGGGTTCGAAACGCTCGCGTTTATTATGTCGGATGGGGCCCATTTGTCGCCGGCGAATTACATTCTCTGTATTAATGCCGCTAGACAGTTTGCCGAGTCTCGTGTTGGTAATGTGGATCGGTCTGTCAGATCGTTAGATCTGATGGGAGGCTCTGTTTTCTGTCTAGCGAAATGGTGTGGTGCTTCTTCTGATGATGAAGAAGGTTTAGGAATAGGGGAGATGTGGTTGAGGCTGGTGCAGGGGGTGAGGAAAGTATGTTTGGATCAAAGAGAAGAAGTTAGAAACCATGCTATATTAATGTTGCAGATGAGTTTGATTGGAGCAGATGGGATTCGTCTCTCTGGGGAGGTATGGTGGATGTGTTTTGATCTGGTGATATTTAAATTGCTTGACGATTTATTAGAAATTGCGGAAGAACATTCTCCAAAGGATTACAGGGACATGGAAACGTCACTGTCACTGTCGGTGAAGCTAATGTCGAAAGTGCTGCTGCGGTTCTTGGAGGATTTGTGGCAGTTGAAGTCTTTTGCGAATCTGTGGACAGGGGTTCTTAACCGAATGGAGAAATTGATGAAGATGAAATTGAGAGGAAAGAAGAAGGGGGAGAATTTGCAGGAATTGGTTCGGGAGGTTCTGAAGAACATTCTCGTGGAAATGAAGTCTAGTGGAATACTTGCATCACCCATGGCTGCAGACACTAAAGGTGGGGACGAGAGTTTGTGGCAGTTGACTTGGTTGCATATGAAGAAGATAGATCCAGTATTGCAAGAGCAAGTGTTTTCTGGTAATGAATTGGAGCAGTTGAAACACATGAAAACGGGTTCCAGTCTAGTAACAAAGGATCATCTTTTGGTTGCATCAGGTGAGACTACTACAGCTTGATAATTTTAGTGGAAATTTTCCACTAAGTTGCATTTTAAGTATATAAAAGTGTAGACAGACCTGTATCCCAATTTAAAAACGTTCTATAGAAAGTCTACTTATACCATTGTATAAATTCTGGGCCAGTTTTCAGAACTACCGATGGCATAAACTACATATATATCATACAAACTTATTTTTACCATTTGTGCTATTTTTTTCATTGGTTGATTGATACTGGACCTTTTCTTTTAATTCTTTCACTTTAGTTTTGGTGTTTGACCATTTTTGTTAGCTCAACTATATATATACTTGTAGTAAGTCAACATTATAACCCTTTGAAGTTAAATGTTTGAATGATTAAGGGAACTTGATGATGCAGCGTGCGTGGCTAGGATGAATCTTTATCAAGATTCGTTGATTCTTACGAATACCGAAAGTCGATAGATATTGAGGAAACCTCGTTTTCTGATTAATAATCTTCTTCTCCCTTACAATGGAATACCTTCAGGGTATTTATAGGACTTACACGTATTAAATTAGGAATTACGTCTAATTACAATTTAATTATACTAATTTAGGATATTCCTTCCATAGCAAGAATATCCCTACCTAATTTAGAATATCTCTAGTAATTTCTTCCTTAATTAGAATATATATTCTAATCCCTTCCTTGATTAGAATATATCTTCCAATCCCTTCCTTAATTAGATTATATTCCAATCTCTTCGACTCGCACCGCATCATTCCCCCCAGGGTAGAAAAGATTCGTCCTCGAATCTGGAACCGCATCATCCTCATCAGAAGAAGACTCACCCACAAAAGGAACAAGATGCTTCACATTGAACACATCAGAGGTACGCACATGGCTGGGAAGGCGTAAACGATAAGCATTGGGGTTGATCTTCTCCACTATCTCAACAGGACCAATCTTCTTAGCAGCAAGCTTGCTATATTCATGAGCTGGAAAACGATCCTTAGTCAGAATAGCCCACACAAAGTCACCAACTTCAAAATCAACAGCACGCCTTCTCGAATCAGCCTTCTCCTTGTACTTGGCAGTAGCAGCAACCAAGCGGTCATGAGTGGTCTGATGAACCTGAGCCAACTGACCAACAAAATCCGCAGCAGTGGAATGAGGACGCACCTTGCTGGGCAGCGCTAACAAATCAAGAGGAGCACGCGGAGACAGCCCGTAAATCACATGGAAAGGACTGAAACCAGTGGAGCGATTAACAGCATGATTGTGAGCAAACTTCCCAATGAAAGGGCGAAGAGCCTGGTTCATCATACGCATAAAGGTGCTAGGAGCATTCGACAGACCACACGGCATAACCAGCCACTCATATAAGCTCTCACGAGTCTTAAAGGCAGTCTTCCACTCATCACCCATGCGAATACGAATCTGATGGTATCCACTCTTGAGATCCAGTTTGCTAAACACAGAAGCACCACCCAACTGATCCAACAAGTCATCCAACCGGGGAATAGGAAACCGATAACGCACTGTAATCTTGTTGATAGCACGACTATCAATGCACATACGCCAAGACCCATCCTTTTTTGGGGAAAGAAGGGCCGGGACAGCACAGGGACTAAGGCTCTCTCGAATGTGTCCCTTAGCCAGCAAGTCCTCCACCTGTCTACGCAACTCTTCATGTTCTTTGGGACTCATGCGGTAATGAGGACGGTTGGGTAGGGCAGCACCTGGAACCAAGTCAATGTGATGCTGGATATCACGCAAAGGAGGCAAGGCACAAGGCAGATTCTCAGGAAAAACATCTGCAAACTCCTGTAACAGCGGCTGCACTGGAATAGGCACCTTAGAACTAGCACCACAGGTAATCAGCGAACAAAATAGAGCAAACACCATGCCCGATTCGACCATGGCGGTCTGAAAAGGACCCCGAGACAACAAGGTGGTAGGGGGGGACGCATGATGAGTGAGGGCAGCACCCTTCTTGGGCTGATTTGGCATCAACACAATTTTGGTACCATGAAATAAGAACGTGTAGGTATTAGCACGCCCATCATGTATAACGGAATGATCAAACTGCCAAGGGCGACCAAGTAAAAGGTGACAAGCATCCATAGGAACCACATCACAATATACAGCATCACGATAATGGGAACCAATGGAAAAATTAACAAGTACGCGCTTGGAAACTGTAACATCCGTACCTTGACTCAGCCAGGACAGGCGATAAGGCTTGGGGTGAGGTTCAGTGGACAGACCCAGCTTCGAAACTGCAACCTCAGAAATCACATTCTCACAACTCCCAGCATCAATGATGAAGGTGCAAACTTTGCCACCGATGGTACAAGTGGAATGGAACAGATTATTGCGTAACCACTCGTTGTCAGGAGCACGAGGGGTTAAACATGATCGACGAATCACCAAAAGGGGGCCAACATCACCAGAAACATACTCCTCCGCTGCCTCATCATCATAAACATCATACACTGGGGCTGAATCTGAAGGAAGGGCAGAGTCAGGATCATCCACCTCAGTAAAAAGACCACGATTGGTGGACTTTGGGTTGCGACACTCTGCTTGGCGATGGCCAACTTCACCACAATCGAAACAACGCAAGCCACCGGGACGTCCCTGTGGGGGGGCTGTAGTGCCGCGAGGGGGGGCTGGGGTGGGATGGGCCGACTGGGAAGAAGAACCAATGCCACTATTGGGGACAACCTGTTTTCCAAAGCTACCCGAACCGCGCCTAGCTAGCTGTTTCTCAGCCTGTGAAGCACGCTGATGTGCCTCAGAAACAGTCAAGGGATCAAACATATTCAAAATATCCTGCAACTGGAGGCGAAGGCCACCAATATAGCGAGAAACCAACTGGAGAGGGGACTCAGACAGGTCAACACGAGCCACAAAGGTGTAAAACTCAGTGGAATAGTCATCCACGGAACGAGAACCCTGACGAAGATTCTGGAACCGCTGGTACAGGTTACGTTCGTAATTATATGGTAGAAACGCAGCCCTAATATGCTTCCTGAATTTGTCCCAATTCGTGAGCTTTGCCTTACCATGACGAACACGTGTCTGTTTCAACTGCTGCCACCATGCTTGTGCACGACCATGTAAGCGGATCGTAACAAGGGGTACACGACGATCTGCAGGAACTTCCTTGAAATCCAGAATCTCTTCAACCTGAGAAAGCCAATCAATAAACTCTTCCGGTGATAGACTACCATCGAACTTAGGGATGTCCACCCTGAAAGCCTGCTCCCAGCGATGATTGGGGCGTTCAGGGGATCGATTCCGAAGACCACCGAAGGGGTTTTCATCTGTCATCGTAACATCATCTTCAGGGTGGTGCATGTGCATAGATGCATCCATCCGCTGCGTCAACCATTCAACCTGCCGCTTCAAATCGTCGTTATCACGGCGAAACTCAGCGTTTTCACGTCGCAACTCAGCAAGGTCACCATCATCAGCACCAGGGGTAGGGTTGCGCGGCTGTCTTCGGGGCGGCATACCTCAGGGTCGACTGGAATCTGATACCAACTGATGCAGCGTGCGTGGCTAGGATGAATCTTTATCAAGATTCGTTGATTCTTACGAATACCGAAAGTCGATAGATATTGAGGAAACCTCGTTTTCTGATTAATAATCTTCTTCTCCCTTACAATGGAATACCTTCAGGGTATTTATAGGACTTACACGTATTAAATTAGGAATTACGTCTAATTACAATTTAATTATACTAATTTAGGATATTCCTTCCATAGCAAGAATATCCCTACCTAATTTAGAATATCTCTAGTAATTTCTTCCTTAATTAGAATATATATTCTAATCCCTTCCTTGATTAGAATATATCTTCCAATCCCTTCCTTAATTAGATTATATTCCAATCTCTTCGACTCGCACCGCATCACTTGATATCCTAAATCTTGTTTCTTTTAATAAAAAAAAGTTTTATTGATGGTAGATTTGCATTTGAGACCGTCTTTGTCATTACATGTAATTATGATTAAGATTGGTCGGGTTAATTTATCAAAATGTCTAAATATTCCGCGTGTTGTAACATTTGATGTAGTGTCAAAATTTTGGTTATGAATGCCATAATTAATGATATGTTAGATCATCGATCGTGATTTCACTAATTGAATTAGATATATAAGTAGATTAAACATTATGAAAAGTTCTCTTGTAACAAAATTTTATTTCTGGTAGAACGCAATTAAGTATTTTCATCTAAACAAATCGTTATGCATTGACAAAACATGAATAATTTTTATGTGAAATATTGTTAAAATTTATTTGTTAAGTTGATTACATGTAATTTTTGTTGCGAAAAATTTTCGGAGTTAAATTTTTTATCAAAAATCTCATTTTTGAATGTATCGATATTCACAGTAAAATTTTTACTGATAATATGTTTATGAAAAAAGAGACTTGTAGTTATGGTCAGTTTATAAGTAATAAGGTGGTTAAATCAACGACTCATTTATTTTATTTTGTGGAGTATTTCTGAAATTTATATTTGTGGAATATAACTGAAATTTACTAGGTGTATTCGAGTATTTAGGTAGTTATTGAAAAAATTGGATTGAAGGCTAATATGATATACTTATATGAAAAATGATTGGGAACACGATTTTGGGGAGCGACTCGTAAAGCGAAAGTGATATCGCTGTTATACGAAAGTAACCTCGCTGTTATACAAAAGAGACCTCGTTGTTATACGAAAGGGACGAGGTCTCTTTTGTATAACAACGAGGTCACTTTCGCTGTACGAGTCGCTCCCCCAAAGTCGTGCTCCCTATATTCCTCATACTTATATATCTGATTATCCTCTTATGGACTATATCAATATGGTTTGAAATAAATTATCAAACTTTTAATGATAATCAGTTGATCAATTCATATTTTTCATCATCTTATTATTACATCATCTTCATCTTCATCTTCATCTTACAAAACCCTGGAGTGAATACAAAAGTTATTAGTAGTTCTCCAGTATATATGAGTTTCATAAGCAATTAAATACCATTTTTTTTTAATTTTATATTTTATGAGTTTTTTATATTCTTATGTCATAAGTCAATTTATTTCAAACTTCATATGACTTAATTACTCTGGATTAGTTTATTTTAGAAGATGATATTCCATTGTGTATAAATTGCATACATAATAAACATATAGTAATGGATTTGATATATTATGAAAAAAATAATCAATACCCCAACATCCAATTTAAAAAGAAAGGAAAAGTTCATTAAATTATAAAAGATAAAATGAACCTTTTAATAATTATAAACTTTCTAAATAAAAAAAAACTAATCATATACATTACAAATGATTTTGTCTTAATTATTTATACAATAAAATTATTATTTTGATTATGATTCATTATTAAAAATGGTATGAAAATGTTTAGAATACTCAAAATAGTGTCTTGAAAAAGAAGCACTAGAAGGTGGGGGAGATGCCAACCAGACGCTGGAAGCTTCTGTTTATCTCTCTTCTTCTTCGGCTGTTGGGACTATGTATGGAAACCACTTTTTTTCTTTTTTTTTTCTTTTTTTTATGTTCTTGCTACAACTTAGGAGAAGACTATTTCAATACAATTTGATCTCTCTCTAACATTCTCACATCGGGCTGGGACCTGATTCACGAGCTCTGTCGTTAAAAAGGGTCACTATCTTTTGCTTCTTCGTCGATAATCGTTTGTTTCATTTTGCGACCTTCTTCAGGTAATGGGTTATGATCTATTCGCGATGAAAGATCAGATTGAACCCTCCTCTTGGAATGTTTGCTAATAATTCCTTGCCCTAGGTTTATGCGATCCGTATATTTATTTGTTCATAGATCATTTCAACGCCAAATAATGTTGCTTTTTGTCAATTTCCCTATGTTTTGGATTGTGGGTTTGATTAATCTGATCTTGTTTATTTGACAGATTTGTTAGAGATTACATTTGGACGCCATGAGTACGGTATTTGAAGGATATGAACGTCAATACTGTGAGCTTTCTGCAAATTTGTCGAAAAAGTGCACATCAGCTAGTCTTCTTGATGGAGGTAAACCACCATTCAATCTGATCGTGTTAGTTATCTGTATGCATATGAAGCTGATAAACTTACTGGTTCTTACTTAGTTCATTTTACAATACTAGAGTTGGAAGTACTTACAACAAAGATAACCCTATGACAGAATATGATCTTTACCTTCATATGAAATTCGAATTCCATGGTTTTTTACCCTTTGCCAATATATATTCTAGATTTAGCCACAGTATCTATGAATGAACTAAATCCGCTTGGTCTGCAGAGCAAAAAAAGCAGAAGGTTTCTGAAATACAAACAGAATTAGATGCAGCGGAGTCTTTGGTACGATGATGGTTTCTTGTTACTTTTTTATTTTTATTTTAGAAGTTTATTATTGTTTTGATATATAGAATCTCATTATAAGATGGGGTTATTGTTTCTCTCTAGCTCCGGAAAATGGACCTTGAGGCAAGAAGCTTGCAGCCTAATGTAAAAGCTGTGCTCCTTGCAAAATTGAGGGAATACAAGTCTGATTTGAACAATTTGAAGAGTGAAGTCAAAAGGATTACATCAACTAACCTGAACCAAGCTGCGAGAGATGAGTTGCTGGAATCAGGGATGGCTGATGCCTTGACTGTACGTACCCTTTTCTATAGTCAGTGAGTGAAGTAAAAAAAAAATGTGGAGAATTGTAGCAAATAAACCATGAAATTTCATATTCTTCAAATGTTGTGAAATTGGGCTTGATATTATATTTTTCATGTCAAATTTGATTATTTAATTATAGGTTTCAGCTGATCAAAGGACAAGACTGTTAATGTCGACGGAGAGGGTAACCAAGTCCAGTGACAGGATCAGGGAAAGTAGAAGAACTATGCTGGAGACGGAGGAGCTTGGTGTTTCTATTCTTCAAGATCTTCATCAGCAGAGACAGTCTCTATTGCATGCCCATGACACGGTATAGAAACTGAAATATGATTGTTCGTTAATTCTGCATTTGATCAGCTAGTATGCAACTTGTAATCATCAAAACAACAAACAAATTTCATAGTCTGCTCATAATCTGCCTACTTTATTGTTTCAGTATTTTATATGTTTCATTGCTCTATGCAGAGAGATGAGAATATGAGCCTAGCCTGAACCTAGTTAATTTCCCATTTGGATACAAAATTAAAATTTTAATGTCTATGACTAAATTTAGTTTCCGTATCTGTTGGATCCAGACAGAGAAACAAAAACAATAAGGGTTTCCAAATGGATGATCTGATGTACTTTTTTAATGGTTGGTTGGTTACAGCTTCATGGCGTTGATGACAACATTGGCAGGAGCAAGAAAATATTGACAAACATGTCAAGGAGGATGAGCAGGAACAAGTGGATTATTGGCTCCATTATTGCGGTCCTGGTGCTTGCTATTATCTTGATCTTGTACTTCAAACTTAAGAAGTAGATAAGCTTATCGTTGATTTGGGTGTTTATGGGGATTGATGGGGGTTAAAGAAAACATGTTTTGTGTGTCGTTCATTGGCCCCATCATCTCTTATTGAGTTCATTCTTGCAAGTGTGATTGTTACTTGTTGAAATTCATCATTATCAATTGAAACAAGAGTTATGACCATTGTGTGCTGTGAATTGGACACTTTTATAAAAATTGTGTAATAAAATATGTGTTCTTGTTATTCCATTGATAGATGTTGTTAGTTACACTGTTTTTTTAGTTGATTTTGATTAATATATATAATTAAGTTATATTCTTGAAAATTATTTCATAAAATTTGTTTAAAGCAAGTTCATGTTCCGGATCAAGGTGATTTCAGAACTAGAGTTGGTTTTGTATGGGTTTCGTAAGTATATTTAAATGATAAATTATTATCATTATAAATATATAACAAAAAGGGGATGTAGCTCAAATGGTAGAGCGCTCGCTTTGCATGCGAGAGGCACGGGGTTCGATCCCCCGCATCTCCAATTTTTTATTTTTAAAATCTTGTTTGCAAAATGACCACGTAACGCGATGGGGTATTTTCGTCTTTAGACAAACCGAAAATGTTATTTTTGTAAATTTTATCGGTCTTTGGTCATTTCCCAACAAAAATTATCATTATTAGGATCATTTCGTCAAATTTCCCATTGTAATTTGATGATCAAGATATGCAACAAGACCATGTAAACTATGAAAATTAGTAAAACATGCACACTCATATTGGACAAGATATGCAACAAGACCCTGTAAACTATGAAAATTAGTAAAACATGCACACTCATATTGGACAATAATAGATAGTAAAGGATATATTGATTGGAAATAAGAATATTCCATCTAACTTTTGAAGCAACAAATAACAAAATTATCTGGGGAATAGGCAAAAGAAAGGATGAAGAGATGATTTCAGTTTAAACAAACAATAAAAAAGTCAAGCATACATAATAAAAAGAGTTGTGGAGCCTTCATTTTACAATAACATCCATGACTAACAAAAGAGTTTGCTAATAAACAAACCACATATTTAAAGGAAATCCAAGGATGGGATGATGGTGTACAAGTTGTTCTTGCTTCAGGACCACTAAGCAGAATATGGTATCTTTAGGGCCATTCTCTGGGCTAGCCAAGGTACATCAGGATTTGAGTCGATGAAAGACAGCATCACAAACTGATCTGCTTCTTCGTCAATCAGTTCTCTACACCATGTCACCCTGTCTGATGGACAACAACCCGCCCCATAACACCTGTTTCCATTTATCAAACATTCATTCAATATTCATGTCAATCAAAAAAAGGATGTTGCCCAAAACTGTTCTTCTACCTGTACTCGTAAAAACAAGCAGTTCTCTCATTCTCACTTTTACCCCAATTATCCCATCCGTGTGCTTTAATACACGGATCCATATATGTAAACGCAAAAACCACCCTTCCAAATGGTCCCCATGGCCGTCCAAGATATGAGTATTCTTTCCCTCCATGTCCAGTAATGACGCATCTAAAACAACATCAAACAAACAAACAATTTAGTTACCATGTTCAATCAGAAATCAGAAACCAGAGATCAGAAAGCTAAATCAAAACAGTACCTTAGAAAGACATAACCAGTTGTTTCTTGTGACGACTTCCTACCTTGTGCCGTTATATATCCACCAGCCTTACAATGAACATGACAATGCTCCA
Organism: Impatiens glandulifera; assembly: GCF_907164915.1. NCBI lineage: Eukaryota > Viridiplantae > Streptophyta > Magnoliopsida > Ericales > Balsaminaceae > Impatiens > Impatiens glandulifera. The sequence continues at coordinate 28,699,902 of NC_061870.1, forward strand.
ATAAGGCCGTGCTATTTCCAAATATGAAGTCTACACTTCCTTCTATGTAACAATCTTTCAAGTATTGTTTTCCATAATGCAAATACAGAGTATCCTGCATACTCATCATCATTACAAGCTATGTATGTATAACAGTGAAACAATTGCCATTTGATCAGTTAGAAGAATAACCTGCCACCCGAGAAATCTACAATTATAAAACGCACAGCGATCAGCAGTCACTCTAATGGCCACAGCCTGGCCTGAACCCTGCAATACGAATGAAACTAAGAAAAAACAATGTGCCGATTGACTAATAATTTCTCTGTAATTATTGTACAGAGTCGTGAATCATCAAGAACATTGTGTAAATCCATATATGGGCAGCGTTTATTATTACCTGAGGGGAAGAGTTCTCGAACGTGATGTTCTCAGCTATGAAATCCTCTCCTTCAACTATGGTACTTCCACAACCAAATGTTCCAGTTCCAATCACACGAGAACTCTTATGGAAAAAAGAAGAAAAACCCAAGATTCAAATTCAATACACAATCGGATAACGTAACACTTGAGAGATTTGGATAAATATTAGACCTGATGATGTTCGATCTTGGCTGCGGTGTTGTTAAATGTGAGGAGGGTGTCTTCGGGTCGAATTCCTGCGAGAGTGATGAAATTCTTGGTCTTTGGGACGTAGACAGGCTGCTTGTAAATTCCTGGTGACACTCGAATAACGATTCTGCACGTGTTTCCGAGAGGTACGACGTCTATGGCTTCTTGCACGGTCTTGTAATCCCCGCTTCCGTCCTGTGCCACCGTAATCACACAGGCCGACATTATCTCTGCGTTTGTTTGTGCAATAGAAGAAGGGAAAGAGATCCTCTTATTGTCCAATAAAGATGCTATCTTGGGATGGTGTTTCAACAGGGGCCGGTTTCTCTTGTTACTAAAAAAGGAGAAAAGCACATAAAAATGGGGAAACGGCAAGGAATTCTTATGTCATCTCTCTGCTCGCTCCTCCTTCAAGACTTCTCTTTTCCTAAATCAGATCAGATCAGACCCGGATGAGTTTATCCGTACAATTTCTTACTATTCTTTTTAAAAATAAAACTCAATATCTTTTTTATATAATAAAATATAAATATTTTCAAATACTATAATCTAGTTGAATTATTTTTAGGTGGAATTTTTTTTTTTTTTTTGACCGGACTAGATTTATTGTGAGGATGGTTATTCGATAAGATTTTTTATGACGACATTTGATATAGTGTCAAAAGTCTAGTTATAAAATATCATGAGTTTGTTTTCATTGTTATAGGTAGAAATAACTACTATTAATGACATGTTTAATTATCGTTTATTGGTTTTACTAGCCGAATTAGATATAGAATAAGATTAAACATTATGGAGACTTCATCCCATAATAGAGTTTTACTTTTAGTATGACGCAAACAAGTGTCATCGTCTGAAAAAAAACGTTATGCGTTGACAAAATATGAATAATTTCCCTGTGGGGCATATTTACAAGTTGTTCGCTAGGACGATTCCATATATTTTTTTTTTGGGAAAAACCTTATGAGCTTTGGATGAAACGTTATTAGTGGTGAAATTCTAACAGATGATAGGTGAAAAAAATTGTATTATGATTAATCGTATGTGTCACGAAGAAATTTAATCAGAAATTCACTTACTTTTGCATTGTCGATGGATGCTAGTATTTGGAGTCTTTTGTGGAGTATTACTGAGATTCATTGGGTGATGCTCAAGTCTTTGGATAGTTGTTGAGAAGTTTATAACTGATATGACAGGACTACATATTTGGGTTACCATCCAAATTATTTTTTGTTGGACTATCCGATTAGAGAGAAATTGTCAAATTTCAATAATTGTAGTCGTCCGATGCGTATTATTCATAATACTACTATTATTATAACGTTTTTTTAGATTAGTTTAGGAAAGTCAATAGATTCTGTCGGGAAAGAGTTAATCGTTATTCTCAAGAATTTACGAGTTCGATAACCTATTGAGTATTATTTTTATTTATTTTTATTTTTTGTTGTTATCACAGTGTTGTGCTTTAAAAATTACATGAACCTTTAAAAAAAAAGTATAATCTAGTTTAGCTACAAAATTAGGTGAATATGCATAGACTCTGGGTTTGATGCGACAAACCTGCTTAATTAGTTAAGCGTGTTAATAAATTATGTGGTCGCACTCCGAAAAAGAAATTGAACACGCGTTCTAAAACAAAAATATTGAGTTATACAATTTTTTTTATTATAATTATAAATATAAAATATTTAATAATAAAAAATAAATTATTTGAGTTTTTAATTTATTACATTCAAATTTTTTATAATAATTTTTATTTAAATTTTATAAAAATAAAAATATTTTTTTAACTATGAATGCTATATTATATTAAATTAGATTAATACATAAAGATAAACCAACTTAGGACTTGTAAGTCAAACAAAGTTGTAAGAAGTAAGAACCCTTTAATATTGCTTTTGTGAAAGTCATTTTGACTCATGTTTACCTTTTTATTTAGTTTTTCTCTTTAAAATAGATCTTAAAAAAAAAAGTAATCCACTAAACAGAAATTCACAAAATAAATACAGCAAACGATCCAAAATATTAAAAAAAAAAAAAATCAAATTTTCTTTAAAATAAACGTCATGTTAACTAACCAACTATCAAAATAATACCACAAAATAAAATTCTTCTAGCCAACCACAAATTTTATTTATATCCTTGTGTTTAAAGAGTGGAACTCAAGAGTCTCACAAACTTACACTTTTCTAATATATTTAACTTCAAACTCTATTTTACCACTAAAGAGATGATTTGTTTTTTTATTTATTTTTAAATTTAATTATAATTAAATATTATTTTATTAACTGAAATATGAAGATACTCTATTTTAAAAAATATCTATCCTTTCATTATATATTAATACCATTTATTTTTTTTAATAAAAAAAATCAATCTCCTTAAAATCAGCTTCTTTATTTTTTTTTAAAAATAAATCCAAATCAAACAAGTTCTAACTTTAAACAGCATATTCTTTGCATTTACTTTTAACCTTATTTTTCTTTTAAACCAGGTATTCTTGTATTCTTTGCAAACATAATTTAAATTATGATCTCGTAATGACATAATTAATTTCCATTTATTTTCTCTTTAATCTATAAAATCTTAGTAGATTATTAAGATTAAAGAGGGCAATGTGTGGATGGGACGGTATGCCGTATGCGTTTATCCTTTGGATTAATTTTACTATCATTTTCGTCTCGTTCGATTTTAGAAAATTCTTGCAGGACACAGTTATATTATATTCTTTTAAAATTATATATATAATTTTAAAAAAAAATTAAATAATTTTTTTAATATTAAAATTCTTATAAAATATGAAGAACAAATAATTGTATACGTAAAAGTTATATATTTATTTATGTTTATAGTGTTAAAGGCATAATCATGATGAGATTTGAGCGGGACACAAATATGATCGGACCAACTCTTACCATTTCATAGGGCAATTCGGGTAACCATAGTGCTGTCCATAATTAAGATCCACAAGTCTTGCTAATTTTTATATTAAGAAAACATTTTCACTAATTAGCCTCCATAGATTCTTGAGTACCATTATCAAACAATCCAATATATATTTTCCTATTCTTGGCTATGTCTTGATTCGAAAAAACGATCGGTTCAAATGCACCAATTTTGGAGCTCAACTAGGATCATAGGTGGACACTTCAACCTCCATCAACGATCAACTGTTTCATCCCCACCGACTGATATATAAACACTTCCATCCCCCCTTCCTCTTCCTTAACCAGAACATTAATTTCTCCTAAACATAATCAATGTCGTACTTTCCAAAAGGCCACAGTGCCAACGACGACGACAATGATTTCGACGAATACGATTCCACCCCATACGGCGGCGGATACGATATTTGTCTCACCTACGGCCGTCCTCTTCCACCATCCGCAGCCACATGCTACCCCAACACCTCTTCCACAACCAACGATTTCGATGACAACCGCCGCCATAACACCTCCTCCTACGGCGGGGCATCCTCTGCCTACGGCGACGAAGCATTGGAGAACGAATACAAGAGCTACAGCCGCCCCAAGCCCCGCCCCAAACCGTCTTACGATAGTGGGTATGGTGGACAAACCGATTCAGCGGCCGGTTATGGGCGAAAAAACAATAATCAGAATGTGAATTCGGAATATGGGTCAGGAAACAGACGGAAGAATGAGAATGATGGGTCAAATTATGGACAAGATCAGAATGAGGGTTCGAATTACGGAAGGAAGAATGATAGGTATGGGAATTCTGAATCATCTGAATATGGGTCTAATGAATATGGAACTGGGTCTCGACGTAAGAATGAGAATGAGGGTTCGAATTATGGGTCTGGGTATGGAGGAAACAATGATGATAACGAGGGTTCGAATTATGGGTCTAGGCATGGACGAAAGAATGAGGACGAGGGTGGTTCGAATTATGGATCTAGATATGGGCAAAAGAATGAGGGTTCGAATTATGGAAGGAGAAATGAGACGCACGAAATGGATGAGTCGATATCTGTGCATGGGGGGCGTCAGGGCGGCGGCGGCGGCGGCGGCGGTGATTATGGATCTGGGTATGGGGAGGAGAGGCAGAGATACAAGCAATCGGAGAATGATGATGATGATCGGAGGACTGGTTATAGGCGGTCTGAGGAAGAAGAAGAAGGTTCTCGAAGACCTAATAGGTATAATAAAAATGATAATGAAGACGATGATGATGAGAGGAGGAACCAACATCAGCGTCGCAATCAACACATGCAATCTGATTACTAAAGAAAATTTTACATATCACCTAATACTACTTACTAATCATCTTAATTAATTATTATCGATCATATATATATATATATATATATATATGAATAATTTGATATGTTTTTAATCTAAACAATAATAATGTATGATTTCTTGATTTCATTTTCTCATCACGAAAGAATAAAGTCCAAATTATATTTGGATTAGGTGTTGAATAATATGTCTGTCTAGTTTAATTATTTCAAACCTAATTTCGTTAGGTTGTCAATATCATCTCGTTTGTTGTGGGTTTTATGAGATTTATTTATTTTGGATATTTATCATTTTTTTAAGGGTAGTGTATTTTTTTAATTTGGTTCAAAATCGATCGGGTCAATCTTTAATAACCCAAAGTTGATCGGTCAACTTGTTTATGATTTTTTTTAGGATTTTATATTTGTCATTTACTACTTATTTACTCATTTCTTTTATAAAAATTTTTAAAAGGAATTTGTTATTTAGCTTCATTATTTTTTCTGTTAATATCATTTTAATATGAAATAAAAAATATGATATTAATTGAATCGGGTTAAATCGAGTTGAATTTGAGTTGGGTTAGGTCAATTAGGTCAATTGAGTAAGATTCGGGTCAATTACAAATAAACATGTTGGGTTCATGTTATAAATTTTGACCCGAATTACTAAACATATCATGTTCAGGTTAATATTGCTCAACCCGTTAATATATCTATTTGAACCATCAACCCTGAACACCTGAATTGTCATCCCAAATTCTAATCTAGTCACTCATTTGATCAACTAAAATACTCTTATTTTATTTTTATAAATTTAAAATTTTAAAAAAATATTGTACTAATTTAACAAATTAAAAACCTAAATAATGTAACGATTTTTTTTAATAAAATCCCAAAATACCCTTTGATAATAAATATTTTTAATTTTTTTTTATTAATTCAAATAAGGAGTTACATATCAAAAAATTGAATTGCAGAATAATATCAACAAAATCAAAACAACTAAATAATTTTTTTGGAGTTAAATAATATAACATATTTGTAATAATTAAAATTCTAATGATAAATATCGAACAATCTTATAACATATTTGAACAATGAAGTAGAGAAAACCGAACAAACCAATCGAACGGTGTCGGAAGAATCTCTACAAAATATGAGCGGCATTGAATTTTGTTCTTAACCAAGAATTGGTAAGTGATGAAAAAATGCATTCTTTAAAATATAACACTTTCCCAATTAATTGAGGATATAAGAGATTAACAAAACAAAATGAATTGAATCGACAATGCAAAACAAGTTTTAGCATGGAAAAACCTCTTTTCAAATTACGAGTAAAAATCACGAGACTTGTATAGATCACTTAACAATCCGCTATCATCAACAATATTACAAGTAAGAGTTCACTCTAAATATAACAAAATACCATAGTCTAATCAATTGCATCAAGATCACACAATAATCTTGGCAAATAACAACAAAGCACAAAAAGAACAAGATTAACCAACCTTACCAATTCTGGTCTTGGATTAACTTAAAGCCTAAAACACCATATTTTCACCGTTTAGAGTGTAGCCCCAGAAATAACTAATAACCTGTCAACGTTTAGAGTCGATTAAACGGTGCAAACTCTAACCTATAGAAATATTCTCTAGCTGCTATCTTAAACCTCTAAATCTGTTTTTACTCTACTTTGCTCTCTCTATTGTTATTTTGTGAAACCCACTAAATATATGAATGAAAAATATTGTCACTTCACATTATACAATGTATGCCTAAATAAAGATCACACCAAGTTAGGTCTCTCAAACTAGGAGAACATAACCCAATAGTAAACAACCTAAAAAAAAGGTTATGACAATTGATAATTGACCATTTACGAATATGATAAAAAAAAAATGAGAAACTCATAGAAACAATGAGATTATGGAAGGATACATGTAAGAGAGTCTCCGACTGAAAGATCTTATTCGGTGACACTTTATTTGAAAATGAAAAACAACTTTAGATTCGGTAATTCCATATCCTTTGTTGCTAAAAAGAAGACGAATACAGATTCGAGAAAATATCACCAACACAATCAAATGATATGAGCAACAAACAATACACTGAAGATTAAGAAAATTATTTGAATCGCAAAAATACGGGATATATAAAAAATTCGATCTAGCTAAATAAGATTTTATATCGAACAAAATACAACTCCAACTCAAATATGAGCGTTAAAAGAAGAACATGGCACACTAAGCTAAGAAAAGAATGTGAAAATATAAAAATACAATCAATGGACTATTTTATCTCATATATATATATATATATATATATAATTGATTTTTTTAAAATAATCCATGTAATGATATTATGAAATGAATATTCATTTAAGCACAACAACAAAAGAATTTTATTTTTAAAGAAAAATCACATAATATTACAAAATTATCATGTGAAGAGGTCTTCCAAAAGGGCAATGAGCTCTCTGATTGAATATGTCGACTTCCCACATCGAACCTCATATAATGTTAAGATGGTAGGATTGTGAAAAATCCGCAACGATCGTTTGAGATTGTTGAAGATTCTACGATTTCTCTCAAACCAAATTATCCACAAGAAATAATGGGAATATAACCCTATTGTTTCAAACCCACAAATTTAACTACCTCAATCCACGATTCTCAACATGCACCAATGGTTCCCGGCATACCTCAATGAATATCAGTAATACTCTACCAGCGACAATATTCTTACAATGTAAAAAAGACGAGGGTCATCTCTAAAACACAGATGACATCGACTAACTAAGATAAGAACTTTGCGCATACATATATCAACAGTTAGAATACCAACGTAGATCGTACTCCACCCGAAAAAAGAATTTTTAGTGGGAATCTTAGACTTCCATAATTTCTTTCAGCACAACTCAGTTTGAATGAATCTATTAAAGAGATAATAATAATAATCTCCCATATTAAACTTATTCAATTTTTTTCATCGTATTGTATCATGGTTCAACGGAGAAACTCATTTGTTGGCCACTAATGATAACAATATATTATGAGAAGAGCTTTCTCTGATATGATGCGTAAAACCTTGAGAGCGATGGTTGAACATATCATTGACTATGACATCTCTATAAATAGTAATAGAGGCCCGTACGGGAAAGAGAACAACAAAACACTTACCCCACACCATTCATCCTTCTAAAAAGGTTTGATAAATCTTTGCCCACGGTAAATAAAGAATGTTCACGACAACTTTTTCATATGATTGATATTCACTCCATATGCTAATTCCACGGGGCGAATGAATTTTTTTGTGAACCAACCAGATATTTGTTTCTAATCATATTAACATAGAAATTTTCATATTCTGAACCAAAATGAGCACACCACTTTAACAATAAAGCTTTATTGAAAGTACATAGGTTACGAAAATTCAAACCTCCTTCATTTTTTGACATTTTTATTTTGTCCCAACTAACAAAAATGTGAAAATGAAAATTCAAAAGATACCCATAAAAATTTACACAGCAACTCTCTATTTTCAATGCAAACTTTGTAGGAATAACAAATATTGACATAATGTAATTGGTATGCATAAATTTCAACGCACTCTTAATGAGAACCATACAACCTCCCTTAAAGATTAACTTATTTTTTCAGATAGAGAGTTTTTTATATCTTAGAGATAATTGTGTCTTAAGAGGCTTTAGAGCGAGCAATTGCTTTTAGTGGAAGACCAAGATACGTGGTCGGAAATATCCAATGTCAAATCCCAAAATACCCGTCAAACCGAGATATTCTCATAGCTGACACATAATTAGAGAAGAAGATTTTATATTTGTCAAAATTAACACGAAGTCCCGAGTAAGTGCCAAATAACCACAAAATATCATGAAGATGCTTGAAATTTTTACGGGAATCCTAAATTATACAAAGTGTATCATCAGCAAAAAGCAAGTGAGAAATAGAAAATGAAACCCTCTCGATCCGCAATCAACCTTCTAATCCCTCTAGAACTTTAAAAAAAGTCTTAGAAAACTATCTTTAACAAAAATTTAGTCTTGGAAATACAAAATTTTATTCAAGTGTGATCCGCTTATCATAATTGACTTCTTCTCCAACAATATAAATCATAATTTAATTATTTAGATGTTGAGACTTAATTTCCCGTTTCTGGAGTACGTATTAGGGTCCTTAATTTATACGGAATTAAATAATTAATTAATAATAGATCATACTAACTATTTATAATATGCTCCTCACTATTATTAATCATTAATTAATAATAGATCATGCCAACTTTAGAATCTATTTCAAAGATGGCTTTCTATATATATAGATTCCTTAATCCTCAATGCACTTGGTTGCCTCACTTATTGTTTTTTTAAGACGTCCCAATTTCCCCTCCTTTTTAAGGTTGAGAAGGTTCTATGTTACGATGTTTTTACACGTATTGCTTTAATAACCCGACTATTGACTTTATCAACGACGCATGAAGACCACAATATCGGGTTCCTCAGACTTTTCTTGAATACTTGAAGATATATCCTAAATCTCGGTCGAAAGATACATTCTATCTTCCAAAACTTATTGCCAATTTTGGTTGCAATATGGACCATATGTTTGTTTATATGTTAAGAGTTTTAGTGGATAGGAAAATAGGTAAGCAGAGTGTAAGGTAGTTCCACAGCCTACCTACTACCATTTAGTATCATTTATTATTTAAACAACTACTTATAAATTAATGCTCAGAAAGAAAAATAAAAACATCATAATCGTGTATAAACACCAATTTATAATGGAAAGTTATATCAATAGACTTGTAACTCGTCTATGATTGGCCGGGTGCACAAAATGTTAGTTCAGACATCTTGTTACATGAGAAAAAGAAGCAAAAGTTTGAAATATTCAAGATTTTGTGAAAAATTTAATCAAAATGCTAAAAATATAATATTAAAATGTCACATTTAATACGGTTAGAATATAAAATACTCTAGTAGTTTAAGCTTGTTTTATAATCAATCCTAAGTTTCTGGGTTCGAGCATGTAAGGCAACAAGTTCTGCGTCTGCTTTAAGTGTTTTTGCGGGCTAAATATTTAATCCCTTGTCACATTTTTTTATTTTTTTATAATTATTTGGGATTTTTTTGAAGTTTATATACTTAAAAAAAAAAAAAAAAAAAAAAAAAACAGGAAATAATTTTCAAATGTTTGGGCATCCATTGAATGATTCAATGATCATGTGAAAGTCAAACCAGAATAAACAACTATCCATGCATTTAAGTTTCCTGTTACTTTCAACCGATAGTTGAATCAATCGATCAATATTTTTCTTATTTTCTTCATCCAGTTGATTCAAATTCAACTCCCACTTGTGTTAGTATTTCCTTCTTTAATTATATATATGATCATGATCATCTCTTGAGAATTATTACAGTCTTGCAGAGAGTGACAAATTTAATTTAAAAAAATGAAGTTTGGGAAAGAATTTGCATCCCAGATGGTGCAAGAATGGCAGACAGCATACATGGATTACAATTCTTTGAAGAATATCCTCAAAGACATTATGCGTTTCAGGCAAAGAACACAAACGGCCGCCCCAACTCCTGCTGGATCATCATCATCATCGTCCTTGAAGAGAAGGGTATCCCTTTACAGGGCCTTTAGTGGACTCACTAATCGTTACAACAACTTCAGAAATTCTCACCATAACGATACCTTTGCCGCCGCCGATGATGATGATCATGTCATACTGGTGAATGCAGAGGAAGGATCGGGTCCTTACCAGACCAAGTTCATGTTGTCTTCCGAGGAAGGAGGGCAGTATGAAGCTGTCTTCTTTAAGCGGTTGGATGAAGAATTTAACAAAGTTGTTAAGTTTTACAAAGATAAGGTTGATGAAGTTATGAAAGATGCTGATAATCTTACCCAACAAATGGATGCTCTTATTGCTCTTAGGATAAAGGTCGATATTACTCCAATTTCGATTGAATTGAGTAAAGTTCCAGCTCCGGCTGCAACAGGAAGAAGGCCAGGTACATATATTACATGCGTTATCATCTTCCTTTCTAATAAATACATATGGGTTATCTATCAATTGATTGTTAATTACTTAATTAGGAAGAATGGATATAATTGAAGAAGTTGATCAGATGGACTCAGAAGGGGGTATGGTTGGTAAAGAACAAAAGAAGACAAATAATTCTTCATCTGCAGGTTTCAGGCGATCTCCAATAGAGGTATTGGATCATGTGAAAATGAATGTTGAAGCAGAGACACCTGTATCCACCATGATGAAGCTTCTCAAGAGTTCAAACTCTGATTTGAATTGTACAAAAGGGGAACTGAGAAAAGTTGAAGATATTCTAAGACAGGCTTTTGCTGAATTCTATAAGCAACTTAGACTTCTCAAGAATTACTCGTAAAAATTCTATTCAACTCTGTTTTTTTTTTTTCAATTACTGATGGCTGATCATATATATCTTCTTGATGTCTGCAGTTTCTTGAATCAAATGGCGTTTTCCAAGATCATGAAGAAGTATGACAAGGTGGGTAATGGTTTTAAACCAATTTTTTATGTTTTTTTAACTTATGTTTTCTTCATCCATGGATTAATGTAGATTACTTCAAGGAATGCATCAAAGGCTTATTTACAGATGGTAGACAAATCTTATCTAGGCAGCTCAGATGAGGTTAACTATCTAATTCTTAATTAAATTGATGAATTAATATCATGCATTATTAATTCTTGATTCATTTTATAATCCAATTAGGTGTCCAAGCTCATAGAACGAGTAGAATCTACCTTCATTAAGCACTTTTCCAACGGTAACAGAAGAAAAGGAATGAAGACATTGAAACCACAAGCTAGACGAGAAAAACACAGGACTACATTTGTAATGGGTAATTAAACACATAAATAAACAAACAAACAAAATTTCTTTGTGTTAAACCAGTTTTTTACCAAGTTCCTTCCTTTAATTTCAGGTTTATTCGTTGGATGTGCAATAGCACTTCTGCTGGCTGTAATTGTGATCATACAAGTAAAAAACATTCTCAATAGTCCTGGGCGACAAATATACATGGATAACATTTTCCCACTTTATAGGTAATTATTTGTTTTGTATGTATGCATGCATTGCAGTATTAATTTGTTTTGATTAATATATATATAATTTCTGTTGATGGACACAGCTTTTTTGGGTTAATTATCTTGCATATGTTAATGTATGCTGGAAATTTATTCTTCTGGAGGCGATACCGGGTGAATTACTCGTTTATATTTGGATTCAAGCCTGGAACTGAACTGGGATACAGACAAGTTCTTCTACTTGCTTCAGGACTTTCCCTTGTAACATTGGCTGCTGTCATCTCCAATTTGGAAATGGAGATTGACCCCAGAACTAAAAACTTCCCAGGTGTAACAGAATTGGTTCCCTTGGCTCTATTATTAGTAAGTAATCGAGTTAGATTAAAAAAAATTCGATAGAAAGCCAGCTCTGATCATGACTAACATATATATTTTCAATAATTGCAGCTTCTACTTCTCATCACTTTCTGCCCTTTCAACATCCTATATCATTCAAGTCGTTTTTTTCTGATCAAGTGCGCATTTCACTCGTTCTTGGCTCCTCTCTATAAGGCAAGAATCAAGATAATTAGCTTACTTAATAGATTAATGATGTTTTGATATATCAATATTAATGTTCATTGCAGGTTACCCTGCCAGATTTCTTCTTGGCTGATCAGCTTACTAGCCAGGTACAAGCTTTGAGAAGCCTGCAATTCTACATTTGTTACTACATGTGGGGTGACTTCAGGAGGAGAAATTCAAGCACATGCCTTAATCATAATGTTTTTAAGATCTTTACTATAATTGTAGCAGTTATTCCATACTGGCTGCGTTTCCTTCAGGTTAAATTTGTCATTTTTCATTCAGGTTTACAAGCTTTTTATGTTGTTGTTAATCATGATGATGGTATATATTAATAGTGCATGAGGCGTTTGGTTGAAGAGAAAGGAAAGGCTCATATCTTTAACGGGCTGAAGTATTTCTTGACAATAGTGGCGATCACAGCAAGAACAGGGAATGAGCTGAAATGGGGGAATATATGGTTGATCACGGCATGGGCAAGTTCGATTATTGTTACAATTCTTGCCACATATTGGGACATTGTGATTGATTGGGGGCTACTTAGAATTCACTCTAAAAATGCTTTGTTGAGGGATAAACTCGTCATTCCACACAAAACCGTCTACTTTGTAGCTATAGTAAGCAAGGACATACATATATAGTTAGTAAATCTATCTATTGTATCTTTTTTTGTAATTCTTTATAATTGAATGTTATATCTTATAGGTATTGAATATGATATTGAGACTTGCATGGATGCAATCGGTTATGGGTATATATAATGTGCCTATCCTTCATAGACAGGCCCTAATTGTTGTAGTCGCATGCTTGGAGATAATTCGACGTGGCATTTGGAATTTCTTCAGGTTAATTAGTTGTTATTTTGTTTTCTTAATTAATTTGAGGATAAATAATTTATTTGGTTTATGGGCAGGCTGGAGAATGAGCACTTGAACAATGTTGGCAAGTATAGGGCGTTCAAATCAGTGCCATTGCCTTTCTACTATGATCAGTCGACCAAACATCCTTAATTATTTTTTGAAAACTCGATTCTATGATCAGCTAACGGTTGGAAAACAATTAAGGAACTTATGCATGAATAAAGGCTAGGTTGGTTTTTTATTGTTATTTTTGAAGTGAGAAACTTTTCGGTTGTACACTTATTTGATTACGTATTTCATTATATAGCAACCAATGCATTACAAGAGGCCTTCTCTTTTTAGTAAAAAGTATTCCCCTCTTTACGGATGATAGTGCGCCGTTATAATTTTTCATAAAAAGTTTATAACATATTTATTTATAACTTTTAAATTACACAAATTTTAGGGATCATGCTCGGTTACTTGAGGCCATAATTGTAGCAATGGGTCCAAGATACTCAAATGTTCAACATCTAATGTTGTCATTACCAATTTAAGTTTAATAACTTACTATAAAATCGTTTAAATTAGTCTATGTCTAGAATATCAAATATCATAAATTCGATTCTCGCTTAAAACATTTTAAGTCTAATTTTGATTACGATTAAATATTTTATGTGATAGTAGCCAGTAAATAGCTAAAAAATCATAGCTCATTTGCACTAGAGAAACATTTGGAAGATGGGCCTAGTATCTCTATCTGTAAATACATGTTCTAGCACTACAACAAAATGTTTTTTGTTTCTTTAAAAAATAAATTTACCGACGCTTCAAATTGAGATAATGACTTCGTTGAGAATTTCAGCCTGAAATTAGCGTCGGTAGAATATAATGATATTAATCTGACGGCGTTATAGGTAATAAGCGCCGCAAAACTCAATAAATACAAATTTTTTTATTTGAAAATTTGTCTTATTAATATTATTTAGAGGCCTTTTCAATTTTAGGAACAGGTTTAAATATTAATGATGATTTCAACTCCATTAATTAAAATTGATAAATAAATAATACATTATTAACTATTCTTAACATAACCATTTATAAATTTCAGTTATCAATAATCATATCTTTTATCCACCAATCTTCCTTATATTATAGGCTAGTTATGTAGTTTTTTCGCGCTGAAATTATCACCAATCTCATTCCTAGAACGCAAATAAGTTTGCTCGATATGTAGTTATTTTTAGAGTATGTGTTTGTTAAAATAAAACGTTGTTTAATTTACTATGATAAAAATTTGTACATAATAGATAAATGTTACCTATTCGATTCTCACATCAAGAAGAAAAAAACTAAAAGTTAATTCTTGATTTGGATGAAACCTAACCTTCGTAAATTTGCTAATACAAAGTAACTCAGTTATTATTTGTCATAAAATATCCTCCAACAATCTAGCTAACAATTATCATCCTATATGAATTTATATATATCCAAATATCATTGCAAATTGTATAAAGCTTGTTTGATGTTAGATTATTTAATATTTTTATTGAATTTAAAAAATATTATTGGATAAAACAACATATTATTTGAATTCTTAATAAGTTGATGAATAATTATAATATATTTTTAAAGTGTAAATTTTATAAAATAAAAATATTTTACTATTTTAGTCCATAAATTGACTATTGAAAAATAGTCACCTTCACATTTCCATAGATATTTTACCCTTTTTGTTTAGGGTAAAACTTCAATCAATAATTCAGTTAGATGTAGATAAAAGGACTAGAAAATAAACATTATCACCGACATTGCCAGAAAACAGGGAACATAAATCATTAATGACCTAGTTTGTACATGAAGCATTTTCACCTTTCACTTCTTTTTCCATTACAATAACAATAATAATAATAATATTCTTCACCCTTCACCTGATTTTACTTTTTGCATATAAATGTAACAAAAAGAACATAAAATAAAACAGAAGTTTAAAATCTCTCCATTTTTAGCAAATAATTACAGTAACAAGTAACAACCCATAGTTTGATCATATATATTCATCTCAAACTTTCACACCCAAACAAAATCTAACATATATATATATATATAAATATTTATTTCTCAAGAACCTTGGACCAAACTTAATAATAATAATTAATTAATTAATGCATTGATATTTCTAAAACTGCCTACCAGTGTAGGTCTGGCCAAAGGACCAGCCTGCGGGGGCAACATTGTAGGACACCAAACTCCGGCCGTCGCTTGTGGTGACCTGAAATGAAAGACTTTGCCCGTTGAGATACGAATTACTCTGCCAATTTTGCCCCCAATTTCTAGACATCATCTGCCATCCTGTCCTCGACCCTTTGATCGAAACCGCATGCACATCTCCTGCACCCGCGACGTTGGTGATCAGCACCAAGTTGAAGTATGAGTGACCGTTTATGGTAAACCTAATCCCTCCACTTCTCCTGCATGGTACCCTACATATATATATATACATACCCCAAAATTTGTTTATGGGTACCATTACACATGAGAAAAATAGACTAATAATTAATTAAAAGAAATATATTTATAACCTTCTAAAGGAGACGGGAACAATGCCAGCCCGATATTGAGCAATACGAAGGAAAATGGGTTGAGAAAGATCAAAGTGGAGATTTGGCGGGTCGCAACATCCTCCGGGAGGGCAGAAATTGGTGGCGGTTACGAATATGACCCCACTAAGGCACCATTGTGGGTCATTAACACACATGAGTTCGTAGCACGACCCACAGCTAAGGCCGTTGTTGAACAGGGCAGTGCTTAGTGCCGCCGTCTCTGTACCGTACCCTGTACTGTACAAATTTCCATACCCACAAGCTCCTCCTGTACAAATTTATCGATTCAAATTTTAATAATTTCACTCATGAAATGATACATCATTCCCTGTTAAAATTCATACCCATGGTTCCGGAGGCGTCTCCGCCGCCATAGAAGGTGGCGTGGCCGTTTGTCCAGCCACTATAATCTGCATCAACGTTAGAGACAAAGAAGAAGAAGAATCCTAACGAAAGGATTCCAAAAAGACCCATTTTTTCCCTTTTTCTTTAAAATCCTTAGAGAAAATGTGAGAATAAATAGAAAGGTAGAGAGTAGATGGTGGTGGGACTTTGAGGCCTGAAAATCGGTTGACAATCTGACAGGCTTCATAATAATATTAATATTAATAATTTTATTGCTTGAATTTGATTTTAACTATATATATCATATGATATGTGTGCATGGGATTAAATAATTAATTAATTATAAGATACCGTTAAAAATAATGAGAAATGACAGTGGAGCAACTGGGTGAGTAACTCCCTACTTGTGAAATTGGACAAAATGACTTTAAAAAATGTCTTAAATGCCATACTGAGCCGACGTAAAAATTTAATTGCGCAAATGTCCATTTGTGACGAAATTATCATCAATGCGTAACGCGAAAAGCAGGATCGTCACGCAAATGAAAAGCCTATGAAAAGTCCAAAATATTTTCGCAGAATCGTATCATGCGAAGGGCAGGATCGTCACGCGAAGGACATGATCATTCTGAACTTTTCACATGATTTTCCTTCGCGAGACGATTCTGCCATTCACGTTACGCGATGAAGATAATTTCGTCAAAATACTTTGAAGTGATCACTTACACAATTAATAAGATACATTTTAGGATCAACTCGTGAAATTTCCACATAAGTTCTTGTCATAATTTATTTTAAAAACATGATAAGAGTATTTTGAGAAAAAAAAAATATTTAAAATAAAATAAAAGTTATTGGGTGGGTCATCACATATTGATGACTCAAGCTAGCTGCCACTGTCGACTGACGAAGATATGAGTGAGATACTGTTTTACTTTTTCTATGGATGGAATTAAATTGGATTTAATTTATTTTTTCATAAGACAAGTTTTAAGTTAATTATATATATACTGGTTGAAGATAAATTAACACGGATTCAAATAATTAATAAAAAAAATGATGATGAATGTAATTAATTAGAATTAAGTAGGTAGATAGGTGTACATGAAGTGGGGGCATGAATTGGTACAGGATCACATGCTTTTGGGACCTAATTAATTAATTACTAAAACATGAAAAAAAAAAAAAAATTTGTTACAATCCCGACCCATTTTGGTTTGTCTTCTTATCTTAGCTTGGCACCATAGATCGATTTCGTGGATATGCCTTCAAGATTGATTGATTAATTTGGATAATAATGATTTAATTACATCCTTATAATAATCAAATGATCACTCTTGTTATATATATATATGACCCACAAAAACAACCTATATAAACAACTTAATTTGACAAGGATATGTGGCTTAGCCATTGTCCAAAACGCGGTTTTGCCAATGTGGTAGGGATCAATCATATTATATATATATATATATATATATATATATATATATATATATATATATATATATATATATATATATATATATATATATATATATATATATATATATATATAAATATTATTCAAATAAACATATCCAATAATAAAAATAAATAAATAAATAGCTATTATCTTGATTGTGTCTCTCTTATCACCCAAAATAATCAAACATAATACTACTAATCCCCTAACAAGATCACCATTTTCTTTATTTTATATGGTTTTTCATAGATTGCTATAAGGCCCATTTTGTCACTTACAATATTGTCATTATTTAAAATCAAATGCATAATTTAATATTAAAATAATAGTCGATTCCATGCATGAGCAGGAAATGCATAATTTTCTTCATAGTCTATTAGTCTATGTTGCTAATGGAATGAAGTTAGTGAGAAAAATAGACATGTAAGAAATACGAGGTTTGGCTAACAATACTTACATTCTCATAGGATTGTTCTTTCTATATATTTTTAACCATAAATTACGGTTTGACGGACTCGAAACCAGAACCTCAATAATGTGTAATTAATGATTGTTTTGTATTATGTGGTTAACGTATTATGTAATTAGTGTTATTTTTGGTTCCTTCCTCTTAATTTTGCTCGCATAATTGTCACATTCAAGTGAAACAAATCCATATGTATTATTCCAATAACCCTTTACCGAACAAGGCCAAAGTTAAATATGATTTTTGACGACATGCATGAGGCGTGTTGTTGTTAGCTAGCTAGCGACAGGTTGGTAGGCGTGTGCGAGCCTGACCGACCGAACCGGATGAAGAAAATGGAAGGAATTTGGTGCGGTTAGGGCAACAACCAACTAGAAGATGAAGTGATAACAAAGAGTCATGAGTTGTTATAAATTATAGGATTGGGAAACAAGAAAAAGAAGGGTTAATTAATTAATAAATAAAAGGTTGGTTGCGGTGTTAAATCAAGAACAAGCAGTGGCCCCTTGACTATAAAAGGATGACAACCACCAAGAGGACAACACCACATTATGCAGGCACATGGAACATGAAAGAAATTTCATCTTTATATTTATATATATAAATATATATAAATATTGACAAATATCTTAACTAATTTCAACCATGCATTTATTAATATTATTTTTACATTCATCTATATTAATATCTATACCAATTAATTTAATTAAATAATTAACCAAATATCGAAACAATGTGGTTTTTCTTTCTTATAACTTGTAAACAAATAGATGTTTTTCAAATAATGAGTCCCACCCGATCCTTAAGTAGATAGAACATGAGTAATTACAGTACCTGTTCTATGCAATATTGTTTAATTACTTACTACAAATTATTAATAATTAATTATATATGTCATGTCTATTCTTCATCCAGTACTATATCTATTCTATATGTATATACGGATCTCTGATAGATCACGTTATTAATTATCATATGGAACAACAAAGTATTAAGTTATCCAACAATTCAACTATATTGTATATATTTATTTATTTATTTATTTACCTCACAGTTCACACCGACACTTGCATCATGTCCAATCTTAAATAATAAATTTCATAATTTTTTTTTCTCTTTTTTATTATTATAAGTGGAATGTAACTCTAGTTTCTCTAGGTTGCATGATCATGTTGCTCCCTGAAATGGGTCGACATCTAACTAGCTAGCTAAATATTTTTGCTTTATAATTATTAACTTATTTTTGTTATGGCATATTCATATATAATAATTATATATATATAGTGAAACATCCAAACAAACAATTCTGTACAAGTCAAACTTCTTATTTATCTATCACAGTTAAAACAACATTAATTCATTCAACATTAAAACCAACAAAAAAAAAAAACAATAGAAAGTGTGTTAAAAGGTCAACTTCAAGATCGGTCATTTTTCCATCATAATTCACCCAATTATAAAGTTAATGTGTCTAATTTCCTTCAAGGCCTTAATTTAACGAATTTAATTAATTAAGATATTAAAAGTTTCCAAAATTATTTAACACATTCATCCTTTATATATTAACCTTTTGTAAAAAGAATATTTAGAAAAAAATATCACATTTTAGATTTTATTGTTCTTCTCGTTCTTATAATGGTATCTAATTACAGGCTTAGTGGAAAGGCAATATTAATATTAAATACTGATTTTCATTATTACTATTATTATTATTAATTGTTCTAGATTTGGATTGAATAGATAGGCCCATAACCATAAGGCCCACTTATTTTAAATAGCCGACCGAGAGTTACATTATTACAGCCCACTTAATCTTCTTCTCAAAGGTTTTTATTTAACTTCAAAGAAAAATTGAAATACAGTTAAATATTTGTTCATCTTGTAAGCTGGGTAAAAAGTATTTGTTTTATACCCTTCAATCTCAAAATGAAAATAAATTTATCCAATTTAACACAAATCCTACTCGTCTTGTGTCCATGAATTCTCCACAAAAATCCAATATTTGTTAAACTAGCTCATATTATTATCAACTTAAGAAGAAGAATAGTACCCCGAAAATCAATATCAAGCTTGAGCCTCTTCTAGCTCCGTCTTCGAAAGGAGCTTAGTGGAATGAGTATAATCTGTATTTTGAATAGTTGAATCAATGTCCAAATCTGTTGGACTGACTATAAACTGATTCTCGAGAGCCTCTATCGTCTTGCAAATGAAATCTGATCTCGACATGTACTCTTTCATTTTACAAATAAACTCGGTATGGCTTCTTGCCTGCATATAGCATGCATTCTCTAGTTAAGTTAAATCATTGAACCTTATTCTAGTCAAGACTTTTACCTCTCGATACTGAGGAGCTCGTGCAGGTAGCTTCAAGTACCCCATGTTTCTCGCTTCATAATCCCATAAGAATGATGTGTGGTGAATCCATCGCTTTCTAGTTATAGACTGAGCATTTCCTCCAATTTTGTGTTTTCCAAACACATAATCTACATTGCAAGGCTTGTCGTCATCAAACAAATTATTATTGTGGAGGAAAGAATGAAGTTTTATTATATCTACCATTCTCGCGTAGTTGAAAATCTGCAGTTCCTTGGAAAACGTCGCTATAGATTAAGCTACTCCATTCCATGATGGTTCGCGGATATGGCTGGACACTTGGGAAATCATCTCTGTTGCATATAAGTGAAACAAAAAGTGTCCCATCATCAACAATGACGGTTCCGCCTCCAGTGAACCTTCTAATGACAGGGATATGATCTCTTACAACATTCTCAATATCAACAAGCTCACGCACCTTCCTAACAAAAACAACCAAAATTGTGTCAAATTCGTGAATATTTCAGAAGTAACTATGTAATATAATGGGGATTTATATACCCGGACAAGCCCATGACAACCGTGGGAGAGTTTGTTCCGTCGTTTATGATGCACCAATTATGTGATGAGGTCCGAAGCAGCTGTTCCTCCAAGTGCAGCTGTTTTAATATCGGAATTCCCTTGAATCTGACCAGATTTATTAGAGGAAGCCCCATGCTTTTAGGTTTAGGTTAATACTCTGTCCTTGCCACAACAAAATAGTTCAGATCTGTCACAAAATGCTGAAAGAATCAGAAGGGAAAGAAAGTCTTTGAATTCAACTTTTCAATGGGTAAAATGCATATGTATTGATAAATGTGGTAGAAAAATCAATACTTTGACCAACAAGATCTGAAATTCACTGTTACTTGTATTCTGTACAACTACATAAGATATGAAATGGAGGATATAGTCCATATACAATGAAGGATGTCTCTGAAGGAACACAATGAATGAACATGATTTTGAAAACTATTTTCTTATATGACTCACTGCCGATTCAATAAAGATACAAACTTAGTTCAAGATTATAATCGAAGGTGTATCCAAGCACTAGATTATTAACTAAGCATCAAATATAAATCCATTGAAAACAGACAATGTCAGTTCCATAAGAAATCAACTATCAGATACGAAAACATTCAATCAAGTATTGATATAGGCATATAACTCACCAGCTAGATTGTTGAACACAGGGATCGGATGCTCTTCTTTGTGACTCCGTCGGGGGAGGAGGCTAAGAATGGGGAAAACTAGGGTTTAGGGCGAAAATTGGAAATGGGAATCGCCTTGTTCTGCTTCTTCGGCTCTTCTCGAATCTCGACTGACTTCTGTAAGAAAAAATGGATCTTCGGTTGCCCTGATCCGGTGAGTTGTCCTAGCCCATGGACTTGGTGGGCTTATCCTGCGAGATCCTCTGACAGTTTGATCGTCGCAGGAAGATTGCGAGGGAAAGATCAAGTAATGCCGCTGTTTGACCTCGGTTGAGATGAAGAATAGGAACAGCGCCGCCAGGAGATAAATCCGCCACCCAAAAATTAAAAAGGAAAGGAAAACTCAACCATGGCCTTCATTGCATATCTTGAGAAGTTTTTTTTTAATATAAATATTTTAAATATATAATTGCAACAAAATGACCAATAAATAATTGAGGGAGCAATATTAAGTTGAACCTTACCTATTTAATAATTCTTGCCAAATTATCTAACCCAAACTCACCTCGATTGATCAGACCAACTTGAATTCAATTCAATTTAACTCTTTGGATTAAAATCATATCTCTATTTCAGATTAAAATGACAATACAAATTAAATTATAAATTCACTTCTAGAAAATTTTAAAAAAAATGAATGAGTAAGTAGGAAAATGTAAACTCACCACACCTTATAAAAGAAAATACAAATGGGTTAACGAGTCTATTTTGAGGCATTTTAGGTCGATTCAATTTTGACATATTTATTATTTATGTTAAAATGACTCACCTGATTTCGACTCGAACTCAAAAATACATAACCCTAACAAACCTGTTCTAGGATTGCTACGGACTTTATCTCAACTCAATATTTTTAGGATTTTCATATATGGGGTCGGCACCCTTACGAGAGCTACCTATTTTTTACCCCTCTAAGATGACAAATCTATGGATGAGTCGTCGATCATCAATCAAGGAAAGAGGATTCACGATGATTATCATAAAATAATATATTCGGATTCAAAGTTAGTATGCTAACAAAGTTTAGTATTTTGGTCTTGGTTTAAATAAGGGACCCATCCAATCTTGTTGTACCAGGTTTTTTCATATCCGGTTAGGGGCCATCTTTTTCGTGTCGGTTAAAAAATCATCTTTCATAATTTTGGTGACTTAAACAAAATATGTGATGAATAAGAAGATTTGAAAAAATAAAAAAGAGATAAAATTAATATTCTTGTATACAGTCTCAAACTAAAATTGTTATAATTTGAATACCTTATAATTGAAAGTTCAACTTTTAAAATTAAAACTAAATAACTTCATTCAAGCCTGGTACAACAATTAGGCCAAAGAATAACAAAGATTAAAAAAATGGAATAAATGAAAAAAAAGGAACTATGAGCAAAAGCTGTTCTCCATGAGTTTGACAAACTCTTGAAAATCAATCTTCCCATCCCCATTAAGATCAAACGGTCTAATCATCTCCTGGAATCCGGATCCCACTTTGAAACCCATTAAATTACAGACAACTCTCTGCACTTCTTCCGAGTCAAGAAACCCATCTTGATTCTCATCAAACACATCGAAAGCTGCCTTCACCTCCTCCAAGCTCGCTTCTTTTTCTTCAAAAAGTTTCGACATTTGCTCTGAATTCAATATCACCCTCTCATTCTCATCCTCGTCATCTTCAACATTAAAACAGAACCCCATTCTCCCCATCACCATCTCCACGTCTTCCCTGCGTATGCTCCCGCCGCCATATTCTTCTCTCAGCATATCTGAATCCTTCTCCTCCCCCTCCTCAGCCTTCACTAATTCGTTCAAGAACGGGAGACCTCCTAATTCTGATTGAACGCAAAGCTGTGATTTTGACAAGTTTTTGTAAATCTTCTTTGCCCAATCAACAAAGAACCTGAAGAAGATGAGTGCTGGGAACATGGAAAACATGTTAATGGTGGTGGGTTTCTCAATTGGAAAGGTAGACATGGTTTCTGATGATTTGCCTTGATAATCAAAATACAAGTTCTGGTCAATTGATGGAGAGATTGGTATTGGAGTTGTGTATATATATATAATATATATATATGGAGAGATTCAAAGAGGCGGTGGGTAATTGAATGGTATGGAGAGTGAAGGCGCGGGGAAAGTGAAAGAGAGTTCGATGTATGAAATCAGGAAGTTTCCGTGGAGAAGATGATCAAGTCAGAACAGGCCGGCCTCTGTTTTTTTTATTTTTGCTGGGAAATTTTGTGAGAAATTAGTTGACTTTTATGACGTAACAAACCTTATTGCCAAGTCTTATTCCAAATTTTAATTATTAATTTAACAAGTTTTAAATAACTTGTATGTACCTAATCTTATCACCACCTAAAGTTTTAATTGTTATCCAACTTACATTGTTAATTATCTATAGTAATACAAGAATTTTTATTTATAAAATACATATTTAATTTTTTAATTTTATTTTTAAATAATAAATAATAAAATATTTTTAAATTATAATTTTGTTTTGATTTTTTTAATAATTTTAATATATATATATATAATTTATTTATTTATAATTGTTAAATAATCATTTTATTTTGAATTTTTTAATTTTTTAAGTGAGTTATGTGGTGTCATGTTTCTTGCATTAAAACTAAAATTAAGAATTATAATACATATTATATTTTATTTAAAATAATTATGGTCAAAAATCAAAATTATGTAAATAATAATAATTTAAATAATAATTTTTTTTTATTTTTTTTAATAAGATTAACAATTTCGTAAGATAATAATATAAAAAAAAATTATTATTTAAAAATATTATTAATAATTATATATAAACAAATTCAAAACAAAATTATAATTTAAAAACATATAATTATTTAAAAATAAAATCGTTAAAATATTAAATATATATTTTAGTAAATTTTAAACAAGTTTGTGTTGATAAGACTTGATATGTTTTGGCTATTTTTTTCTGATAATTTTGACAACTTTGAAGCTTTGACAAGTTCACATTTGACTAAATTATTATATTATGCAAATACTTGAAAACATTTTTTTTTCAATAGTCCATATTCAGCAAAAGTCAGGATTTCAGTTAATTGAAGGGAATTAATCAAATGTAGCAAATGTAAAATACTAACTGAAGAAGAAAAATAGATGATTTCTTACAATTCTAGACCTGGAGATTTTCCATAGAATATATATATACATGACCTAATTGTTATTTGTGACATTTAAATTTCCCAATCATACTTGCTAGCTCCCCTTTAATGCAACATATTCAAAGGGTCACAAACACAACTAAATTGAAAAGAACAAACATGAAAAGAAAGTTGTGAGCATGAACAACCATATGTGGTTCACCCGTTGCTTGATTGCGAATGAATTGGTGATTGAGGCTAACTGAGTTGAGCCCAAAAGATAAACCTTAAACAACACTATGTACAAAAGATGAGATCATGAAGAGGTTGCTCATGCTATGCAATATGCATGCATATTTCACACTCAATCCATAAATAAATTGATAATCCAAAGTCAAAATAGCTCCATGATGCAGACATCTTACCGGTTCCATGACATGCATCCAAGAGAAGAATCATTACTAAATAGCTAATTGTATTATACAGAATATTATAGCACTACCTTTAGCTAATTGTATTACTACTTGATGAATTACTATTCAGCTATGATCAATTTTACGTAATTATTCCAATTTTTAACTAAATCAGTTGTTGGCTGACTTGACAACAATCTGAAAGTCATTCTATAATATATATATCTCTGGCAATCGATCAGGCATACTACATATAAAGGAAGGATATATATGAGATCGAGTTAAAAGAAACTAAGGCTAGCTAGACTAGATGGCTTTGCTGCTGTTTATATGTTGGTGCATTCTTGAGTCAAAAATCATCCCTCCAGGATTTCTCAAGTTGTTTTACTTGAATTTCTATATCCATCCCTTTTTCCTCTTCTTCTTCCAGATTTTCTTATGGCTAAACCAGTTATGGACTTGCCTCTTGCGCCTCATCTGCTCTCTTCTTCGCCTTACATCCATCTTTGTCAGCTTCTTCTTCTACACCTCTACTAAACTACCAAATACAACAACAACTACTAGTACTACATCAGCTCATGCAACTGCAGCACCGACTGTTAAGAGACCAGACATTAATGTTGTTAAGCAAACATTGATATCACAACACAAATCTTATGTACTGAACAACCATCATCGTTATCTGCTAACAGAAACCAGCTCAGAGATTCAAATGAGTACTGTAGTAGAATCTAATCATCTGCTGGAGGAGAATCGCCATCATGTGCATGAAGCATTAACAAATCAAGAAGAGGATGTGATCGATGAATCCACAACAATAATCTCGCAGCAATCTTCTTCATTTAGCTCCAATACTACTCCAATAACCATTTCTAGTTCAAGCTTACAAGTTATGAGTATTATTGCTGCTGAGAATCTGGAGGATGACATGGAGGTTCTGGATATGGAAGAAGAATCAGACCCATTCTACCAAAAATACAGTGACAGAATGAGATGGTTTGACAAGCTTAATCAAGATAAAGCTTTCGCCATTGGTGAAATCCTTGAAAGGGAATTGGATATTCCCCAAAATCCAAACACTTCTTCTACTTCTTCGTCATGGGTGAAGAAGGTAGCAGAAATGTTAAGGAGCTTGGAAAGTGATCTTGAATTGGTTTATGTGGCCCATTCATGTTTATCCTGGGACACACTCTACCACCAATACAAAAAGGTTGAAGATGTTCATGATCAGAACATGAACATGAACATAAACTTAAATTACAATTACAATTACAGTACTATCGTTGCAGATAGATTCCAAAAGTTTCAGATTCTCCTAGAAAGATTCACAGAAGAGAACGATAGGAAGAAGAAGATGAGACACTTCATTTATGTCCACTCAAGATTAATATCTTTCAACACACTACTCCAAGTCCCTCCCCTCTCCGGTACAAGTTGTTCTTGTCACCACCTAATCTTATAAAATATTAAATTTCATTATCTATGCAGTTATGGCTCCACGTCAAGATTCTAAATTTAATAATCAATGTCTATCCATTTACATGCCCACTTGGAAAAATCAAATTAAAAATCATATTATTGTTGCAGATCAGGAAGTAATGGTAATAGGATCAATGTCGGAAGACTCAAGTGCAATCGAGGTTGTAAAGGGTATAGAGAAATGTATAGAGGCATTCTGGCAATTCATAAGAACAGCAAACAACAAGAAGAAGAAGATGAAGAGGAGATTTCCATGGATTGGATCGCCCCCACCAGTTGAGGATCCTAGAGACATAAAGCTCTTTCTACAGCTTACTAAAACCCTCAAAAAGGTAAGTTTCCATAAGCAAATACAATATTCAACTCCTACTATAATGTAATCAAGTAATTTGATATGATATTGTGAAGAAGGAGATGTGGATGAAGGAGTTGCAGGGGAAAAGGAGATGTTGTGTTAGGAAATTAGCTGTGAGGCTGTCTGCTTCTGTAATGGAGGAAGAATCTGAGAAGAAGATGATGATGTTCACAATGATAGAGATGAAGCTGGTGGCTATGGTGCTTAACATGTCTATTGTTTCTACATCTCACCTTAAATGGTGCCAACACAAGCTCAATTCCATTCACTTTACACATGAAGGAAGGATCATCACCACCAAACCTTCTTCTTCTTCTTTTACTTCTCCTAGTTCCTGCTTGTTTCCTATTTCTTAACTTTTCTCTGTATTTTCCCTGAAATCCTCTGAAAATAATAACAGTTAACAAACAGAGTCAAATGTGCCCTTTCTTGATTATGGTAATCCCCAGAAAAAAAGGGATAATTTAATGGTGAGACTGAGTCATACATAATCTTTTGCTTAAAGAACGAGCAAAAAAACTAAAACTTAAAAATTAAATTAAAAAAAAAAACCGAAGTGGGTCCCATCATCACCATGCAGACACTCCACTCCACTTCCCTCGCTGGTTCTTGAGCTCGCAATTCTCGGGTCAAAAAGGCCTCCACAAATCCTGTTTCTTTTGGACCCAATATAATCTAACGAACACCGTCCTTCCTCATTTGTCTGTTCATTCTTCTTTCTGATTCTCAGCAACCCATCTTCATTCGATCGCAGCTAGAACAGACGTCGGGACCCGGATTTCATCTCAAAGATGGCGTCCATGGGTTCTTTCCCTTTTGTGATCGATACCGTATTGGACAATTCGTTACTTCACGTCGGAAATAATCCCAAGGGACTGAAATCGCCCTGTTTTGCTCGTCGATCACCCAGAAATTCCATTCAAAACGTGGGTTCAATCGGGCATTGGAATTTGAGTAAGGAAAGAGCCTATTCGCCCAATTCTATACCCATGACAGACCACAGTAGGTGGTCGATCAAGAGAGTTAGAGCAGTTAACAATGGCGGACAGGTGGAGAATGGTGAAGAAGATTCAAGAGATTTGTTCCTGACAAAACTTAAGAAGAGCATGAGGACATTGGAAGACCAGAGGGATTTACTGCAGCAGGTAATAATTCCATATTATTATGCTGTGTTCTTTCCCTTTACTAAGATTTCTTGATATGCAGATTGTAGAAAAGAGAAAACTGCTTTCATCTACTACTATTACACACCCAAAAGAAGAAGAGGGACTTTCTTCTTCTGATCAATTGCAGAATATTTGGCCATCTGGGTTTGAAGAGACATTGCTTGAACAAGAACAAGATGAAGAAGACATGAAGCTCCTCCCTCCATTAGCAGGAGAAAACGTTATGAATATTATACTGGTGGCTGCCGAATGTGCTCCATGGTGGAAAACAGGTCTGTCTCTTCTATTTACATACAATTATTAGAAACTGATTTCTAGAAACTATTCCCGTTTAGGTGGTCTAGGAGACGTCGCAGGAGCCTTACCTAAAGCGTTGGCTCGACGTGGACACAGGGTTATGGTAATTCCTCTTCTTCATTTTCTTCTATTGTTTCATATAATCAATTTAAAGCTATGTTCTTCTTCTTCTTGTTGTTGAGGTTGTGGTGCCTTTGTATGGGAAATTTGCTGATGCTGAATATTCAGGTGTAAGAAGACGGTACAAAGTAGATGGACAGGTAACAAAACCATAGTTGTGTTTGTTGTGTAAAGTGTAAACCATAGTTGTTATCTGCCCATTGCTTTGACAGGACATGGAGGTGAACTACTTCAACACCTACATAGACGGCGTCGACTTTGTTTTCATCGAGAGCGCTATGTTTCGGAACCTAGAGAACGATATATATGGAGGGAAACGTGAGGTACTTAAAACATCATCTTTCTTTCCTGCAACCAATAATGATATACATGGATCCATAAGACTGTCTTCCTTCCATGGCAGGATATATTGAAACGCATGGTGTTATTCTGCAAAGCTGCTGTTGAGGTGATGAGGGTGTTGATTCTTTTTACATATCAATTACGATTTTCTCGCAGGTTCAATCAACATTAGCAAATTTGCAGGTTCCTTGGTTCGTTCCGTGCGGAGGGACGTGCTATGGAGATGGGAATTTGGTGTTCATCGCCAATGACTGGCACACTTCTTTGTTGCCAGTTTACCTCAAAGCCTATTATCGCGATCATGGTAAAATGCAATACGCAAGGTCTGTCCTGGTCATTCATAACATTGCTCATCAGGGTCGTGGTCCGCTGGACGAATTTCCAAAATTGGATCTTCCACATCATTATGTGGACCTGTTTAAGACGCACGACCCGATTGGTGGAGAACACATGAATATCTTTGCAGCCGGTTTGAAGATGGCTGACCGTGTTGTCACGGTCAGTCACGGATACGCTAGTGAGGTCAAGACACTGGAGGGTGGTTGGGGTCTTCACGGGATTATTAACAATAACGAATGGAAGCTAAACCCAATCATGAACGGAATCGACCCAGATGACTGGAACCCAGAATTGGATTTAAACCTGAGGAGCGACGGGTACGTTAACTACTCGGTGGAGACTCTACGAACAGGGAAATCCAAGTGCAAGGCCGCCCTGCAGAAAGAGCTTGGCTTTCCGGTTAGGGAAGACGTCCCGTTAATCGGTTTTATAGGGAGATTAGATCATCAGAAAGGAGTTGATCTTATAGCCGAGGCAATCCCATGGATGTTGGATCAGAACGTGCAGCTAGTCATGCTTGGAACAGGAAGGCCCGACCTTGAAGAGATGCTCACCCGATTCGAGTCTCATCACCAAGGCAAAATCAGAGGATGGGTCGGCTTCTCTGTCAAGACCGCTCACAGGATAACGGCCGGAGCCGATGTTCTGCTAATGCCATCCAGATTCGAGCCGTGCGGGCTGAACCAGCTGTATGCAATGCAGTACGGGACGATTCCTGTGGTTCACGCGGTAGGTGGGCTCAAGGACACTGTGGAGCCGTTTGATCCGTTTAATAATAAGGGATTCGGTTGGACATTCAATGGGGCGGAAGCAAACAGGTTGATCGAGGCATTGGGGAATTGCTTGCTGACTTACAGAGAGTATAAGGAGAGTTGGGAAGGAATTCAAATGAGGGGCATGATGCAAGATCTAAGCTGGGACCGTGCTGCAGAGAAGTATGAACAAGTACTTGTAGCTGCTAAATATCAATGGTGAGAAATAGAGACAAAACAGCTCAAATGCTTTTATTAATCCTTTCGATTTTTACTATGTTTTCATAACAACAAATGTTTAAAACTAACTAATCAAACGTCCTTCATCATGATGCCTTTTCTTATTAGACTGGAAGAAGTTAGCATACTGGTTGTAGTTGTAGGAAGGTTCTAGTAGTCCATATCCCTGAAAATCTTCGCAATGCTTCCTCTTTAATCCAAGACAGTTTTTCAATGCTACAAAATGAAGTAGACGAGCCAATAAGCCAAATAATTCAATCAAAAGTAATCCTCAAATGGTTTTTCAGTATATAAAAAGGCTCTTACTAGACTCTGAATAATCCATGTTACAGGATTGAGATGGGTGCTTGTCAATGTTTGTTTTTGGTTTCGTACTAACTCCACCAAACTTGTACATGTGCTCTACGAAATCATCTATTAGAACTGGCCAAGATCCTGCAATAATTATTAAGTATTATGAGTAATTTTTTCAATTAGTCTTGATAGTATTAATGCAACAATTATATTACCACCTTCTGGGTCATATCCTTCGAAACTTTCATCTGCAAAACAACAGCTGAATGCCAAGACTTCTCTCCATGTATCCATAGAAATGTTATGCCGATGATTTTTCTAAAAAGCAAAGTAAATGGCCAACATTTTCAGTTTCTTCTTGCTTAGTTGCTTATGGGGTTTTAGCCTTGTAAATGGGTAAGAACATTACCTCAACAAAGTCACACCATTGATTCAGCAATCTAAACCTACCAGCCAGCACTAATCTCCAATTACAAACTGCGCGACTTACACCTGCCAACCATTTCAATAAAGATAGTCGACATCTTTTTGCTTTCACATTACCACTATATACAACTTACTTATACACTTCTGGCCATTTTCAAGGGAAACAAAAAACACGAAATCATAGAAGCGCGAGAACTCCCTGAAATCTCCCTACAAAGAAAGCAGTACAACAAACAAACTTCACTCACTGCAAAATATATAAAATTGATCAATGATGTTGTATCGTAAGATCAATCTCACCGTAAAATTTAGTGTCGACATAAGCAAGGAGATTTCCTCGAAGATCATATCCCTGCCAGCATTACTAAAGAATACAAGAAAATGAAATTCTAACTGTATAATGAATTTAATTCAAGATGGTGAATACCTACCTTACACGGACCCTTGAGTCTACAAACTTTAGAAGAAAAGCTAGTGACAATCTTGATTCATGTATTTTTGATTCATCGTCTTCAGGCTCCGCGCCTTCACTTGCAAGAGTAGATGTAATAACTACAAGATTGATTGATTGATTAGTTGTGTATAAAGTGAAACGAATTGTAAAGAGCTAAAATCAACAGTACTGCTAGAACTTCTTGGTTGAATTGAATTACAACAAACTATATTCTTGGTTGAATTGAATCATTAATCATTGAAAGAATCCAACTCTTGTGAACTTAAGCAAGTCAAGAAACCAACAATGACGAATGAAATCGAAATATACAAGATGTAAATGCGAAAGGAAACAGAACTTACCGCAGTATCGTCTGTAGATATCGAAGATGTCGAATTGATCGGAGTCCATGGCGTCGGAGAAATTGTAAGATCGCGAGTGATTATTTGAAAAAGAGGACACGTGAATATATATATATATATATATATATATATATATATATATGGTAGTTGAAGCGGTCTAGTCTAGCGAGTCAGCAATTCAAGGATGATTTGAACCGGTTCTGTTATTTGTTGGACCGGATTGATGAATTGCAGTTACAGATTTCGGGAGATGTACGGCTGTTTTTTAAAATATATTGATATCCCGCCCTTTAGTTTTACTTTCTGATAAAATGCCCTTCAACTTTTCATCTATTTCAATATAGGCCTTCAGTTCTTCTATTTAATAAATATAAACTCTCTTATTTTTATTGTTGATTTGTTTATTTTAATAAAATAAAAAATCTTATTAAATAGAATTAACGAACCATCGTCCAACACACGAAAGTAAGAAATTCGTCCATATCATAAAAAATATAATTTCAAGAGAAATTTCATATTAAATATGAGTTTTAATAACTTTTATTAAAAAATAAAAAATAAAGATAAATTCAATAATTTCATCTGTTTATAAAAAAAATCAATATTTACTCTATGGAAAAATTGGATGAAATAACCCTGATAAAGTCCTTATTGAGAGGAATGATTAGTGCCCAATAAAATTGGCGGAAATGACCACTTTCCTATGTTATGACGAAAATACTTCGCACATCGAGCAGGGGCGGAGTCACACATGGGCTAGGGTGGGCTTCAGCCCCACCTAAATTAAAATCTTAAAATAAAATATTATATATATATATGTGACAAATGACTCTTAGCCCAGTTGGCTATAGGATTAAACTCTGAACATGAGGTCAAAAAAAATAATTAAGATTTATTTATATAAAATAATGTAAATCATATAATAATATTATTTATTTTAAAATTATATTTATATAATAATTATACATTATTTTTTATTTATTTTAATATAATTAATAATACAAATTATTTATAAGGGTAAAATATAAAAATTAAAATAATAATAGTGTTTTATATTTCTTAATTTTAAACTATTTAAAAAATTTATAAAAAAATATAAATTAATATTAATAAACAAGTTAAAATAATTACATTGGTTTGATTCGGTATTTAAATAAAGAATTTGATATCCCTGCTCAAAAACCTAACAAATCTCTTAGAATTGATGTTGATGTAAGTTCTCTTAAACTTGATTCAGCATTACGTATTCCGATATGGAAATATTCTTTTAATAAAATGGATGAAATTAGACGAGCTTATATAAGATGGGGTCATATCAACCTATTAAGGATGAGTACCCGCCGACCAAATTTGGAAATCAAAATCGACGGTTTCAAAGTCATTGGTTTAAGAAATTTACTTGGTTAGAATACTCTCCTTTGAAAGATGTTTCTTTTTGTTTTCCATGTTTCTTGTTTGAACATAAGCAACCCCAAAAGCCTACATTTACAATAGATGAATTCAAATATTGAAAGCGAGTTAATGATGGGGATAGATGCTCTTTTGTTATGCATATAGGATGTAATATTTCACCACGGGCAGTTGATTATCTTGATAATCTAATAAATATCTTTGTCATATTGACAAAGTACTGAATGCATAGTATTCAGATGAAAAACAAAATAACAGATTACGGCTTACAACAACTATTGAAAATATTCGGTGGCTCACTTTGGAAGCGTGTGCATTAAGAGTGCATGACGAGTCTCCATCTTTGAATAATCGTGAAAATTTTATTGAAAAAAAAGCGGGATATAGAAAATTAAATATAAGATGCAAGTTGGAGTCAGCCCCAGGTAATTTTTCCCCTGACATCGAGTGACGGAACCTTAATTCTTTGTGATGGCGGTCACCTTAATTCTTTGTGATGGCGGTCGCGTCACGCGACGGCACCCTAATTCGTCGCGATGGCGGTCGCGTCACGCGACGACACCCTAATTCGTCGCGATGGCGGTCGCGTCACGCGACGACACCCTAATTCGTCGCGATGACGGTCGCGTCACGCGACAGCACGTTCGACGAATTAAGATTTCGTCACGTCTCGCGACAAAGGTATTTTACGCAATTTCTATTAAACGTTGGTCATTCCCACTATTAAAGTCATTATATTGGGATCAATAACTATATTTATTTTCCATTGATATTAACCCTCTTTATAATTAAACTTAAACCAAGAGTACTAATAAGAATGAAACTTAAAAGGTGAAAATATTCTCAATTTTGATATATAATTAAAAGAATGAAACTTAAAAGGTGAAAATATTCTTAATCTTGATATATAATTAAACTCTGAAAGTATATAACTAATCTACAAAATAACAAATCATGAATTGCAATCAGCCTCTTCCGTAGAAGGAGGAGTTGGATTTTCGCCGCTTCCTCTTAGATCGGAATCCTGATTATTATTATTATTATTCCTTGTCCGACCGCCGGCAAACTCAAACTGGAACGTAACACTTAACTCTCCAACGGTCCTCCCTCTTTCTTCCTCCTCCTTCGTTTCGACCGGCATACTATACCTACAAACCGGACACGACCCATTCATACCCAACCACTTCTCAATACAACCCATATGGAACCGATGCTTACAAGGCATCTCCTTCAATTCGCCGCCAATTTCATATTCAGACAAACAAATCGGACATTCTTCTAAACTCTCCTCCGTCACTTCAACAACAGGCATCGCGTCAATCGACGCTTTCGATGCTGGTAATGGGCCGCTTTTAGGCAACATCATTTGAGAAAACAGGGTTTCTAAATTTAAGTATGGAATCGTTACCAGAGGATTTAAAATAACAAAACCTTCAGGAAGATCTGGTAATGGTCTGTTGTTCTGTCGGTTGTCCGACGGTTGATGGGTGGTGGAGGTGAAACCTAGAATGAAAGGGAAAACGGCGGTTAGGGTTCTGTTTACAGAGGTTGCTGGGTTGGAAGGCGTTTCTGGCTGTTCAGACGACGACATTGCTGTTGGCGGCGGCGGCGGCGGAGGTTCGTTGATGAGAGAAATCAAAGAGTGAATGATTGGGGGGGAGATGATGAAGCTAACTATAAAAATGAAGGCAGGCAGACGGGATTCTAGAAGTTACCAGAAGCTATTAAGATATTATTAATAATAATAATTTATTTGATAATGTCGTTATCTTTATGAATTAGCTAGAAGAGCCTAGAATTTTCTATGTTTTAAAAAATAAATCAATTTATTTTAATAATTATAATCTATTATTTGACAATGTCGTTATCTTTATAAATCAGCTAGAAGAGCCTAGAATTTTCTAAGTTTAAAATATTAAATCAATTTATTTTAATAATAATAATAATCTATTATTTGAAAATGTCATTATCTTTATGAATCAGCTAGAAGAGCCTAGAATTTTCTAAGTTTAAAAAAATTAAATCAATTTATTTTAATGATTTCCCACAAGTGTTCTTACTTTAGAAATAGGATGTTATTTTAGAGAGAAAAAAAATATTCCTGATTTAAAGAGGGGAAAAAGGGCAGATCTTGTTTAATTGATTAACTTAGAATGACATTTTTTCTAATTGTTTTATTACAAAATCATGCCGATAAAATTATTACAAAGTAATTATAAAAATTATTTAATTTTATTTATCCGATAATCTTCACTAAGCTATATTAAGCAGCAAAAATAAATATTGGGATACTAAAAAGTTTTGGTTCAATTTTATTTAGAAAATCTTAATTAAAATGAATGACATAACTCTATAATTTTTCAACTTCTCTCTTTAAAAACTTAACTACTAAATATTGTCGATGATAAGCTTCTCATATTTAAAAAAAAAAAATATATAATTTTTATTTTATTTGGTAGATGGTTGTATATAAATCTAATACTATTATAAATAATCCCAAAATGAAATACATGTTACTACTTTTGGTAAAGGAAGGGTTGTTATCTTTTCATAAGAGAATTGTTTCATGTAAAGAATGTTTAATTTGGATTATATTAGTATATATAATTCATATTTTAAATAATTAAATATAAAAAGTAAAGTTTAGTATTTTTATTTGATAATTTAAATAATGAGATTGAAATAGTAATATTTGATGTGATAAATTAATAGACTCAAATAATTCAGATCAACCTCTAAGTCGGTGATGTATTATTATAATTATTATTAAGCATAGTATTATTATGAAGTGGACCCTACAAAATGAAATTAAACTTATTTTTAGACCCACCCCAATCCATCAACGCGGCCCGAATAAATCACTGACTACTGGGCCTCTTCTTCACATGCTTTTGCCTAGTCAGTCAACTCTTTTCTCTTTTTTTAAAAAAAAAATAAAAATAAAATTCCACTGATAATATTTTAAATTCAGTTCAATAATTCTATCGAATATTTTTTTATTCTAAAAGACATTACCTTTTCATTATATAAAAATAAATAAATTAATATTTTGACATTAAATAAAAATATATTATCAGTGAAAAGAGCCTTAATGAAATGGGGTCATAACTCTAATTTTGATTTAAAATATATATTATTACTAATTTCACTTGTTAATATAATATTAAATAATAATTTGTATGCAACCACAAGTTTACAATATAATTATAAATTTAGGTAAAATAAGATATACTTGTAAAATAAAAAATAAAAAATAAGAAAGGGGAAAGATGGGACCCATAGAATCTGTTTTAACGTCGTGGGTGAAAGAAATGTTCGGCCCACTAAGAAGAGGGGTCCATAATGCTCCGCCTCCATTTTGGGCCACTAGAATCTTTTCTCCAGTCCAATCCTTTCTATTTTAAATTTGAAAAAAAAAACTTGACCTTTTAGTCCCTGGTTTGTTAAATTGATAAAAAAAAAAAAATAATAATAATAAAAAAAAACATTACCAAACCACGTGGGCTGTTTCAGCCAATTAGGTTGTTTGTTATTGTCCCTTGCCACAATTATTTTTTAGTTGCATTTCCCTAAAAAAATTAAATAAATAAATAAATAACATAAAAAAATTGAATGCCTTTATTTATAGTAAATAAACTTGACATGTTTAATGAGTAATGACATGTCAAGTTTAAATTAAAAATTAAAATGTTTAAATTAAGAAAGTTATCCCGCAGGACATGTTATAAAGTAACAAATCACATCAAATGATATGATACAATAAAATTGAATAATTCAACCCCCACCCACCAATTTAATTTCACCATAATTAATCCCTAAAAATAAAATTATGTTTTAAGGGTTTAGTTTAATTTAACGTACTTAATACAGTTAATTATTTTATGATATCCTTTTTATTTACACTAAATTATTCAACTTATTCGTTAAATTTGTTTATACTTTCATAATTTATTAATGTGAATAATTTAGTAAATTATTTTTTGAACAATAATAATTTACAGGGGGTCGGGTCAAGGGTGTGTTTGATTGAAGTGCTGACACCACCAAATCTCTGATGCACATTAAGAACCCTATTGGTAAGCAGGCTCAGTTGTCAGCCTGACCTCTTTTTCTTTATATATATATATTTCTTTTCTCATGTTTCATTATTTTCGTCTTTGAATTTTACTTTACAGTATTCAAATTATTATTATTATTTGAATTGTTTTTAACTTTATCTTGTCGTTATTTGTTAGGATTATTCAAATTGTATTTTTTTTCTTATCAGGAAAATTCAAACTTATTAGAGTTTTTGAGTCGTGGTTATTTGAATTGTTTTTAGATCAAGTATTAATTAAAGTTCGGTTATATTTTTCAAAATTGATGGAAAAAGTAGGTTACGTTTGAGAATGAAAAAAAAAATGAGTTTATTAAGATTATTTGTATAAGAAGCTTCAATTGTATTAATATAAAATAAAACTATGTTTCATTTTAGAAAATAAGAGATTTGAGTGAGGTCAATTAAGAGGAGTTGAAAATAATAATATGTTAGCTAGGTTATTTGAACGGAGGATGGTGTTCAGTTTGAGTTGTTTTGTTTGTTTCATTAAATTTTAAAGTTATTTCATTAAGATATTTATAGATTAGGTTAGGTAATGATTCATCTATTTCGCGCGATATTTTAGGTTGACAATCATTATTATACATTATTTGTGGAGATTGTCCCATATGACTTTTTATGGAGAAGTTGTGAATTTTAAATTCCCATAAAAAATTAAAATTTAGAATTTTTGAATGGAGTGTCATGCATGGAGGGATCTTACGGACGATAGATGCATAAAAAAATTGTGCATTATGGTAAGTTGTTGTAGAATGTGTTGTGAAAAGGTGGAGACAACATCTCACTTGTTTTTGCATTACAAATGATCAGTGACGCCAGTGATTTGGAGCATACTTTGGAATATTATTGGTATTAAATGGGTGATGCTTGAGTTAATCGTCGATTATTGGAATGTCTAAATAGAAACTGCGAGCTCGGTTATATTGAGTCGATGGGTTTCTATCCCTATTATTTCTAGTGGATTATTTGGTTTGAAATTAAAGAAACTGTAGGACGTTCAGTGATCGTGGTCGACTGATACATTTACTATGTCATAAAGGTGTTGAATCGTCAATTCACTTATTTTTACATTATCGAGGGGTGTCTAGTATTTGAAGCAATTTGTGGAGTATTATTAAGATTAATTGAGTGATGCCCAAGTTTTTAGGCTTTGCTGGGAAGTTTGAATTGATGTGTCTCGTAAAGTAGGCCTAAATATTTGGGTTACCATCCCAATTATTTTTTTGTGAAATATCTGGTTGACATCGAACTTTAAATGATCGTAGTCGTCTGATGTGTATCATTTATAATGCTATTATTATTACGTTTTTCGAGATTCGTTCAAAATAGTCTGTAGAGTCTATCGAGGAGTTAATCGTTCTTCTCGAGAATTTACGAGCTTAATAACTTATTGAGTATCGTTTTTTTCTTGTTTTTTTCTTTTCATGTCATTTTTTGTCATTGTATTTAAACGAAATGGACATTTTTAAAAAATAAAATAAAAATATGATTAATCTTGTTTTTCTTTTGAAAAAGTGAACACTCGTGTTTTGTATTATTTTGTTGTAATGTTTAAACGAATATCATTTATATTGTATTGAATGGACCTTCTAAAAAAAGTGATGTCATTATTTAAAATTTTAATTTGCATTTAAAATTAATAAATATATTTTAATATTATGAATTATGTAAGTTTAAATATATTACTATTATACTCATTTTAAATAACAAAATGTAAGAAACCAACCACACAAAAATGGTTACGATTACCCATTAACCTTAGTATCAAGAAATGTTTTACAATAAAAGTTATAAAGAAACTTAACTAATATAACTGTATTTTTTGTATGTATAACCTTAAATTACAAAATTAATATAATAAATTAGTATTATAATGATATATATGCGTTACAAGGTTAAAATACGTTAGAATGACGATAAGAATATTACATTACAAAATTGTCACGATTACACTTTATATATTTACCCGATAGTTTTTACATGAAATGTTTAACGACAATGGACACTAGTAACATACAAAAAGACCTCCCCAAATTCTCAAATGATATTTGAACAACTTTCTTAAATTGGCATGAAATTTCAAATGATATGCAATATGAACACTTCATTTATCAATTTTTATTTTTGTAATTACTAGTGTAATGCAAGTTTTTAATTATTAATACAACTTGTAATTAGTGAAATTCCTATTCCTATGAGTAGGTATAAACATAGAGGTGGATATAGGTGAAAAGCTCCCATTTCTTAGAATAGAAATGTGACATTACCATTGACTCCTTAATTTTTAAAATTTAATTTACTATTACTTCTTTAATATTCTTTAAAAAAAAAAAGGACAAAATTAACTTCCATCTAATCGTTTATTCATAATTTCTCTTTATTTTCTTCAAATTCACTCTAATTTTTGTTCAAGTTCACTCAACTCAATTTTTTTTGGATTGATTGAAATAAGTTAAATATTACTTATAAGATTATCTACAATCATATCATTGTTTTACTCTTTTATGCCACAAAATAAATAATAATTGAATCTTGTATAACAAAAAGTAAATAAAAATACAATCACAATTATTATTAATTTTTCCTTGTAAGTAAAATTCTTATGAATTGTAATGTTTTATGGGGTATTACTTAAAACAAATGTAAATTATATGAAGGTGGAAGAAAGAATTTTCAAGGGATGTAATCATTTGCAATTCATGTTGGTCCAAATGTAGATAATTAGATAAATTTATATGAGAAGTTAAAGAGATATATTTTATTAAAAATGAATGAGGATTGCAAGGAGGACAAAAATGTATGAGTGGAGCTTCGATTATTGATTGAAAAATATGGAAATATCTTTTTTTTTTTTTTTTGCTTAAGTTTAGTATAATTATATCAAAGTTCATTGCATTCTAAGTATAAGAACGAGTAATATAAACTGATTTGTTGTAAAATATATGTATTAATAAATTGTATGATCAAATGTACAAATAAACTTTTGAATAAGTAAAGCAAAAAATATCATTAAGTTTTAATAAAATGTTATATAATATTTACATGAATTCTTGTTACATACTTTATTGAAGTAATATCTGAGTAAAGATTTTTTATTTTAATTATGATTATTTTGAACATTATTATTTGATGGGAGAAGTTGATTAATATTCAAAATTATTAATAAGATGTGTTTTTTGATGGAGTATACAATTTGTGTGAGATTCTTCTAATGATAAATATTGATACAAAAATATATCATCTGACCAATTGTGGTCACATGTGTTTCATTGAGGTCTCTCATATGTGTTTAATTGAGATTGAGGTGGAGACGATCTCTCGTTAATTTTTTATATTATTTTATCAAGATCTTATCTATTTGAAATCTCATATGAAATATGATTGTGATTCAAAACCTCTTCACGGCCAGAGAAATTTGGATTAACGAAGTTGCATTTGGTTAACATCCAGACAGCCCAATGCGTTTTATCACAAATATCATAATTATAACATTGATTAAAGTTTAATTTGTACAACGATTCAGGAATTCATTCCTATTTTGGAAGAAAGTGTTCTGTGTTGTTTGTGTTATCTTGTTCTTTTTTGTGTTTTTGTTTTGTTTTACTTTTTTTTTCATATATTATTTTGATAGTTGATCTTAAATTATCATTTAAAAATTAATGAATTTATTTACAAATTTAAATTTCTATGTATTTAAAAAAAATGAAGATAGTTCGAATAAAAAAATCAAATAGAATGGTGCTAAATTCTTAAATATATATTATGACAAACAACTTAACTTCTTAGTCAATTATACTGAATAAAAAAACTCATCATCGATTTTTATATATTTTTTTCCATCAACTAATTATTTAGTTATTCAATTCAAATATTAAAATATTTATTTATTTTTTAAATATTATATATTTATGTTTTAAAATATTTTAACTCAAATAATGTATTATTTTCTCCCTAACTCTAAGCAAATAATATTATCTGAGATAATTTAATGTCAAATAACCAAAAGAATATAGGTTAAGAAAAAGAATACCATTATAAAATATAGTTTAGTGAAGAATTGTCAAAGTACTTATTTTTAAATGATGGGTTGGAATCGGATAAGTCTTTTGACTCATATTTTGTCTTGCCCCCTTCTCATTTAACATATTAATTATACTTTATTTAGGAAATTGTAGCTAATTATATACACAAAATCAAACATTTCTAATTTATTTTATACAATTACTAGAGAACAAATTATACTTTATGTAAAAGCTTTATGGAATTTGTGCTCTAAATAGAAAATGATTTGAAAAAAAGATTTATGTGAGGCAATGACGTGGCACGGCACAATCTAATTGGCTGAAAAAATAAAAAATAATTATTTTTTTTTTCTCTTCACCCCATGTTATTCCCTCTCTCGTTTCTTTTTCAAATTCTCTCTTATCACTACTCGTTTTAAATATATAATTTTTTTAATTATAAAAAAAGTTTAGAAATATAATAAATTTGTCAAAGTAATAAATAGAATTTATAGGCCTTATTTGAAAAAACATGGTTTGTTTGGAATAAAAAATGTGTATAATAATAGAAAGATATATATGAATTAAATATAATGGATAGAATCAAATAAAATAAAGAGAAAACGTATACGTGTCAAGTAATAGAGAAGGTTATTAACACGTGGCGGTACTGTAAGGCGAATTATTTCGGCTAATGCACTCATATTCATTCCCATTCACTATAATTATTAAAAAGGATGGGAATTCATAC
Source organism: Impatiens glandulifera (assembly GCF_907164915.1). Classification (NCBI taxonomy): domain Eukaryota; kingdom Viridiplantae; phylum Streptophyta; class Magnoliopsida; order Ericales; family Balsaminaceae; genus Impatiens; species Impatiens glandulifera. The sequence continues at coordinate 28,742,065 of NC_061870.1, forward strand.
GACGTCGTTCGGATCTGAAAGGACAATAAAATAATGCATGTCTCAACATCTTAAAATTCTCACCACCCGACAAAAATACCCATTTCTTTTCTTTTTGGTTTGTAATAGACAAAGTTAATTGTAATATATTTTAATAAAATTGTCTTAATTATTGTTTCAGATTAATCTTAAATTAAGTCTTTTTTATTTATCAATTATCTGATTGTTGGTTTATTCTTTGTTAATAACTTTCAAATTTCAATGAATATAAGATTTTGTTATAAAAAGTCTCAACTAGAGTCATGTATATTTAAATAATCAAAATATATTAATTAATGTTTTTTATTAATATAAACATTATTTTTATGTCTTTAGTAAAATTGGTTTGAATTGTTATTTTATTTAATTAATTAATTTAATATATAATATATATTAAATAAATTTAATATCTAATATACCTATATAAAGTCAGATGTAGGTATGTACAATTTTAGTTGAATATAACCCACTTAAATTATATAATAATAAAAATAACTAATCAAATTAGATTAATTGGTACTCCAAAATACGTGTCGAATTCATCTATACTCTTATCTCTTAACTTAGGGTGGAAATGTAACATGACAATTTATAATTACTTTCAAAATTGTCCTCTTACAAGAAAATAAAACATATTTATTTTGCTTTTGCTTAAAGTGTGAGCATAAGTTTAATCTTATATAGAAACATAATTGTTTTTGCTATAATATTTTTTATTTATTTAATATATTATTCTCAAGTTAATTCAAATAACTAATCATACAAAAATCACCTACAACATGTTATTTGAACATTTTTAATTAGATAAAAAAAAACATTAATGAAAAATTATTATTTTTTAATAAGGTCCATATATATTAAAATTAAAAAAAAAAATTGTTTAAGCAAAATGAAAAAGTATGACATAATAATAACAAAAAAAAATACTTAATAAATTATCAAGCTCGTAAATTCTCGAGAAAACGATTAACTCCCCGACAAACTCTATTAACTTTCATGAACGAATTTTAAAAAATATAATAATAATAGTATTATGAATGATACGCATCGAATGACTACGATCATTGAAAGTTCAACGATTTTTCTCGAACTAGATAGTCCACCAAAAAATAATTGAGATTATAACTCAAATACGTAGGTATGTCATATTAGCCGTATCAATCCAAACTTCCGAACAACTATATAGATTATATATTTTTTGAATTAAAAAATTCAAACTTCCATTAAAAATTATTAAAAATCGAACCCAAATTTTTTCAGCCTTCTTAATTACAAATTAATTTATCTAAACATTTTAAATAAGAACACCCACACTCCAACAATTTGACACAAATTTAGGTTCATTCTTTAAAATGTTCAAAAATATACAAATGTCATTTGACCTAAATACTTAGTATTCTCTCATAACCCACTTATATAAGGGTAAAATTATAAAAATAGATAAATATGTGATTTTGACCGTTTCTTTCTAGCTAGTCTGAATAATAATATATAAAATAAATAAAAACAAGGAACATAATTTACTGTAAAGTATGCCGGTTTTGACTCATCGTAATCACATTCATATATAAAATTGGATTCTAGTCATGTAAATGTCAGTGATATTAAAAAAGTAACTCGGGACATAACTAACTGAGTTAAAATGATGACTCGGTCAAGATAGCAATTATAAAAATAAAAAGGGGGTGTAATTGTAATTTGAAAACTGTAATTTATAAAGGGAGTGGGATTGGGAAGTGGTGGGACCAAGAAATTAACCCTAGTTAAATTAAATACTAGAGATGGGTTAAGAATGAAGCACAACCACAAGATCCTCAGATTTTATGATCTACAGTCTTTCTCTCTCTAAACTTCATCTTCTTCTTCTTCCTCAGGAAACATGTCTCTATTTTGATTAATTCCCTTAACCCTAATTTCTAATCAATTCTACTCACTCGTTTTCTTTAAGCCGTTGATGTCTGACCATCCATGGAAATTTCGGCTACCCCAACCGCCAAAGTTAATAATATTGATGAACCTGAAACCCAAACCATTAAGCCCTCATCTTTCACAAATGGAGTCCTAAAGCGTCTTCAGCCCGTGATTCTTCAGCCTCACCGCACCCATCCAAACTCTCCACCAACCCAAGTTTCATACAAGGAATGTCTCAAGAACCACGCAGCCAACTTAGGTGGACACGCCGTAGATGGTTGTGGAGAGTTCATGCCATCTCCAACTGCTGATCCAGGAAACCCAACTTCGCTAAAATGTGCTGCTTGTGGATGTCATCGTAACTTCCATCGTCGGGATCCGGAGGATCCAATTCCGTCTCCACCGCCTACTTCAACAGGACATCATGTCATTGAGTACCAGCCACATCATCGACACCATCCACCGCCTCCGCCGCCTCGCGGCGGCGTCGGCGGCGGACATTTAAGCCCGAATTCTGCTTCTCCACCGCCAATCTCGTCTTCTTATTACCCTTCTGCACCTCATATGTTACTTGCGCTTAGCTCTGGTTTATCTGCTCCACCTGATATCAATAACCCTTCACCTGGCGTTGGTGGGTCGAATTCGGGGAGTCGGAAGAGGTTTAGAACGAAATTCACTCAAGATCAGAAAGATAAAATGCTGGAGTTTGCTGATAAAGTTGGTTGGAAGATGCAGAAAAGAGATGAAGAGATGATTTCTGAGTTCTGTAGTGATATGGGTTTGGAGAAAACTGTTTTTAAGGTATGGATGCATAATAATAAGAGCACATTTGGTAAGAAAGATATGGGTATCAGCAATGGCGTCGAAATGACCATAATTAACACCGATTCCATCACCACCACCACCACCTCCACTCCCACCGCCGCCGCCGTTGTCTCCGCCGCCGCCACCACCACCACCGCCCATTACCTCAACAATGGCAACCACCATAACAACAACAACAACAACGCTGCTAATGGGTCTTCTTCCTCTTCTCAATGTTTAATCGAATCAACGGCTAAATAAGTTTAGTGAGCAATGAGAGACTTTTCTGTAATTGCTGATTTGGGTTTTTTTTGATCTCTTGCTTAGTTTAATCGAACTCTTATTATTATGATTATTATTATTATTATTAATTTTTTTTCTTTATGAACAATGACAAAAGTTGATGAGCTAAGCTAGGCCTGGATTTATTTGTTTAATCAAAATCATCAAGAATCTTCTGTTTTAATCCATAATCAATCCATTGTTCCCGAGTATTATGAGTTGTCATTAGAAGAAGAATCCTTAAATAAAATCTGAGAATGTTTTGTCTGATAAAAGCAAGAAGCGGCCATTGCACGCAGAAGGAAGAACAAGGCATCTAAATCTATTATGCTTTTGAATGGGGGACCTTTTTCTCCTTTAGATTGCTGCAAAGAAGATAGAAGATATGCTGATTTCTTTATTCTTCTTCTTCTAATTGCCTAATCATTATTAAGTAAGATTAAGGTTTAGGGTTTATTATTTTAATCTACTTCTAAAGTTGGTAAGACACATGATTATCTTAATTAATAATCTTTCCTTTTAAGGGAAACAAACCCATCTAAAATAAACAGTACCTTAATGTACACAAACCCAAACACAACGGTCTTATTATTATAATTATCAATTTAAGTTTTCTACCCGTTTCTAGAAATTTCGAAAACATAATTTTAAAAATTAAAAATTAAGAGAATTAAATAGAAGAAGTAAATATGATAGGACAAATTATGAGCAACCACCAACCACCATGGGCAGAGATAGCAGAGGGGCGTGCCTGTTAGGTTAGTCTTGTTCTGGCAATTAATTATATTTCAGAGAAAAATTAAATAAATAAATTAATTAATTTAAAAGTGGGTGGGTAATAGCTGTATATGTACAGTAGCTTTCAATGGAAAAAAAGAAAAAAAAAGTAGTGCATAATTTAAATGATTCCCCATTCTTCTTTTTTACTGCCCCAATTCTACCATATTTACTATATCATATTCTTACCTACTAATTAGATCTTGAAAATTAAATAATATTAATAATGACGGTGGATATATATAAATTAATTGGATATTTAGTTATATGATGATAATATTAATAATGAAAACAGTTCAATTATAAAATTGTATAAAACCTAACAAGGGTCATTATTATTATCTTATCTCTTTGGCCATCACTTTGATATATATTTTTTCTTCTTATCTCTACTTTTAATTTAACTCTATCCATTATCCACATACCTATAATACCCTTTCTGTCTGGTCTAATTTTTTTTTATGCTTCTCAATAAAGTCAAGTTGTTGATTTGTTTTTTTATTTTTATTTTGTTTGATGAAAATGATTTGGTTTATTTGAGTTAAATGATTTTTTTAATGTTTTAAAATGTCAAAGAATATACTAGATAAAGTATTTTGATTTTTGAATTATTGATTTAATAAAAAGACTGAATATGATGTAATCTTATTTTATTTTGTGTGAAAACAATTAAAGTCTGAATTTTTAGTTATTTAAATAATTCTGTTTGGTAGGTTGAATTATTGATGAAAATAATTAAAAGATTAATATTTAATAATAATAAAATTATATTATTTTGATTAAAAAATTGATGAATTAAATGAATTAAGGAAGATAGGATGAAAGAACACAGTTTATTTAAATATTACTTCAAAAAACTTTACTAAGAAGGCCAAGCTTATTAGATTATTTTTATTTCATTAATTTTTATATGGAAGTTTCTTTACGATAAATGATAGACGACGAAAATAATATGATAAGAAAGTTGATACGTCATTTCTCAAAATATATTGAAGTCTTAAATAGTTTAAGATTGTAAGAATGAATGAAATCTCTATAAGTTATTAAAATTAATTTAATAAATAATCATTCCTAATTTTTTAAAATAAAATATAAATCAGTTAATTTAATTTCAAAATAAAACATGATAGACATTTATTCAATAGAATCCAAATCAAACCGTAAATATTCACTAGTGGAGAATTAATCATTACAAGATATATATGAAAAACTAAACAATTAATATTTAAAACAAAAATGGGACACATACAAAGTTGATGTATAATTATTATTATTTTTTAGCTGGACTTAAGTTTCCTATGTATATATCCTTCTTTTATTTGAAAAATTACTCTGATAACAAATATTAATGATAATTATTTTGTACAATTGTTAACTAAAAAATAAAAAGTTACAATAAATTGGATTTATAATTATATAACTGGACCTGTAGACTATTAGTGCAGGCTATTAGATGTATAAACTTATTCAAAGTTATTAAATTTATTGTTGCTATTTTAGAAATTTTTTTTTCAATGTCTAAGAATTTTGTTACAACAAACTTGTAATAAAAGTATACAACTATTTGAAATAATAGACTAACCGAAGTTATATCTCAATCAATCAATAGATTTGAATTTAAAGTCATTTTTTTAATATTTGATAATTATTAGGTCCGGTTTGAATATTTTGATTATAAAGATTATATTTAGTTTAATCAAGTTATTTTTCGATATATATATATATATATATATATATATATATATATATATATATATATATATAACAAATTCACTTAACACCCCTAATTATTACTCTGTAAAAATTCTTAATTATTTAATTTATCTTTTTCTAGCATTTGTGTCCAAACAATTCACAATGATTGCTTGCTTTTGTCATTAGACATTCTAAGTAATTTCACTAAGCATTATTCAAGTATTTTTTACTAATTAAGTCAAAACAATCCACATTCTTAATTAAATTTAATGTTTTCCTTTATAAATAAAAATTAACATTAAAATTGCAATTCAACCAAGTGAAAATCAAAATTTGAATATATTTTCCAACTTAAAAATTAAAAATGCATTTCTTGTGTAAAATAATATATTATACTATACATCATAAAATTGAAAAACAATTAGCATAGTGTCTGCCTATTAACCCTAAAAGTCAATGTTTAAGCCTTTTTATAACGTTTAATTTTAAGCTAAGTCTTAATCTCCACAGAAAATAAATTGAACACACGATTATTTTATAGAAAAAATAGAGTGCCTAATAGACTACTTATTATTACGAGTTCGTGCTAACTTTTTAAAATAAAATAAAAATACAAATATCAAACCATCGACCCATGTTGTTTCAACTTTAAGTTCATTCCGAGACTTATAACCTGACATAAAATAAATAAATTATAGTTAAGTGTTAAAGAGTAATATATTAAGTATTGAGAAGGCATAATTTAATTTTGATAATTATTAAGTGAAGAAGAAGATATATAATAATATATATTTGCTTCATACCAACCGAACAGAGACATGATGAAGAAGAGTAAATAAGAGGAAAAAGAAGTCATTGAGCGGTTGGGTACAAATAAATTAATTGCTTAATATCGTCTCAGAATAGAAATTTCACTGTTCCCTCTTTTAATGTGAAAAGGATTTGACGTAACAGACCATCCATCCATAACATGTCCGATTCATTTATATTTTACTATTTTCATATTTTATTATTACAAACATCTAATTCTAATTTAATTCAATTGCCTCCCATCTTGTCATAAACACGGTACTAATAAATTAATAATAATATTTATTATTATTGTTAAGTAGGAGAATTCTAATCATAAATATTACAAAAATAGCTGAAATAGAATCACTATATGAGTATAGAGTTGTGCTAAATTTAATTTACTTTTTTAAATGAGATGTTACATTTTCACGAAAAATATTATTTTTTCTAATAATATAATTGATAGTAAAGACCAAACTAAGAATAAGATACAATTTTATGTTTAGAGTGGTCATGGATGTAATGCTATTTTCTTCTTAAGTAAGCTTAACTTGGACGACACTCCTCCCCTCTTTTAGGCTAAGGGCAAAAAAGAGATGATACCTCAAGTTCCTAACCTCTGAGATTTTGCGTTCGAGCTTGTAAGACGACAATTTTCGTTCGTCTGGTTAATTGGTTAAGTACATTTGCAGATTATATGCTTAACTTGTGGGTATTAGTCGCACTCCGAAAAAAAAAAACTTTCGAAAAAATAAAATAAAAAATTGAATGACACCCACATCCACATGATTAAATGGTGCATTTTTACCATATATAGGGTTACAATAATATAGTTTAAAAAGGGAAGAGATTATTAAGTAAAACAAAATAATTAGGTTTTATTTATAAGTGAGACATGAGGATCATGAATAACATGAGCTTGATCACTAAACAACCAATTCTCAAGCATTGAGAGATTATTAACAGACATCTCAACCTTGGTCGAAGTCTCACCTTGAATTAAAACATCATTATTATTGTCCCTTGAGGAGGACATTGAATTAAAACTTGTAATTATTTGTTGATCATCATCATTATCCGCCAGCTTCTTTCTTGACGGTGGATCATCTTTGACCCATCCTTGCAGCAATCTGGCTATGTTACCGGTGCTAAGGAAATAATTGGAAGAAGGATCATGATCATGATCATGATCATCGAGGATGCTAATTGAAGACAACTTCTCTTCTTCTTTATTATTATTATTATTGATATTATTGGGTAGTGTTGTTATAACTTGGTTGTAGAGCTTCTTCTTCTGCTGCTTCTTTTTGAGATGGGTATTCCAATAATTCTTGATGTCGTTATCAGTTCTATCGGGAAGGTAGGAAGCTATGGATGCCCATCTATAAAATGAATGAACAAATGAATTATAAGTTAAGCAAATTAACTAAAAGAGAAAAAGTAGATTATATTTGGCATTTGGATCTTGCTTATTTCCATGAATTGCTTGAAGGTGGATTATCATGTGATCTTCTTGATCGGTAAAGTTGCCTCTTTTAATTCCTGGCCTTAGATAATTAGTCCATCTCAGTCTGCAACTCTTACTGCATCTGCTCAATCCTAAGTAATAAACAAAATCATGTCATGGAGGATGATTGTTAATTACTAGTACTAAACATATGAACTCGTGTCCACAGGATCATGAGTTTAAGTCTTCAAACTCAGACCATTTTTTTTGAAAAAGAAAATAGTATGAATGAATGAATGAACCTGCTTTGGTAGAAAGAGATCTCCAGTTACCAGGGCCATGTTGTTGAACATAAGAAAGAAGCATAATGTCTTCTTCAGGAGCCCATGGCCCTTTCTTCACTCCTTGTTTCTCACAACAAGGTGTTCTTCCCATTATTATCACCTACACAAAACCCATCTCATCTATTTATTCATTCAATAATATTGAATAAGTAATAATATGTTTTTGTCATGTGGTTCCAAAGGCCGCCCCCAAATAATTCTAAAAAATAAAATAAAAAATATTTGTCAAGAATGGGATTTGAACCCATGCCCTTTCGGACCAGTACCTGAAACTGGCGCCTTAGACCAACTCGGCCATCTTGACTTTGTGATAAAAAATTGCTTAACTTATTTTATAATCTAGTAGAAATCTTCTATACCTCATAATTAAACGAGTCTATTGCTCTAATAAGTAATAGGGAAATTTGATGAAATGACCCTAAAAAGGGGAGTAAATGAGCGGGTGAAAATGTGGTGGTGACCACTTCATATTTTTTTGATAAAATTGTCTCTGTCGCGAAACGCAACCGGATGACATGTGAAAAGTCCACAATCGGATTGTCGGTTGCCTCTTGCGAATGCCGGTTGCGTCTCGCGAATGCCGGTTGTGTCTTGCGAATGCATCTCGCAATTTTCGGTTGCGTCTCGCGAATGTCGATTGCTTCTTGCAACCGGGGGTGCGTCTCGCGATTGTGGACTTTTCACATGTTATCCGGTTGCGTCTCGCAACCAACGGTTGCGTCTCGCAACCAACGGTTGCGTCTCGCAAAAGGGACAATTTTGTCAAAAAAATATGAAATGGTCACCAGCGTATTTAAAATTATGTGATGGTCACCGACTCATTACCCCTATTACGAGGTCATTTCGTCAAATTTCCCTAATAATAATTAGTTTTAAGTATTAAAAAACAAAAAAACAAATAGTATAACTTTAAAATGTTTTTTTATTATCTAAAAACCAAATAAATTTTGGTATCAACCAAATTGTTACATTTTTAAAATATATTTTAATAATTTTTATTATAAAAATAATCCGCAAATTTAAAAGACTCAAAACCATTATTTTAAAATATGAATTCATGCATTTTACCAAATAATTTATAAGATCAAAACAATATTTACGGAAGAAGAATAATGATAGAAAACGGAAATTTGATGTTGTATTGAAAATAATATGATAATATGATTGAACTTGAAGAATAAAAAGTCCAATGTGTTATCACATATTTACGGAATAAAATTCTCCTCTTTAATATTAATCCTTATAAAATTTGTTAATATTTCCGTAACTTTCCATTTTAATTATGTTAAAGTAATCCCTAAATTGAAAAGATTTTTTCCTTCTCGTTGTATTTTGACCCCCAATTACGTTTCGCCACCAGTTATTAGGTCACGATTCAGTTATGAGGTTGATGATGAAGGTGAGAGATCATAGAGCCAGATCAGATGCAAAATCAGGTAAATTTGTTCTTAAATTGCAAATGGAATCCTTTCTAATTGTAAAAATCGGGATATGTATGTAGCTGATGATTTTGTTAACATAGAATAATTTCAATCGATACATTGAACACTGTACAGTGAGAATGCTAAATTGTTCAAAATCCTTAATGAAATGGAAACTCCTCCTCCCACATGTATCATTGCTCTGATTATTGACGAGATTACCACGAAAGCTTTGATTTCCAACCATCTGTTTGTTCGCTAGGAGGCAAACTGAAGGGAAATCTAATTGATCGAACATTATTAACCAAATGATGATTATTATCCATGTTTAAGCTCTTTCTTACTTCTTCTCCTCCCCAGACATTCCCTTCAGTATCATCTTGGGAAAAATTCATACTGTAGTAGCCATTCATACTTTGTTCTGCCCCATCAAATACACTATTATCATGCTGAAAACTCTTGTTAAGCAGGGAAGTGACATCTGATGATGCGGTTTTAGCTGTAAACCCTAGCATTTCATTTGGTGGAAATGATGTGAAGCAAGCGGATAGGTCTTCATTCTGTGTAGGATAGATTGGTTGATATAATGGGATGTCCAAATCATGGAAATTTATGTTTAAATCATTGCTGGTTGAATTGATGGATGCGCCAGTGATATCGTTTGAGCAAGATGATATATTTTCGGGGCTAAAATGTGCAGGAAAAACGTTTTGGTTGAATAAATTGGATCCTTGAGCGAGGACTCTTTGTGCCATAGTGGTTGCTTTCTTGAATATCTTGCATATTGCCCATGCATCCTGTCATGAATTAAGGAGATAAATATTGAAAACTTTCCATATATATTATACATGATTTGCAAGAATATGAGGATCTTCTTACATTTGCAGGAATGTTTTTGACATGAAACAGCTTCTTGGTTGGTGTCATGGAATCAGAAATAGAAGGAAGGCGGAATTCATGCATCATCCAATCAGTTTTAATTCCTTTGGCAGCCTTTCCCCTGTAGAAGACTAGGGACTTCTTCAAACCGATGCATTTGGTTCCATTAGAGGAGTATATAGGCCGGTCAGTACCTGTTGCCTTCCAGAAACCGGCTCCAGTCACACGGTTAGGCCTCGCACTGTTTCTGTATTTACGGTCTCTTGGGCAGTAGAAATACCATTCTTTCTCTCCATTAGATGCCAATTCTAGTGAAATAAAATTATTTAGAGCCAAAAGCTAGTAAATTAGTGAACTCTATATCTAGCTATCATGGATCCTATTATATAGGTGTATATATATTCTTACTTGGTAGATCCCATGGATCATATTTGTAGATATCAGCTTGCTTAATCAGCTCAATTGAAAGAGGTCGTTGTTGAATCTTCCTAATCAGGTAGAATCCAACGAGCTCTTCATCTGTAGGGTGAAATCTGAATCCGGGAAGAATGACATCGTCCATCTTATCCACATCTTTCTTCTTCTCATGATCCATCTCTAACACTTAATAGCATCAATTAAAGGAACATATATAGGTTGCCTATTCTAGGACAGAGGATTTTTTATGAGAGTTCACTTGGTTGTGTTTATATTCAAATTGAATGATGTGGGGGAGAAACTAGATCAGTCTCAACTGTTTGTATATAGAATGTGAATATAGGGAGGAATTCACATTTATTATATATATAGAGAGAAAGGTATGTCATATGTGTGTGTATCCTTGTGTTTATATTTTCTTCTTCTAAATCAAGAGAAGGTGACAAAAGAGCAATCTTATATATGACAACACTAGTGGGTAGCCACTGTATAAATTATTTCTTTTATTACTTGTCCTATACCCACAAGATATATATATATATTTATTTGTTTTTTTGAATTTTAGGAAGCTAGCATGATCCCGTTTCAACTTAAGGTGTTATTTTTTTTTTGGAAAACAACTCAGTGTCATTTCATTAAAAAAAACCCAAAAAAAGGGAAAATATACAGAAGTTTAAGATCAGATCTAGCAATTTCTAAATTTGACAATGAAACAATAATTGAATTACAGACAACAACAATCAATTAGCGCCTATAGCGTTTTTTACATTAATTCTACTTGGGACATTCTTAAACGAAATATCCCATATCTGACATAGTTTTCTATTCTCGGTGTTGTTAGTGGGAATAGAACTTGAGAAATTTGGTCTCAGGTAAAAATTCTTTAGCACTTGAGGTACTTAATGAGTTTTGTGTTTAATTCGTTTTTGCTTAATACATTAGAATTTTATGTTATTTTTTTGACCTTTGATCTCAAAAATGATTTTATAAAAAAATGTTGTCACTGTCAGATATGAACATGTGAAGTTTCAAAGATTGAGTTGAGGGGTAATTTGGATCAAATTAAGGTTTTGATTAAACAAATTAACTTGAAATTTGTGATGGGCCCCCTCTATAAAGTTAGTATATTATTATTATTATTATTAAGATGATTAATTAGCAATTAATCATTTGACCCTTGAAGTGAAAATATAAGAATCTGTCTTTGAATGAGGTCATGGGTGACTTGCTAATATAGTGTTCTTCCTGTTACACATTTTCTTATCCTCATTTCTGTGTCTTTTGTATTTGTGAAATGCTTCAGCGTCTTGTATTGGTTATAATATAATATATGATGCTTTGTGCTGCTAATTTGTATGTTGATTAACTATGTGTTTGCTTCAAAATAAAGCTAGGTCTTCTATTTCCACACGTATAGGGTATATGGGTTGAGCCCGGGGAGGCATATACACATGGCACGATCTTATTTGAATCAGTGAAAATCGAACATAAGATTTTTGGTATTTTAAGTAATAACCTTGTTACTCTTAAGTTTTCTAGATTATGGGTTGGTTTTGTAGTCAACCATTTTGAATAAAGTGTGTGCTCAAGAATCAATGGCTTGGTACAATACTCAGAATTTGATGAAACCCATTTTGTCGGCTCTATGATGAGCAAGCAATGAATGGGAAAGTCTGTGATGAGAGTCAAAGGGCCAAGTGGGAATCCACAAAGTTAGTGCCCTTCTTTTTCAAGTTTAAACCACTTATGGGTTCATAACTAATTTAAGATACATAGGGTTTTGCAAACCAAAGCTTTTCAAAACTCTCTTTAGTTCCCCCATGCAACAAATTTACACATGTTTAAGTGTAATTGTTGACCATTAAATGTCATGCTTTATTTTGCGTGCAAAAAGTCATGCATTTATTTGAACACAATTCCATCTGATGAAATTCATTAGTCCTCACATTTTAAAGAAAAAAAAGTCTCCATGTCTTTTTAATGAAAATTGATTTTTTTTTAGAGAAGACTATTTCTATATCTGAGCAACCATAATGAGTTATACTTTTTTTTTTAAATCATACTTTGAAGATCTATAACAAAATGTATTATCAGTGTAGATTTTTAGGGTATTTAAGTAAAGAAAAAGGAAAATAGTTGATAAATCATTTTTTTTTTAAATAAAAGGAACTATACACCCCATAGAGGTTAGGGATGACAACAGTTATCCTACTCGTCGGGCATCTTACCCGCCGGGCAGTGAAATACCCATTCTTAAACTCGAATTTTATTTTATTACCTATTCCGACCTCGAACCCAACGTGTATATCTATTTGTATTCCCATCCCCGATTCGTCGGGTACCCGATCCCGACGGATACCCTATTACTCGATTAAACTATAATTTTTTTTATTTATTTTCTAAATATACTAAATATTAAAAATACAAATGAAAATATTACTTACTTACATAACTATGTGGTAGAAGTTGAACAATATAACAATTTTGTCGTTATAACATACATAAAGTTCAACAAAAATTAAAATGAAGTTAACAAAAATTAGAGAAATGTTGAAGAAATGTAAATCTTGAAAATAAAAAATAATAGAGAGGGAACATATTTTGTTAAATAAATGAAAGATTAAAAATAGCTGGGAATATAAATTAAAAGTATGTTTATAAGTAATTAAATAATATATTAATATAAATTTGTAATGATTTTATTGAAGTGAAATTTAAAGATATTTTAAACTTTAATAAAAATAAATAAATATATTTAATAGTAATATTTCGAGTATGGATATCGGGTTTGAATTTTGCACACTCCCTATTTTTGACCTGAATCCGATCGAGTAATCATTTTCACTCCTCATCTCCGACCCAAACCCGACCATTGGGTACCCACAGGTATCGGATATACGAATATCCATTGCCATCCATAGTCTTGGTTTCCGCTTAAACTTAAAACGTTTTCAGATGTAATTGAACTCGTAATATTTTGATCTCTTCATATTCTTACCATTTAGCTAACTTGGTGGGATGTATAATAATTAATTAAAAGCTAAAAAAAAATAGGTAATTCTATCCCTTCTCAAAACTCATTGTTTGAGTTTACTCATACAATTAAATGATTAATTAATATCATAGCTAAACAAAATTAGTTATTGGTTAATTTGCGAATTCTTTAATGTGGATGAATGTGGAAATGTTCAAAAATATTAGGCAACGATCGACAGCTATGATATTAATTAATAAAAAGTCTCGTAACAAATCAAAAGTCTTTTTCATGACAAATTCTTGTAATTTGTTTTTGGCTAGGATATGACCTGTGATATCATCCATATTTACTATTTTATTCACACATCCTCTCCCGTCCATCCATCCATCCATTCTTTAATTTATATAAATATATAATTTATTAGGAAAAATAATATCTACAGAGAAACTGAAATGGACAATGAAACCGAATGGATAAGTTTTATACATTTGCTTATGTGTATATCTCCTAATGTTTATTTATTAACCTTGTAGATACGTTTTGAGTTCAAAGTTGTGCTCCTTAATGGGCTTTTCCATCCATGTGATGGGTTGGGCCAAAAAAGCCTTGGCCTTTTCTACCCCCACCAAATGCCAAGCCACACCACCGACTGAGAAAATGGTGATCACAAAATATGACACCACCCTAAAAGAAAACTTGAATGCAAACAAGAGAAAATAAAATCCCCCCATTCTTCCAACAACCATCCATCCCTCCATCCCTCCATCTTCCAAACAACTTGTATAATTAAACCAAGTCCCCATGCATTCATCATGCATGTATATATATATATATAAGAACATTTTCAACAAATTTTACTAGTGAAATGAAGATGATGATGAAGGAAGTTACTACTTTCATTGTGTTATTAGCCGTAGTCCTTCTCCTCCAGCAGCTTCCGGATGGAGAGGCTGTCATCACCTGTGGGCAGGTCAATGCTGCCTTAGCCCCGTGCCTACCCTTCCTAACATCCTCAGGCGCCGGCACCCCAGTTCCTAAATGTTGCAACGGGATTAGGGCTGCCAGATCCCTCATGCGAACAAAGCTTGAGCGTCAGACTGTCTGTAACTGCTTCAAAATCGCCTCTCAGCGCTTCAAGTCTATCAGCGACAGGGTTGCAGCCTCCTTGCCTAAGAAATGTGGAGTCTCAATTGGCATACCCATCTCTCGCTCTGTTGATTGCAGCAGGCAAATTATTAACCATATATCTTATAAATAATTACACACAACAACAACATTTGCAAATATCATCAAACTCTATTTATTATTATGATTGATGATTATATCTTAAATACTTTTACTTTTCTATGGTTAATTTGCAGAGTAGGATGAGAAAGGTGGATGCCATAAAAGGAGCTTGTGATCGTGTACAACTTATTAGCAACTTTGTTGGCCAAACTCTCTGTTGTTTGCAAATATTATTATATTAGAATAAAGCACTCCCATCCTCATTCTATGTAGTTTTTATCAAATACACTGATGTATCATGTATCTATCTTTATAATGAGCAAAATAAAGTGATGGTTCCTACTTACTTACTTGTTATGCCGGTGGTAGAAAGTTGCAATCGGCTCCTCCTCTAATAAACATTCTATCTAACAGTTTCATCTGACCAAAAAATACCTGTTTCCAACAAATGGTCGTTAGCAGATTCATCAATTGTTCTCTCATGCCTCTTAATGACGTTTGAATACAAACCAAGAATTAATGGGTTCTGGAGAAATGGATTGATCATTTCTCCAAGTTGAACAACATCAGCTAGCATAGACTTGCCAGTTTCAGGATAAAAGTTCAAAATTGTGCAAGACAGAGCATGAAAGCTAAGGAGGTTTCCATACATTGGAAGAAACACATCCTTGTGATTTCCAGCCCCGACAATTCAGCTGTCCGAGCTTTGTCCCTCCTTGTCAAGACAATCACCTGAAAAATGTAAAATCTGATACATGAATTTTGACTGTCTTTTTGATATTTTTCAGTATGCGAAAAAAAAGAATTGTTTGAAGGAGTTAAACTTAATCCTAACTGTCCAATATTATGTGTATTTCTAACCTGTTTTATAAATTCTCATTTACATCAGGTGAACAAAATAATATATCTAAATTTTCAATGTCATTCTTAAGTAATACTCATATCCATATTCAAAACTCCCTTAGTGACATTCTCTGAATTAGAATTGCACATTGTCTAGGTCATTATTTTGGTATTTTTGCGTTGAGGTGTTTCAAATAATGAATTGTTAGGAAAACTAAAAGGTAGTGTTGTTATTTCAAAGTTAGTAGAGGATTTTAATACTATATCTTCTGTCACTTTAATAATTGTGGGGATTTTCGAGTTTGGAGTGTTGAAAATGAAGGCAAGTTTGACTCGAGATTAACATGGAATATTGTTCGCGATAGAGGGAGGTGGTTCCATGGTCCCATTTAGTGTGGTCCACGAAAGTTATTCCTAAACACCAATTCATTTTGTGGTTGACGTTCCGTGAAAGACTTAGCACGAGTGATCGAATTAAGAAATATAAGAATATCCCGGATTTCATTTTTTTCTTTGTATGGGAAATGAGGAGATCATTAACCATCTCTTTGGGGATTGCCCATTTGCTTCCTTGCTTTGAGGTAAGTTCTCCACATCAATGAGTCTCATTAGCTTCCTAAAAGATTATACTGATATCAAGGAAATTAACAATCATTAAGACAAATGGTAATGACTAATGACTTTAGTTTAAATGTCTTCAATTGTTTTTTTTGCAAACATTGTTTGGAATGAAATTATTTTTGATGGAAACTCACTCATTCGAACGTGGAGGAGAATTCTCACCTGTGAAAAAATTGGTTGATTTGTCAAAGATGGAGCATTGCACATGAGAAAGTCTCCATTACTTCTGATTCGGGTTGTTTTTTCTGTTTTCATTTTGTTGGTTCATTTATTTTTGGCAAAGGTTTATTCTGCCTGAATATTGAACTCTTGTAATACCATTTTTTAGTCTTTTTATTTAGAAGAGTGATAGGGGAGGGAATTAGAGAAAGTGAATGGGGGACAGAATGACGTGTCACCACTCACCACATCACTAGTTGAAAATGATAAAGGATGAGGAGAGAGAGAAGAAAGAGAAAATTTGTTAATTTTTCTGCGAATCAAATTATCCCACGTCATTTTCTCTCAAAATCTCTCCCCCTAAAAAAAAAAGTTAATAGGTTGGCAAGTTAGAGTTTTTTTTACCTAACATATGAACTTTTATTTATTAGTAATGTTATTAATCAATCAAAACATTGGGATACGATTATTTTACATTATTGTTAGGTAAAAAAACTCACTGATTGTATTCTTAAGCTCTAAATTAGTGTCTTGGAATAATGTGACAGGTTTATATGGAATGACAATTTCAATGGAGTGTATTCAGTGAGTTCTTAATATAGTTTTGTAATTAAAAATCATAAATCTTCTAAATCAAGACCTTCCATCATCATCATCTCAAGTGCACCCAAGACTTTAGAAGGTTATTTGGAGTCTTAATGTCCACCAAAAAGTAGATTTTTTTTTGGAAAGTTTACCATAATTCTCTCACAAATCTCGTCATCCCCGTATCATCATGTGTTTTTTTCAATATGAAAATTGTTGAACACTCATTTTTACTATGCCAAAAAAATCTTGTTACATGGTCAATATCTGGTTTCTCTTATTATGAATTTTCTATTAATAGATTTGATACATGGTTACTTGAAAATTTTTGATAGAAATTGCACTATCTCAAATGTTTGTTTTAATAATAGTCTTATTGTCCCATTAACATTAGGTTGGAATCTATAAAAAAAAAAAAATAGAAACCACTATTTGTTTGATAAATCAAACTACATCGCTGCACTGGCAGGATAAAAATCTACTTTGATGCCTCATTTCTTGAGGACGGAACTAAGGCATCTTCCGATATCATCGTTCGGGGTCATATGAGCAATCTCGTTAGAATCTTTGACAATAATTTCAGATTTCTTAACTCTGTTGTGCCCGTGACCATAACAATTCGTTAAACAATATGGTTTGTTGCGGACAATAAATGACACAATGTCATTTTTGAGTTAGATGCAAAAAATGTAATCTTTGTCATTATTGGAGCCTCAAACATGTTATACAAGTCTTAAACAAATTATGTTTTATCACCAACACTTTAAAGTTCAGTTCATGTTAGTGCTAATGACCCAAAACTTGGGTAACAAAACAATGTCAAAAATTTTATTTTCTGCTATCATTTTTCTTTTTTTGTCCAACACCATTGAAAAAATGTGTTTGTAATGAAATTATATTTTTTTTAACTAAATGATTGATAAAGATATTAAAAATAAAATAACCCACGGATTATTCATATTCTTGCATTAATTATGTTAATAATATCACATATTTATTCATTAAATTAGTTCAAATATATTATATTATTATTAATATTTAATTTTGTCATTATTTATAAAATTATGTAAATAAATTTAATTTATTTTTGACTTGTTTAGTTTTAGTTAATTTAAGTTTTTTATTTTATACAACACTATTAATTTAATTTAAATTTAATAGATAAAATTGCATTACATGCCATAAATATTAAATAATATAATATCACTTCATTGATATAATTTTAATTTAGTATATGAGAATATATATTTTTATATAAGTCAATGTTTTGAATTTAATGATTATTTTGTGAATTTTTAACAAATAAGTTAATATATTACTTTTAAGATTATTTACAATCATATCATTGTTTTAGTCTCTTATACCACAAAAATAAATAATAATTGAATCTTATATAACAAAATGTAAAATAAAAATACAATCACAACAAATATATTATTATTATTTTTCTTTGGTTATCAAATATATATATTGAATTTTTACTTATTTATTCCTTGAAAATAAAAGAAAAATATTTAATTTTTTTTATTAAGCACCATCTAATCAAAGGATAAAACCGATCCAATAAATAAATCAAAATGAGTTTTGAAATTTAAGAAAAATCTATTTGTTTAATTTGATTTATATAAACCAACCCAATTGTTCAATTCACGATATTTCTTTAGATATACGACCTCTCCCAATAATGACTTTAAATTTCTTACCTATAACTCTAACTAGTTGAACTATTGTATTGAATTTACGTAAAATCTAAAATGGTGTACAAATCTACAAGAATGTCAATGGTAACAATAATATTTTTTTTAATTAAAGAAAATTAGCATAACACCCGACAATTATGACCCCGACTTTCATTCAAAACGTTTCGGAATTGAACCCGTGACCACTTAGTCTCTTAAACCGATTCTTACCACTAGGCTACCTTAGTAGGTAACAAATAACAATAATTAATTTCATTACAGATCTACCGCTTCAGCTGTGCGAAAATACGAAGCTTTCCAAATAAAATAATTCATTATTTTTAAAGGGCCAAGTGCCTAAGCTTACCCACCCAAAATTAAGGAGTAATCAACATGAAGAAGAGAGCATGGGCCAATAAAAAATGCCTTGGCCTAATATGACACCACCAAATGCCAAGCCACACTACCACCGACTGAGAAAATCACAAAATATGACACCACTCTCCTAATAAAAAACTTGAGAAAATAAAATCCCCCACTCTTTTCCAACAACCATACATCCCTCCATCCTCCAAACAACATATAATTCAACTAAGTCCCCTCCATGCATTCATCATGCCATGCATGTGTATATATATATATAAGAAAACTTTCAACACATTTCTCAATTACTTCTTACCTTACTTACTTACTTTACTAGTGAAATGAAGAGGATGAAGGCCGTTACAACTTTCATGGTGCTATTAGCCGCAGTCCTCCTCCAGCACCTTCCGGATGGAGAGGCTGTCACCTGTGGGCAGATCAATATTCCCATGGCCCCGTGCCTACCCTTCCTAAAATCAGGCACCGGCACCCCACCTCCCAAATGCTGCAACGGGATTAAGTCTCTCAAATCCATCGTTCGAACAAAGCTTGACCGCCAGGCTGTCTGTATCTGCGTCCAAATCACCACTAAGCAGTCCAAGACTATCAGGGACAGTGTTGCAGCCTCCTTGCCTAAGAAATGCGGAGTCCAAATTGACTTTCCCGTCTCTCGCTCTTATGATTGCACCAGGCAAATTATTAACCATATATCATTACTAATAATTACGCACAACAACAACATTTGCAAATATCATCAAACTCTATTTATTATTATGATTATATCTTAAATACTTTTTACTTTTCTATGGTTTGCAGCATAGGATGAGAACGATGGATGATGACATAAAAGGAGCGTGTGATCGTGTACAACTTATTATTAGCATCTTTGTCGGCCAAACTCTCTGTTGTTTGCAATTATTATTATTATATTCGAATAAAGCACTCCCCTCCTCATTCTATGTCGTTTTTATCAAATACACTGATGTATCTATCTTCATAATGAGCAAAATAAAGTGATGTTTCCTACTTACTTGTTGTGCCGGCCAGTGGTAGAAAGTTGCAGTCAGCTCCTCCTCCTCTAATAAATATTCTATCTAACAGTTTCATCTGACCAAAAAATATGGATCAAATCCATCCCAGCTTGTTTCCAACAAATGGTCGTTAGCAGATTCATCAATTGTTCTCTCATGCCTCTTAATGATGTTTGAATACAAACCAAGAATTAATGGGTTCTGGAGAAATGGATTGATCATTTCTCCAAGTTGAACAACATCAGCTAGCATAGGCTTGCCAGTTTCAGGATAACAGTTCAAAATCGCGCAAGACAGAGTATGAAAGCCAAGGAGGTTTCCATACATTGGAAGAAACGCATCCTTGTGATTTCCAGCCCCGCCAATCCAGTTATCCGAGCTTTGTCCCTCCTTGTCACGACAATCACCTGAAAACTGTAAAACCTGATGCATGAATTTTGATCTCCAGTCATATAAGAATGTTCTGGCAGCTTGTTGATCAGAGAACTCTGCCAGGATTTTTGAAATAGGAAACTTCTCCAAGTGACAACAGCATATCTGACAGATTAACAGCTTCTCTTCATGATGATTATCTATCTCTTTGTCAAAGACCCGTCTAACAAGATCTCCTTTTTCCATTACATAGCTTGCATCTTTCAGAACCAACCCACAAAGATAGTTATAGTAGGGAACCCACTCACTAAAAGTTGAAGATAAATGCTCAAAGCACATCTCAATCACTTTTTCTACTTGAGAAGGAACCATTGCAGTCTGTATAAATTCACCAGAATGCTTCGACCTAAAGCATTTCTGGACATTACTAGCTAGCCTCCTTCTGAGACCCACATCCTCATCCTCCAAAAGCTTAATACAAGTAAACCATAAATCTATCAATTTGAGTGTGTAATGATTGACAGCCTCTTCCGTTTCAAAATGGACACTTGGATGTTCGGAAGGGATTTTTCTGTTGAAGACGGAAGATCCAAACAATGTCGCATGTTCAAGCAAACCAGAAGCAGCCAATGATTCTGCAACTGCCATCCGCATGTTTAGAGGCTCTGATGAAGAACTATGTTGTTGGATTAGGCTGGTATAAAATTCTACACACTCGTATAGCCGATGCACTTGTTCGCACTGACCAGGTTCAATGAGCACAGAAGCTTTCCCAGAGGTAGAGAGTGTTGAACTTGCAAACAGAAACGAGAAGCGCATCACACATATTCCCATGCAACAAATCAGTGCCTCTCTAGTCTTTGCGTGTCTCGTGGACTTGTATAAAGATACTAGATTATTCCAAAACGTAAGCACCGAATCGTAATCCATGTTACCAAAATGTTGGAATTCGCCACTGATTTGTAAATTCCAAGTGAAAAGAATCCTTAGAATATAACTAACACATTTCCGGTTCTTCTCAGCTGCTAAAAGATTCATAAGAGTTTCTTGGAAATTAGTACCAATCCAATTTGAGAAGTCAACATGGTCTGCATCTTTAAGGAAGAGAAAAAACCACTTCAATGTCACGGTTCGAACTTCATATGATGCATTCGACATTAAAGATACTAATGTTTGTGAAAATGTGGAAAAGGAAGCCCCTGTATCAGGAATAATTGCCAAGTGTGATGCAGATGGTGAGCATTTGTCTGGAATCACAAATTTGTCTTCCCTTTCTTTAGACACTTGAAAAAAGCAACTCAAATAGGAACTTGTAGCTTGCTTGTGCAATTCAATCACAGTGGGATCGTAATAAGGTTGTCCACATTTTATTTGACGACCCAAACATTCTGAAGATAAATCTCTGAGGGCATTACATACAGGCACAATATTTTTACTAGTGGAATATGACCTTGCAATACTGAGTATGTGATCCAGCACCTTGAGGAAAGAACCGTTGAGGGTTGGACAATGGCAGGACTTGGGGCTTCCGATCCAAGACTTGCTGCCAAGGACTTGGAACAAATCCCCTATTATCTGATCTTTCTTAGAGCAATCAACTATATTGCAACAATTAGTAGCCAGAAGAGAGGTTAGCTGCAGAAGTGCCCCGTGAATTGAATTGAAGGAAGGAAGAGTCTGGCTCGCTTCAGTTGGTAACTCCAGTGCAATATTGAGTAGAACAGTGTGCAGTTTCTCATTCGAGACCACACCTACCAAAGCTCTTGATGCAAGAACACGAACTTTGTAGTTGTTTTGGATGGAGCACCGCCTTATGAAAGGCATGAATATGAAGGGGTCCAGGGTATCTCCTGTTTCATTTGTCATGGAGGAAGGTTTTAATCGAGACAACAGAATTAAAATTGGGCACAAACTGGGGTGCAGATGGTTGGCCAAGTTTGAGTCTGGACATCTGGAGTCTTCGTCGCCAAGCAGCTCTGTCGCAACTTTCAGTTCGTCAAGTAAAAATGTATGCAGCAATGGGTACCTTCATTAAAAGAAAAAATCAGAGGAAAACATATAGTTACTTTTAGTACAGACTCTCCCTTAAAAAAAGTGATGGAGTATGATATTATAAGGCCAAATCAGGTTAATTATATTTATAGCTTGGAAGACTTGGAGGAAATCGTCAACAACAGACATGTTCAAATTCTGAAGATGTATTCCAAATTATACTTACTACAAACACCATTCTCAAGAGAAAAAAAGCAAGAAGCAGTGTTGAACTGCTTTCACAATTAGACAACCACCTATATTATCTAATGCTAAGCCTCACTTCAGAAGATGTATTAAAGAAAGGTAACCAAAATTCAATAAATAAGTTCTTATCCCATTTTTCAAATGATCAATGCATACATTTGTGGTCAAAAGTCAATACCTAGAAACATTTATGTCACTCAATTCTAGGATCTCAGAAAATCCTAACATTGAGAAAACAGAAATTGGTGACACTACACATCCAAATTCAGCCAAACTAGTGTATTGATTGTAAGTTTGCACTGACATATGAAACTAACAATCATGAAGTCTGTTTAAAACAAATCTAATGTTACACAAGAAGTATACCTGTGAAAAAATTCAAGGCCTGTCAATGCACGTCTAGCAGACTCTCTTTTCCGTACATTAAGGAATCCAATCATGCGACGAACAAGAGCAGTATATGCAAGACAGGCACTGTTCCTAACCTCCCAATGGGAAGAAGAAAAAGAACGTATAGAGATTATTATTGCCTCCGCCGAAAATCCCGATGTATCTATTGCTAGGTTGGTGTCATTAAAGGCGGCTCTCAGGACATTGAATGCATGAACTGTGGGGACAACGCCCTCATCACGAACTTTTGAGTTTGTTCCGTTAACATTTATGTCAGGTGACGGAGTGGAGATATTTGTTTCATTTGATATATTGGAAAAAATAATGTTTGATCCTTTCTTCCAGGTCCTCTCTTCAGTTAAACACAGGGACTTGGTTGCTACATCAAGTAGCCACCTTAGTGCCTTAGGAAGTAGCTTTTTTGGTGTACCTTCTGGTTCTGACAAGAAGAGAGCAATGAAAGCTGCTGGAATACCAGCACTTCTCCTCAATAGATCATCAACTGTTTGTCCCTTGGTTACAGTTCTCTCCATAAGCTGATCCATCCAATCTTCCGTCAATTTACAAAGTCTAGCAAAAAGAGGATGAACACCAGCAAAGTATGATCAATGAAAAACAGAGCACAAAGACTTGTATTGACAAACATTACAAAGTCCACTAGGATCAAAGTTTGCCTTGAATTAGAAATATTACTCTACTTTCCATAAAAATAATTTTAAGAAATGTAACAGTACAACGATAACAAAGAGTCTCTCTCTCACTAGTATAGTCATATACAAATACAAGCAAATCATGCTGTTTTCCTCACAATCACCCTGAGTTATCATTTTCTTTTTTTAGAAAAAGAGTAAATTTATTAAGAATGAAGACATCAGATGACAACATCATGTATAGAAGAACAGGAGTACAATTAATAAAAGAAAAATGGCATGATATCATGTCTAAGAAACTCTCTAAGTTCCACAGATATCTCATTTAAGTCCAAGAGGCTCATACCCAGGTTTTCACTTTCTGTTTTTATCCCTCAATAAAGATTCTCCCCAATGGAATACTTTACACAAGAAATATTCAATGCTTTACCCTACAAAATCTTTTATTGCGTCTGTCCAAAGCAGACACATGATAACCATTGAAACAAAATCCAGTCATTCTTAAAAGTTCTTTATGACAACAATTCAACCAAAATCAATGAAAAATAGCCACAAAATCTGGCATAACATAATGCATACCCGTAGCTTAAAAATCTTGGGAATCAAAGTATTCAAACTTTGTACAAGATCTAGAA
This sequence comes from Impatiens glandulifera, assembly GCF_907164915.1. NCBI lineage: Eukaryota > Viridiplantae > Streptophyta > Magnoliopsida > Ericales > Balsaminaceae > Impatiens > Impatiens glandulifera. The sequence goes on from NC_061870.1 coordinate 28,766,622, forward strand.
GCTATTCCATGGGAAACATGGAAAAATAATCACTATCTTATAACATGTTAAATTTTATTATTAAGACATGTAATACATGGCATTTATTGATTTAAGCATGAACAGCAAACTTGTGACTTGGACATTGAACAGAGTAACAACAAAATCCAACGCAGTGAGCAAAAATGATGTACCTGGGATCATTTGAACAGAGTAAACGGTTACAAAGAGCAGTAAATCCAGCCCTGGTCTTGTCAATGGCACCGTTGTGCTTCATTTTCAAAAGGACTTCCAGGAAGTGATTCCCAATTGTCTCCAGTTGTTTCAGATTAAGGACAGAATCAGAAGACACAAGTGAATCATCATCGTCAACAGATACTGGTCCTTGATTGTTTGACCCATCCAAAGTAGGCAAAGGAATTTTTCTTATTATGGTTCCTAAGAGAAGACTCACCTGAAAACAAAACGATTACACATACATTATAAGAATAATGCAAGGTTTTAAAAAATATGTGGCTGTAAAAATCCTACTCCTATAGTTGCTTCATCAACCAGAATCTCTTTTTTTACGAAAAAGGTCTTGCATATGCAATGCAGCCAGAAGCAAAATGAAATTACATATGTCAAACACAAGAAAGATGCTGTAAAAACTAGCAGTAATATATTATGACACATTCGTTTCCAAGAAATGGCAACAATGAGCTACCTCTTTCATCGCAAGCCAGCAGCCAACCATGACAATCTGTTCGATAGGTCCAGTGTACAGCCCAGACTTTGAGTTTTGAACCCCACAATCATAAGCAGACAAAGATGAACCCATCTCATCAAGAGCATTGGGCAAGAAAACGTCGTCTTCACCCATGTCATCCATATCACCAGGCAAATACCAAGCATCTGCAGAAACTACGCAAAGGGCCAGTGATGTTATCTGCATGATTAACTCCAGGAGCTTCTCCAGGGCAATTCTCATGTCACTTATATTACATAGGATGGAGATGGAACCCCACTCTAGTTCCTCAAAAGTGTAACGAAGAGCAAGCAATATGCCGTGAACAAAGCTCTTCTTGCATGCTTCAGAAAGATCATTCTCCGCCTCCTCCACAGCCATATGAAGCCAATCGATTAGTGATTTGACATACTGTAGCACAGGGGATTTGCAGTGATTGTTTAGGTCATTCTCACTAAGCAACTCTAAATGTGAATGAGCATACACAAAATTAGTAGCAGGCCTGACAATCCAACCAAGCTCAATGACATATTTCCTGAATATCAGCCTCAATGTTAAAGCTCCAGCATCACTTTCTCTAACACGAGGACTACAAACTAGTATCTTAGCCCACATGATTACTTCTTTGACCATGTCTACACTAGAAATTCCAGGAAGCGGTGTAGGAAAATGTAATAAGATACGGAAAGAACTTTCTCTCAACCGATCCCAACTGTCAATGACTGAACCAACTAACAGCAAAGTTGAACCAGGCAATGTAAGGCTGCGGCTGTAAGGATAAAGATCAGGAGCAGAAAAATGGGGAACACAATTTTCTTCTACCGAAGGGATGACAGACCAAACATTAAGCATAATCATTAAGAGTTCCATGGCCATTATTTTTCTTTCATATGGAGCAGAAGGGTAGCAAGAGAAAAACAAGAAAGAACTCAGCCACTTCATAAAAGAAAAAAGATCCTCTGCTTTATTTACAGTTTCGTCCATCTTGTTAGATGGAGATAACTCACTATTATTAAAGCTTGAAACAGGTGTCCAAATCCCCTGCTTAATTTGCTTCTCTAAGGAAGTCTTAACCCGGCAGAAGAACTTTCTAAACAAGCTTGTCCATTTCATTTGAAAAGCAGTTGTGCTACATCTCATGTTTAATGGCACAGCCTCTTTCATCAGTGTGAGTTCGAAACAAGATGGGAGGCTTGATGTCTTGGGATTTAAAAATAGAGATTCTGCTGCATCTATACGGAGTGATTCGTCAACATGTGTGAGAGCCGCTATTAGCCACTTAACTAGGATTTTAATCTTTACCCCTTTCATGTAAAGGACAGCAAAATCATCTGCATCTTTTCTGCTGCCTTCATGAGATCTTAAGCAACTACTATACCAGTCAATGTCTCCCTCAATCAGTCCAAGTGAACGAGAAACCTTGAGCAATGAAACTGAAACAGCCACTTGTTGTTCCTCTCTGAGAGGCAAGACAACACAGTTCAGCCCAGGATAGGTCAATTCAGTCTCTTCTGCATCTAACCCAATTGAAATAAAAGCAAGCATGGGAAATATGGCATCCACATCCAGCTCAAGCAAAACTGGTAAAGCATAGGTGTTCAAATTTGACCGAAGCTTAGAACTCTCAGAAGCAAGACCAAACAATACTGGCGGCAGACAATGATTCCTATATTCTGCATAGCCATTTTCAATACCATGCACACTCCAACACTCATCACGCAAGCATTCAAGGAAACATTTCAAGAATGTTGTTGCAGCACAACAAACATCATCTTCATTGTACGCATCAATTGTTTCCAACAACAACTTAGGGCTCATATCTAGTAAATCCTTAGCTCCTAACCTCTTTGTCAGCAAAGATAAAGGGACGTATCTTCCCTTGCAACGTGGTCCCAATTGGAGCAATTTCGATGCAATTGTCCTCATGTCCAGTTTTACCTTATCACTACCTACAGACCAGTGGAGGCTAGACTGGATTTCCAGGAAAAGATCAAAAACCATATGAACTTGTTTGACAGTTTGGCTGAGGGAGTCTTCGAGGTTGTTCCATATGATACTCAATATGCGAGCTCCCATGTCCTCTGAGATCAGACCACACTTTTCTTTTGCTTTTCCTATATCTGTTAATATTGAGGTCTTAATCTGTTGTAAGCAGATCTGCATCACAGTTAATGCATGGAAATTGGAATGGCTATCAGTAGGGTTCTCACAGTAGTTGCAGAGCTCAGGAAAGACACCATCGTAGAGAATGGTCCAAACTGGGATGCCCGTATCTGGTTCAGCTGAAAAAGAATTGGCCTCTCTCAATACCACGAACTGAGCATTAAGAACTGTCCTCGAAATGGCAGTCAGAATACCTCTTATCAAGCAAAGCCTACTCAAGGGAGAAAGATCCTCTATCTCAGAATATAGATTCCACTTCAAAGATACCTTCAAAGTCCCATCCTTAAGTTTGTTCTCAGAACAACTACCGAAACACAAATTTTTTTTATGAAATATATTTTCTATTATAACCTGACACAACTCTTCAGGACTGAGACACACTTGAAGAGCTGCACAGAAGGCAACTCCAGCAGCTACAAGGGAGTCCCTGGAAAATGCAGACGATTTCAAAATGCTTAAGACCGTACTCATGATCATATCCAGATTACTAAAATCCTGTGGAATCATATCACTATCACAGTGAGTTATACCACCGAACCTTGAAGGGAAACGTTGTAGCAAATAATATATACAAGATAAAGCCTCTTGGCACTGCTCCATAACAAGAGGCGAAGGCCGTGACCCATCATTGGTTTCAGAAACAGCAGATTTCAGACCACAAACAACATCCATAGCCACTAACATAGCACATTTCTCAACAACATCAACCAAATAAACCAGCTTAGGAGAACTCATTATTGACAAAGCAACTCGTGATGCACAAAACCTTTTCCCTTTTCCTTTTGCACCACCATAATCCTCAAACAGCAACCTCAAACAATTACCAACCAAGCTAGAAAATTTTGGTTTCTTTGCGAGGACTAAAACTAAAGCCTTATGCAGAGAAACCGAATTTTCAAAAAATAAAATTTCCAAGTAAATTGTAGCCGCCTGAGAAACAAATACTTCTTGTCCATTAACTAACAAACTACTAAACTCTGCGGTTACCTTTTTGACATGATCGATTTGAGCATAAGTTGAAGTGAGAGAGACGAGCTCTTTCAAAGTGAGGTGAAATTTCCCAAGAGGTCCATCCATAGGAAGTTGATCCAAAGAGTCTATGTACGACTGCGGGAATACAACGGCGTCGTAGGTATACCGGTGGCGATGCTGCAATGCTCGCCATTTTGAAGACATGATTCAATGGCTGAAGATGGGAAACGGAAACAGAGGCGGCTGACGGCGACTAGAAGTGCCGCGTTTTAGGGTGTTTCTCGGTCTCTCCGGTCTGGCGGCAGTCTTTTTCAGTTAAGACGTTTAAAGGAAGACCAAAATATTAAATGTAACCTCAAGTTTTGTAATATTTATATTTAGACTTTAAAGTTTCACCGTATTTTAAAATTAGGTCAAATTTTAATTATTTAGTTAAGAAATTTTCACTATAAAAAAACTTGCCCTTCTAATTTTGTCATAATTATTTGTTATCGATAAGAAATACAACAAATGATCAAAATAACGTAAGCACAATTAACAATATAAACTCTCGTTGTGTTAAACAAAATGAGGTCTAATCTGAGACTTAGAAGGAAAATGAAACAAATGTCACACATTTAGAGAGGATCTATTAAGGAGTTAGTCCACCCCGAAAAAATTAAAAAATATGACATAGTTCCTAATTTTAAAAAAATATATATTTAAATCACTATTTATTTATTTAACTAAAAGAAAATCCAAAACTCATATACTCAATTTATTGAGCAATTTCAAACGCATAAACACGTCCTCTATTCTAACATAGCGACAAGAATGATAAATATCATCAACCTCCTTGAAGTTTTGAGTTCGAGCCCGTCAGACGACAAGTTTCGCTCGCCTGGTTAACTGGTTCAACATGTTTAAGGGATATGTGTTTAGTCTGCCGGGATTAGTCGCATTTCGAAGAAGAAGCGAAGCTCAACGTTCTCGTAAACAAAAAAAAAATGTGAACGAAATAAAAAGAGAAATTCTCAACCTATGGAACATCCAAATTGAATCTATCTAATGTGCATATATGTCTGTCCTATTGAGAAGGTGGTCTTCAGTTAAGAAATGACCAAATTAATTTTGACAGAAACGTATAAAACAAAAGGTATAGTAGAGAAATAAAGCAGAGAATTACATTTAGCTTGCACAGTATATTGAATTAAGATCCCCAGCAGTTGCACTTTGCACCACCACCACCAGAAAACAAACAACAAACAGACAAACGAGGAATACAATCCTTGTTCAAGCAAGATATCTATACAACTTCCTGTCCACTTTGTCCCTCTCTAGAAACTCTCGTTCTATTAAGGACTCTATTCGTTTCTTGATCACCACAGGGTTTGGCAAGAACCTGACTTGCAGCTGTTTCGTCACCTCCGCAACTATATTATTATGATCCAGCACCCTCCTCGACTTCATGATCCTCACTATCGCCGCCTCTATCTGTGGCTTCCTATCTTCTTCCACCCTCTGTCGCGTCTCCTGCTTTTCAGGTTCGGACTCTTTCTGGGCCACAACCGTTCCTATCTTCACCTTATACAATTTACTCGTAAACTTCTCGTTAAAGAAGAAAGCATCCTCTTCCCCAACTTCCTTACTCATGGGCTCTTTCCGCAGCACATTCTTCCCCTTAACACAGGCTAAAGACTGCAGAGACCTTTTCAAATCCGCAGCAGGTATTTCAGTTGCCTGCTCAATTTCTTTGTATGTTAGCCTGTCTCCGTTGTTGAACAGCATAAGGATACACATCTGGAATGTCGACACGTTCAGTTCGTGCTTCTGCCCTTTACCGAATGTCACCTTTAGATCCGCAGTCCCCATGTTTGTTTGCCACGACAATCTCCGGCCAGTATGAGTTCCGAGATAATAGGTCCTGAACTTATCGCATACCCCGAGGATCTCAACAGGGAGATTGCATGTGATGGACGCTTGAGTTGGCCAAGATCCAGTTGTGAGGACCTGGACTGTTAGTGAGGGGTAATCCGATGCTTCGCCACCAACCATGTTGTCGTAGAAGTCTTGCATTGTATCTTGAGATGTCTTCATATCCGTGAACATCCCTTCCAACTTGGAGGTGAATTGATAGCCACATTCGGTTTTAAGCTTAACTATTAGACTTCTCTCAGCATCATCCGAGACTGTTTTCCCCGAAAGAAGCCTCTTCGCCAAATGTTGCTTGTAATACTTCTCAAACACGTCCTTCTCTTGGAGATAACGGAAAAGCATCATCACCTTGTCCAGAACAATCTCAATATCCTCCTCACTCACCTCTTTTAGTCCTTTCCGCAGCTTATCGTCCACAAACAATGATATGAACTCTGGCGACCTTGGGTTCAAGTTAATGAAGTACTCAAACGATGAATTCAGGGCATTCTGGAACGTCTTGTCGTTGTTAAATGCTGTGTGGATGATCTTATCGAGCTTATCCTTCTCATCTAACAATCTCTGAACAAAATCCACTGGATCCTTCAACTTCTCAGGATCAGTAACCAGATGTTTTCCAGTTTCTCTAATATGAGAAGTCATTACATCTCTTATGAATGGGAGTCCATTAGGCACCCTTCGGAACAAACAATACATCCTTCCCATGTCCTCGTATTTATCATTCACAATCATATGGACCAAGCCAGAGTTCTCCATGTGTACAAGCCTGTGCATGTGATTCTCTATAAGCTCCTTCTCCACTACATTACAAATCTTGGCTTCGCTTTTAGAATCCAGATAGTGGGAGACTCTTTCAATCTCTTCGTTAAGACGTGTCTCAGCTTTTTTCAAATAATCTCCACAATCACAGCTTTCAATAAACTGCTGAGATTCACCACGATAAAAAGCAGCCGACTCTTCAAGAAAAGTTTTCTCAAAGTCCTCTTGGTAAACCGTTGACCCCAAATCCAGCAACATCTTTATTATGTTCCGCATTAAACCCCTGTCTATACCTTCACCAATCCTTTCTCTGTGCACCAGCTCAAGAAGTGTGCCCTGTAGCCTAGGCTGGATTTTGAGTGAATGGATAACAGTGCTCCTCCACAAGTTCAATCCCAACTCATAAACTGGGGTCCTATGAGTGCTGGGGATGAATGTCCTATCCATGTACATCAGTATGTCCCGGATCATCTGCAACGCCTTGTTATTGTCTGTCCATTTCCTGTTTAGCTCATCTAGGAAGACTTCTCCCTGAGCAACCTCAATCGAATTTGCAATTTCATGCAGATGTGATGTCATGGTGGTCATAAGCCCCGAGTAAAGTTTCTCTCCAAATTTGTGAAGAACCATATTGTAAGCATTCCTGTAATGAATTAACAGATTTTGCATTAGAATTTTGAAGTTTCATCTGGCAAATCACCTATGAGATAAATCTATGAAAAAAAATAAGAAGCAGCAAAAGCTACATGGTTATGGCTAATGGTTCAGAGAGGCATAGATAACTTTCAAAGGAAATAACATAAGATCACCTCTCAAACAACTTTTGACCTTCTACAATGAGGATGAGTTGTAATCTGGGTTAAATAATTGTAGCGCACAGCACTATAAATGTTTAAAATTGATCCAAACTTTTATGTAATAAGTTTCAGTAATTATAAATTGTCAACTAGAAGCACCTTTGCAGCCATATAGATTAAATCAATAGAAGAAATTGTAAGGGGTGAATGAAATGAAGGAACCGTATCCAATGAAATAAGCCTCCACTTATTTAAACAAATAAGGTCATATTCCCCAGTCTATTTATGCATTCTTATTTGCTTCACTTGACTAATCTATCAAGTAAACAAATGTTTTGGGCACAAACAAAATCATTAATCAAAATAGAAAGCTGAAATTTTATCCAAATTGATCCATGAAATGTTCTCTAGACACAACCAGAAATATGAATGTACCTACTACGGTTCTCCAAAAAGAGAAGGGAAAAGAAGACATAATGATGATGCAACACTACTTTGTTGACATCAGTTCTAAGCATCTGTGTAGCTTCCAGAAGGCATAAAATCCAGATTATCGTGACAATAAATCTTTGCAAAGATCCATTGCTCGATTTTGCTGCATGTTCTGCACCTAAAATGCGGAGGCCCTAAGTAAATAATTTACACTCAAACTTCGATGCAGATTATTAGGTTACTCTTGCGGAAGAAAGAGTTTCATTGTTTCTGGACAGTTAGATGATGCTCTTGGATTGAATATCATCCTAAGGATGGGATCTAAAGTCTGGACCGCGAGATGAAGTTGGTACAATTAGATCTCATAAGAAAACTTCAATTAAGTTAGTAGCAAGAATGAGGATGATACACGAGTTTAAGAGAGGTTTGTAAGCATTATATCAGTGTTGCCCTATCTGAATATTTTTACTACAATTAATGCCATCTAATGCAGGATGACTAAAATATCACATAACCAGGGTCCAGGATAAATATTATACTAACTAATGTTTTGTTGTCATTTCCCTTTACAGAACCAAAGTGTCTTTCTCTCTCTCACACTCGCACCTGATGGTTACACTGCTTTAAAAGTTCCCGCATTCTGTGATCTAATGAGGCAACTTATAAGTGCAATGATCTGTTAAGCTATTCACTTTCACATTTAGTACTGGATGTTTAATGATATATAGGGACAAAATGACCTAGATGGAAGTTGTGTACAAAGAGAAACAAAACTGGCTCCATTTTGCAATAGAGAATATGGCATTTGATTAAGATTAATGTTTCTGACATACAATCATGAAAAGGATCCAGATGTAAATTTTAGAACATTTCGAAATGGAAACACTCACATATTCACAGTAAATGGAATCCTAACATGAATCTATATAGTTATGAGGGAAGAACCTCCAACTTATCATGAATTGAATACTATATGTTCCATCCTTTCCTAGTTCATTTCTTGCAAACTCCATCTTAATTCTGAGTTGGTTTCCAATCAAATTCCAATGAAATGAATCCTTTTACCAACCATTCAGTTCTTTCAAAACAACGTCTAATTACATCAAGAAGGCTTATCAAATGAATATAAATCTAGGAAAGGTGGTTAATAATCAGTTTATCAACAAAGAACAAGTGCCTCAGTAAACACATCCAATTTTCGGCACAAAAAGTTACTAGAGTTCAATCAATATAAGCCAATCAGAACAAAAAAAAAGCGCTGCAGAGAGAGAGAGAGAAGAAACCTGTAAAGCTCCTCAAAGCTAAGGCCACTAGCGTTGTGATTGTAAATTTCATTAATGGCATGTTCAAGTATCTTCCAGGTTTTATCTGCGTATTTCGGATCAACCACCACACGATGTTTGAAGGCTTCTATCGTGAAATTTCTCTTCTTCTGAGAACTCATCCTCTCTTGGATTCCGAACCAAAACACAGGTCAGATAACCAAAAGGGAAGGGATTGGGGAAGATGAGAAGCTGACGATTGCGTATGATACGGATTAGGGTTTGGAATCAATGGAAATGGAATTGAGATTACAGCAAATCGCTTGTTTGAATTGCTAAAGCATCAAATGGAAGAAGAAAATTCCCTCAAAACGGATTTCATCTTTTCTTTCTTCATTTTACCAACTGAAGATTCATTGACGAATGATAACATAATAATAATAATAATAAATAACAAGGACCTTAGCGTTGAAGATTTATTGTAATTATTTTTATTAATATGAATACTCATTATCATGCAAAACAGGTGTTTATTTTGTAAAATTTACATTCAAAATTAATTTAATTAACTCAACTTTCTAAATTTAAATATAATAATCATAATCTAGTTAACACATAACTGTATTACCGTGAAATATATGTCTTATCTACCAGTTAAATGACTTATCACTTCATTAATTTAATTTAAAGATCTTATCACTGCTAATTAACTTATCCAAATAAGTTATCAAATATGTATCTACCAATGTATATGAAACGTCATATAATTTTATATCCATTTTCATATAATTTTATATCCATTTTCAATTTATCTTGTCACTATTAAGTTATCCCAGGTTGCTTGGTGTCTTTGTTTCATAATGAACAAAGGAAAATT